>NC_050463.1:32889391-33227378 GCF_903995425.1 Onychomys torridus
GTATTTGGTTTTTCAAGACAGCGTTTCTCTGTTTAGTCCTGGCTGTCCTGGAACTCACTCTGTAGACCAGGCTGGCCTAAAACTTAGAGATCTGCCTGCCTCTGCCTCCTGAGTGCTGGGATTACAGGCTTGCACCGCCCCCACTGCCTGGCAGCGCACAGGTTTGAAATGTACAGTACAGTATGAAGCTAGAACCAGAAGCCACTTTAAGCCCCTGTACCTTCCAAGAATAGGTTTCTGTTTCCATGTTTTCCAGCCTGCACTGAACTCATGATCCCATGATGTATGACTGCCCTTTGCCTTACAAAATATGTTTTCAAGACACTTTGATCTATACCCATGACCACCATCCCATAATATGGGACTCTCCTTCCACATGATGTATGTTCTTGCTTTTATTCTTACCTTTCATTGTATTTTTTTCTAGCAGCCAGTTATCCCACCTCTGTTAACATGCGTACAGTTGTTTTCTATTAACCTTAACCTTTCTCCATATAAGAGACCTCAAAAAGCCAATAAAGGACTGTGTTGGTATTCTGACCCGCCCCTTAGAAACCAATGTTGGTATTCTGACCTGCCCCTTGCAGCACATCCTTCCGGAGCTGATGCAGTCCTGATCAGGATCCATGGTGGAAATTATAACACCCCAGGTGGCTCCCTAGCTAGGGATCAGTTTACCACCTGCCTCCTAGCAGGTCTTTGTAAGGCTGCCCTCAAACCAGTAAACTATGAAAAGCTTCAAGACATAGTTCAGGACAGACAAGAGAATCTGTCTCAGTTTCTAAAAGGACTTACAAAGGCCCTCTTACAAGTATACTAATCTAGATCCTGAGAGCCCAGAGGGCAGACAGCTCCTTATGACCCATTTCTTTTTGCAGAGCTTCCCTGACATTAGGGCTAAACAAGCATCTGGAGAGAGGGCCATGACCCCACAGGCAGAAGTCTTAACGCTGGCTTTTAAGGTGTACCATGGGAGAGATGAGAAAGCCTGTAAACAGGAATACCAAATGCTGGCCAAGGCCATCTGACTGGTCACCCGAGGGCCCCCAGGTCCTTGTTTTAAGTGTGGTTGAGAAGGCCACTGGGCTCATACTTTTCCTGCTCCATGTGGGACACCAGGGCCATATCCAAAGTGCCACCAAGAGGGACATTGGTCAGTTGACTGCCCCCATGCACCTCATGGCATGGGGACATCAAATGCAGACCACCCTCCAGCCAACCTTCTAGGCTTGGCCATGAATGATTGTAGGTGCCCAGGCTCTGGCCCCGACAACTGTCCTCTCCCACAGGGAGCCATTACAGTATCGGGGTGATCCATTTCTTTCCTTGTGATCCATTTCCTTCCTCGTGGACACCAGGGTCACTTACTCAGTCCTGAGGGAGTTTTGGGGCCCCTCCTCTCCTTCTTGTCTCCCTGAGGTTGGGGTAGGGAGACAGAATTATCTACCTCATCAGGCCCCACCACTTAATTGTATTTTCAGGGGTATCCCTCTCACCCACAAATTTTTGGTCATGCCAACATGCTCTGTGCCCCTAATGGGAAGAGATTGTTTTAGCCAAGGTAGGAGCTTCCATTTTATTTGCTCCCTCCATTCGCCTGACCCCAGACTCACCAGAAGCTCCTCTCCTCCTCCTAGCCTCTTACTCCACCCCCATCCCAGGGGAATTCTTCCTCATACACAGTGACACAAACAGGGCCCTGCCCTCTTAAGTTCCAGAGGACACCGAGATCAACTGCCTTGTCTCCAATTCCATAAGAATAAGGTTTCATCTCACAACCGAACTCAATCCCACTGGATTGGGAACGCCATATGTTTTTCTTCCTGATTCCCACTCTGCGTTCTCCTGTCTCTACCAACCATATTCTGCTTCATCAGTTTCCCTCTGTGACTCTAATAACATAATCAAATCTCTAATTAACTACTCAGCTAATTTACAGGACCACCATCAGCCATAGAGCTGGAGGCACAAAGACCATCAAATATACCCAGACAGTAAGAAACAGTAATACTTCAGAGGGATTCACACCCTCAGACTCAAAAGGGTATGGACTCTGTGCAAAAACAGACTTTAATATAATAGTTTACTGCTGTTAAATGCCCTCAGCAATCAATCACCTGTGTCTCTTGGATGCTGAAGTGATACCAAGATAATGAAAGGAAATAGGTGCCTTAAGGTTTGTCTCAGGTGAAGACAGGAAGCCTAATTGATAGTAATAGAAAAAATAAAGCATGTTCCAGATTTCTCTCTCCTCTCTCTCTCTCTCTCTCTCTCTCTCACTAAATATACGACTCCATAATGTTAACACTAACCAATAAAATTCTGATAGCAGACTACTAAACACTATAACATCATAGCTATCAGCTCAGGATTATAAATTCCTTTTGATTTTTTTGTTCAAGACAGAGATTCTCTGTGTAGCTTTGGAACCTACCTTGGACTCACTCTGTAGACCAGGTTGACCTCAAACTCACAGAGATCCACCTGCCTCTGCTTCTCAGGTGCTGAAATTAAAAGCATATGCCACCACCACCCAGCTCCTAGTTGCTTCTTTTTTGTCTGTTTGTTTGTTTTTCGAGACAGGGTTTCTCTGTGTAGCTTTGCTCCTTTCCTGGAACTCACTCTGTAGCCCAGGCTGGCCTCGAACTCACAGAGATCCACCTGCCTCTGCCTCCCAAGTGCTGGGATTAAAGGCGCGCGCCAGAACCGCCAGGCATAGTTGCTTCTTAATATGTCTAAAATTTGTCTCCTTTGTAAACTTAAAAATTCTTCTGAGCTCCAGAGAGTCGGCTTGGCCCCACCTGGACAGGTCAGATCCACCTCAGCTTGTTGGGTCCAAGCTGTCAGATCCAAGCAGCGCTGGATGATTCCACAGGGCTCCAAACAACAGCAAAGATAATCAGCTACCTCAGAAAGTCCAGCTACCTCAAAAAAAAAAAAAAAAAAAAAAAAAAAAAAGCCCCTCACCACCCCCACCCCCCAAATTAACCGATGCCCACCACATCAGCTGGAAGCGGTTCTGAGAGTACACAGTGCTCCCATTCCCTTTCACCCACCACCTCTAACCCTTGACTTTGAATAATAACAAAAAGGGTGGGATGTTATTGTTCCTATCTGGAGTCACATGACTGCGCATGCGCTGCTGCTGTCAGCAGTCAGGCAAAATGTTTAGTCACTCTACATTTCCCTTCCCTAATAACTATGCAGAGAAACTTCCCTTGCCCAGGTGTAGCAAGAAAGGTACCCAAGAATGGCAGAAGTTACGAAGTATAGATGCTAGGAAAACTCATCAGTGAAGACTGCCTGTGCTCCAAAACCCTCCCTGACCTTCGAAAACCAGAGACTTGCGAGACCAAAGTGCGCGCCCGGTTCCCCACTTGCTGCCTTTCTCCCAGCAGCAAACGCGGAGCCAGCAGTGGCCTTCCGTGTAGAACCTTAGTAAAAGCGACGCGCGGCTTCTAGCCTTGTAAACGTACACTGTGTTTTCTTCCTCCCTCCCTTGGCCAGATCAGATGGCCCTGCAGGAGAAGAGTGCACAAAAATGGAAGATGGTTGCTTCCCCGTGTGATCTCGTGAAGGAGACCCACCTAATCACCAGAAACACCGATCGGAAACCATCAGCGGGGCAAGAAAAGCATCTGCTGATACATTACACACTCATCTCTTAACACCAGCTCTAAGTCGGGCAGTGGCGGCGCACGCCTTTAATCCCAGCACTCAAGAGGCAGAGGCAGGGGGATCTCTCTGAGTTCGAGGTCAGCCTGGTCTACAGAGAGAGTTCCAGGATGGCCAGGGCTGTTACACAGAGAAACCCTGTGCCAAAATTAAATAAACAAACAAACAAATAAATAAACAGCTCTAGTATACAGCTTTATTTGTCCAGAAGGAAGAATAAATAGTAATGTAGTCACACACTGGGTTATATAAGCTATAAATTTAATAAGGGTTTCTCCTAATAAATATGAATAAATCTGAAAAATACTGGTGTCCAGGAAAAGCAACTTGTAGAACACATCAAATGTACCATTTATATAATGTATACTATATAAATATATGATTATATAGTGACACCAAACAGGATAGACTCCAGAGGGAAGTCAACTGAATTTTTGTTTATTTTTCAGTACTAAGGACTGTACCTAGGAGCTTTCCCCTTGCTACACAAACACTCCAGCCGCTGATTTATAGCCCTTCTTTTTTGGTTGTTGAGACAGAAGCTGAGAATGTTTCCCAAAGTGGTCTTGAACTTGCAGTCATCCATCCTCAGCCTCTCGCGTAGCTGATATTAATTATCCAGCACACAGCTTGCATCATATTTCTGAACAAGGATCAGGAGTTGTAGCTTTATATACTTCAGAAACTAACTTTTAAAATGTATAACAGCTGGGTGCAGTGGCTCATGCATGTAACTGTAGCACCCAGAAGGCGGACACAGGTGGATTTGCCATGAGTTCAAGGCCACATAATGGCTACATACTGAATTCCAGGGCAGCCTTAGCTATCAAGTGAGATCCTGTCTGGGGGCGGGGGGGGGGGGGGGGGGGAGAGGGAAAGAGAAAAGAAAGAAAATCTGTAACAGAAAGAATAATACGTCTTTCCTACCGCTTTCTTCCTTTTTTCTTTTTCTTTTTTTTTTTTTTTCCAGACAGAGTTTCTCTGTGTTAACAGCCCTGGCTGTCCTGGAACTTGCTTTGTAGACCAGGCTGGCCTCAAACTCACAAAAAGCCACCTGTCTCTGCCTCCCAAGTGCTGGGATTAAAGGCGTTCGCCACCACTGCCTGGCACCTATCTCCTTCTATCTCCTTTCTCCTTCTCCCTCTCCCTCTCCCTCTCCCTCTCCCTCTCTCTCTTTCTTTCTTTCTTCTCTCTCTCTCTTTCTTTTAAAAAATAATTTTTAAAAAATTTATTTTATTATAGTATTTATTATGTATCCAGAAGAGGGCGCCAGATCTCATTACAGATGGTTGGAAGCCACCATGTGGTTGCCGGGAATTGAACTCAGGACCTCTGGAAGAACTGTCAGTGCTCTTAACCTCTGAGCCATCTCCCCAGCCCCCTATCTCTTTTTTAAAGGCGATGCTTTAGATATTTTCCTTGCTGCACACCTACTCTTAACCCTCTCTCACCCCCTAGTCACTTCTCGTTTGGAGCAAAGAGTCCCACTGTGTGTTCAGCTCTGGAAGCTTGTCTCCTGCCTCTCTGTCCGTACCTCTTAGCAGCATCACCTTCCCCACCCGTGGGTAGAAGTTTCTGTCTTGCCAGCAATTCCCAAATAAGCTGCTTCCAAAATTACCACACAGAAGCTTATACTAATTTTAAATGCTCTGCTGGTAGCTCAGGCTTATTACTAGCTTGCTCTTACGCTTAAATTAACCCGTAATTCTTATCTATGTTTAGCCACGTGGGTTGGTACCTTTTCTCAATACGATACTCTCATCTTGCTTCCTCTGCCTCTGGCTGGCGACTCCGCCCTTCCTCTTCCCATCATCCTTAGTTTGGTCACCCCACCTATACTGACCAATCAGTGTTTTATTACACCAATTCGAGTGACAAATCTTTACAGTGTACAATCTTTACAGGGTCCACAGCACCCTCCTTTACCTAAATTACCTGATCATTCACCAGCAATACTTAAGAGTGTGTGTGTGTGTGGGGGGGGGGTCATGTGTACCATGGTGCCCATATGGAGGTGAGAGGTCTACTTGACGAGTCTATTGCTTCCTCTACCCTGGGTTTTGGGGATCATATTCAGCTTTGGCTGCCCACACCCTTACCATCCGAGCCATCTCACTGGCAATACTTTTTTTTGTTATATGCACAGTTCTGTTTTTTTTTTTTTTTTTGGGAGGGGGGGGTTTGTTTGTTTGGTTTTGTTTTTTTGAGGCAGGGTTTCTCTGTAGCTTTGGAGCCTGTCCTGGACTAGCTCTGTAGACCAGGCTGGCCTCAAACTCACAGAGATCCACCTGTCTCTGCTTCCCAAGTGCTGGGATTACAGGCATGCGCTACTACCGCCCAGTTTGGTTGGGTTTTTTTTGTTGTTGTTTGTGTGTGTGTGTGTGTGTGTGTGTGTGTGTGTGTGTGTTTATGACTCACCTCTCTCTGATTTTAGGGCCTTTGCATTCAGGACCTGTCTCTTCCTGGGAGATCTCCTTCCCCAATTTGCTCAATAGGTTTGAATATTCAGGTCTAGCTTCCTTTAACATCCCCCAGTTTCGTTTCCTCCGTAAAGGAGAATGTTCACTAAGGTAGTTGTAATTTTTAGCATTACCACAGACTGAGGCTAGAAGAGTGATTTATTGCACTATGAATCCTAATTTATGAAAATGATCTCACATTGTCCAGTGGTCCTCCATGGGAACATGTAAGAATCACACACACACACACACACACACACATTCTCAAAGTGATTTTCCAAGCTGGGAAAATCCAGTGTCACTGGCAATTCAACAGCCTCACCAGTAGGCCAAGACAGTAACAGAGCCTAGTTGTTTATTTCCAATTCTTATTTCTAATAAATAAATTACCTCGGATCTATTCTTGACTTGGTGCATAAAGGATGTGGTTCAGTGTGGCCTCGGGGCACCCTGTTCTTTGGGGAAAGGGTCACCATTATGACTTCTCTCTCTGTCTGCCTTCAGCTGGTGTCTCCCCCTAACTAAGGCTTCTTGGTACCACTGTTCTTCCTTCAGCGTCTCTTTCCAGTCCTCTAACTGCCTCTTTAGAGACTCTAGCTTGTGATACTCCTGGACTTGCTTCATGAATTCCTCCTGTAACCCCTGGTTCTCTCTGCAGACACGAGCGCACATCTCAGAATTCACCTTCTTGGCTGTCGACGCCAAGGCCCGGGCCTTACTCTTAGCCTCCTTGGTGCTGCCCTGTCCCAGCTGCAGGCATTTCAGTTCCTGCATCTGTCTGTCTAGGGGTATCTTTTGCTGCAGGAACTGGAAGAATGCCTCTTGGTCCTTTTTAGCAGTCTCCTCTTTCATGTTCTCCAGCTCCTCCTGTAACGCCTGGATTTTCATCTCCTGGCTCTTCTTGACTGAGTTAATATGCTGCAGTGACTGAACCTGCTGCTTCAGCTGGAACTGAGTGCTTTTCCCCTGCAAGAGCTGCATTTGAAGGTCTGCATTTTGTTGGGCAAACATGGATGCCAGTTCTTGTCTCCTGAGTCTCATCTCCCCGCATTCCCGGAAATACCAATTCCACAGGTCCTGGTGTTTCTTCTTACACAGATCATTTCGTTTTTTTAGGAATCTCAGGAAGTAGTTGTTCTCAGTCTCTAGGTAGAATGTCTCCTGTTGCAGTAGCTTGCTGTCTTGCAGCAGCAGTTCCTGCTGAAGCCGGGCCTCTTCGATGCTCTTGCTCAGATTCTCCAGTGCCTCGATTGTCCGACGTTTTACCTTGTTCTCCAATTTTGTTAGCCTCTCTGGCTTGAAAAATTCATTTAGAATGGTAAGATACATTGATGGTTGGGGAGAGCCTCTGGGACTCTGGACAAACCTGGAGGAAGAATAAAAGAAACCTTCCTTTATCTGTTCTTAGACACAGTTGAGAGAACAAGAACCCCAAACTAACCCAGACCATTGTATTATTGTAATATGCATCCCCCCCCCCCCCCACTTTTTTTTTTTTTTTTTTTTTTCCCTGAGACAGGGTTTCTCTACACAACAGCCCTGGCTGCCCTGGAACACTTTGCAGACTTTCAAGCCTTGAACTCCCAGAGATCCGCCTGCATCTGCCTCCCAAGTGCTGGGATTAAAGGCGTGCGCCACCACCGCCTCACCTTAGTTATGAGTTTTATCAGAACAATAGAAACCTAACTAAGACAGGGTCTTTCACCAAGCCTGATGTTCACTGATTAAGCTAGGCTCTCTGGCTGGCCAATAAACACTTGGGATCCGCCTATTTCCACGCCCCCATCCCAACCTTAGGAGTTACAAGCATGTGGGGTTTTGGTGATCTGAATTCAGGTCCTCTTGCCATGTGGCAGATACCTGAGCCACTGGACCATCTCCCAGGTCCTCCCTCTTCCATCATTGTTGCCAAGCTTAGATTTTCCTCTCACATCAGTCTCCCTCCTCATCCTCAGTGCTTACCTGGTTCCAAAATTCCGGCGTTTAACAGGGTAAGTTTGGAGTTTATTGGAGGTATCCGCCCAAGAACTAGTGCTAGGTATCTGCCTTCTGCAAGCACAATTTTCAAGAGGTGTCTTTACTCTGGGGACAACATGATAGGACTTTGCATGGTTAGCACTGACATCCCATGATATCTTAGTCTCACCTACCAAATCAGTCCTAACAGATTGACTGGATCTGTCTGCAGATCTAGGGCTTCTGAATTTCGAAATTCGATTGCCCTTCCCTTGTGATTCCATTTCTTCTCTCTCTCCTTGCCCCTCCCACGAACTAGTGAACTACCGCCAACCCTGTTGAAGTGCCCTACACACCTTCTCAGTTGTCTAACCCTTCCATTTCCTCAGGCACTATCACCAGTTAGCCCCAGCAGGGTGAAACCCATAGACGCCTCACTGGCCTACCACTGTCCCCTGTTCCTCAGATTGGGGTCAAATGTTCCCTGCACGATGATCTCATGGAATGTCACAGAAGTCTCTCTAGTGATTTGGTGTCTCTATGGTGAGGGGCTAGACTGCAACTTCCGCTGAGTCTGAGACCTCATGGGACATCAGCCCACTGCATGCCTGTTGCTAGTGGGAATGGCAGGAGCCCAGAAGAATCACCTCTCTAGAAATGACTACTTTGGGGAGACATGGTAGGGGACTGGTGAGAGGTAGCCTGTGGCAGGAAGGTGGTCAGAGCTGAAAGGGAGTCTCTGAGGTGGTAGAGAGTCTAGAGGGTTGGCTTCTGGGCAACTGGACTTCCACTCCAGTTCCTTCTTCTGGGAAACCTAGGATCCTAGCTTGGGTCAGTTAGAGTTGTCTTCTGCATATCCCCAGTGCACAGCTGGTGTAACTCTCCATGTTGTACACTGTCTTGAAGATGAAACAGACAGATGCTTTTTTGTTTTTTTGAGACAGGGTTTCTCTGTGTAGTTTTGGAGCCTGTCCTGGAACTCACTCTCTAGACTAGGCTGGCCTCGAACTCACAGAGATCCTCCTGCCTCTGCCTCCCGAGTACTGGGATTAAAGGCATGCGTTACCACCGCTTGGCAAAAAAAGACAGATTTTTAAAAGCCAAGGTTTAAGAATAAGTAACTCGGAGCTGGAGAGATGGCTCAGGTTAAGAGCACTGGTTGCTCTTCCGGAGGTCCCGAGTTCAATTCCCAGCACCCACATGGCAGTTTACAACCATCTATAGTGAGATCTGGCGCCCTCTTCTGGCATGCAGGCACACATGCAGACAGAACACTGTACACATAATAAATAAATAAATCTTTTTAAAAAAGAGTAACTAGGGGTTCGGATTTAGCTCAGTGGTAGAGCGCTTGCCTAGCAAGCGCAAGGCCCTGGGTTCAGTCCTCAGCTCCACATTAAAAAAAAAAAAAAAAGAGTAACTAACTCTTGCCTTGAATACAGAGAAAGTTGTCATAAGTTAGCAGTGAAACATTGCTGAAGTAGGACCTACCGCATTCTGGAAATGAACAAAGAGCAAAACTGAAGGATCCTCTTGTCTTCTTGTTACGAAGTTAGTGTTCTAATATCACAAAGCACCAGGCAGTGGTGGTGCACACCGTTAATCCCAGCACTCAGGAGGCAGAGGCAGGTGGATCTCTGTGAGTTCGAGGCCAGCCTGGGCTACAGGGCTAGAAGAAACACCTGTACTCACACAGAAAGCAGGTAAGGAGGAGATTAAGAGTGAAGAAAGCGCTGTTTGGTGGGCAATCAAGCTTCTGAGCTGAGAGTTGAATGTTGAGCATAGGCCTAGAACATAGGCGTACCACAGGATATTCAGGGGACCAGAAGAGGGCATGGGAGCAGGAACACACACACACACACACACACACACACACCAAACAGATGGATAGACAAATAAATAATATTTTAAGAAATTCTGTGCATGAGAGGGGCTGAGATTAGCTCAGTTGTCAGAGTGCTTACCTGGTGTACAAGGAGCCCTGCATTCAATGTCCAGCACCAAGCAAAGCTTGGTGCGACAGCACACACTGTAATCTTAACACTCTGGAGGTGGACATAGGAGGACCAGCAGTTCAAGGGCATCCCTTTCTACACAGCGAGTCAAAGGGCAGCCTAGGATACAGGAGACCTTGTCTAAAAAGAAGCCAAGTGAATGAAAGGCTGGAGAGGTGATGGATCAGTGGCAGAAAGTATTTGCTGCTCTTGTAAGGACCTGGGTTCAGTTCTCAGAACCCACATGGTGGCTTTAGAAAACATACGTGAGTTGCCAGGCAGTGGTGGTGCACACCTTTAATCCCAGTACTCGGGAGGCAGAGCCAGGCGGATCTCTGTGAGTTCAAGGCCAGCCTGGGCTACCAAGTGAGTTCCAGGAAAGGCGCAAAGCTATACAGAGAAACCCTGTCTCGAAAAACAAAAAAACCAAAACAAAACATACATGGGAATTGGGGTATCTGGATGGTATTGCAGTCTTGATTGGCATTTAGTATACTCTGATGGACCATCTTTCAGCACTGCACAAGTATAACACTTCTCTAGTGGTTTTCTGGAGCCAAATATGTCTTGATTGACACACCCGGACA
Source organism: Onychomys torridus (assembly GCF_903995425.1). Taxonomy (NCBI): domain Eukaryota; kingdom Metazoa; phylum Chordata; class Mammalia; order Rodentia; family Cricetidae; genus Onychomys; species Onychomys torridus. Next base: position 32,900,063 of record NC_050463.1, read on the forward strand.
GACTGAAGTATTCACCTGGTCAGCTCTGGGAAAATCATCACCAAGGCCCTGGGGAGTGTTCTTGAATCTTCTTCATGAGATGACCTGAGTTTGATCCCTGGAATCCACGTGGTGTAAGATGAGAACTGATTCCCATGAGTTGTCTTCTGACTCCCACATGTACACTGTGTCACTCAAACACACACACACTCAATCCATATTATCTATATTATATGGATCACCATGCCAGAATCCATCTTTCTCTCTCTCTCTCTCTCTTTCAGCTTTTTGAAACAGGGTTTCTCTATATAGCCCCAGCTGTTCTGTAACTCACTCTTGTAGGCCAGGCTGGGCTCAAACTCAAGAGATCAGCCTACCTCTTCCTCCCAAGTCCTGGGATTAAAGTTGTATGCTACCACCACTTGTCCATCCATGTGTCTCTTTTAATAGGACTAGAAATGTCACTTGCTGTTAATAGAAGAAATCCTGAGTTGTATAGGAATGTTGGGTTTTTGGTTTTTTTTTTTTTTTTTTTGGTAATGACTTTATTTTCTGCTTGCATGTCTGATGGAGACTTAGTAATACACACACACACACACACACAATTACTATTTGTGCTGGTTAGGTTTTTGTCAACTTGATACAAGCTTGGGGCGTCTGGGAAGAGGGAACCTCAAATGAGAAAATACTTCCATCAGACTGGCCTCTAGGCATGTCTTGGGGGCATTTTCTTAATGGATGACTGATGTGTGAGGGTCTGACTCACTGTGGGTGGTGCCTGGATTACAGCAAAAACCAAGCTGAGCAAACATGATGAATAAACCAGAAGCAGAACTCCTCCATGATTCAGTTCCTGCCTCCTGGTTCCTGTCTTAAACTCCTGTCCCTGCTTCCCTTCAGTAAGCTGTAGAATACAATAAACCTTTTCCTCCTCAAACTGCTTTTGCTTATGGTGTTTATCAGAACAACCCGAACCAAACTAGGCCAGTATCCCACCGTGTGGCTATCCCACTTTATCCATCCTTCCAGATGGAAAAGATAATATATCAGAGTAGGCTTTTAAAAAAGATATAAGGGGTTGGGGATTTAGCTCAATGGTAGAACGCTTGCCTAGCAAGCACAAGGCCCTGGATTTGGTCCTCAGCTCGGGGGGGGGGGGGGGGGGGGGGGGGTGGGAGAAGAAGTAAAAACACATAATAGTCTCAGAAGTTCTTGCTTGGCATATGGCTCTCCTTCAAGGGCTGACTCAGTCCACTACCTTCCATCTTGCACACTTCTATCCTGTGAGGCATCATCTCAATTGCATCTAACTGGCAAAGTAGGAAGAAGTGCGTGGTACACTTTCTTTCCCTTTAAAAGAGGAATTCTAGTCACACTCTTAGAGGTATTGGTCTATGCAGGGTGTGACAGACCAGAAAAGCCCGCGTCTTGGCACCAGGAAGCAGGGAGGAGTGACTGTAGATGAGAACTTTCTCCCTGATGCTAGGGACCAAACAGGCCCATGTACGCGCTAGTCACCCATTAACCACAGCGCTTTATCCCTCACTTACATAGTCTTCAAAGCACACATGTTCCTTCTACAGATTCCAACAGAGAGACATTAGCTGGCCACTCATTTACCACGTAGACGGCAGAGGAGGCAACAAGAAACAGTCTAGTGATGTTTCCTACTGCCTGTGGTTTTAGAAGATGAGAAGAGATTTTGGTGGACAGGTGGTATAGTACCTGATCAGCATGTTGGACAGCTCTGAATTCTAACCACACTCTCTCGCATCTTGTCGTTCTGATACAACTCTCCCACACAGGTGGGCAAGAGGAGTCCATCTGCACATACCTGGGACTAGATCGTATTCTTCTGGTACACGTTCAGCTTTATTAGATATTGCCAAATCATTTTCAAAGTAATTGTACCAGTTTCCATTACACACACACACACACACACACACACACACACACAGTTCACATTGCTCAACATCCTATAAGTACCACATACTGATGCCCTTGTTTGTATTATTCTAATGAGTTTTAAAAGCTGACTACAGTGGCCAGGCTATTCCAGTCTTGTTGATTCCTGGCCTGCTACAGGAGGCTCACAGGAAACAGGCCATGTCCCCTGCACCCACTCCCCTTTGCTGCCATCGTTGTGAACAGCAGATTTCAGGAGCTAAGGAATTATGGAATAACTTGGAACTCCACCCCCAGGTCTCAGCCATCTTCTGAGTCCCATGTGGTGTCAGCAAGGAGTTTGACAGCAGAGAGGCAGCAGACAGAGCCACAAACTTTCTAAGTGAGTCATTTTATTTGCCATTGTCAAATATTATCCAAGTCCTTGTCAGCAGAACTTACCACAGCTTCTCATTTCTCCTCCTCGACAACCCTCACCTACTACAGGAGCTTCACGGGTGTAAGCAGGAATAAAAACAGCACAAAGACACCACTTCCTCAACTTGTTTCAAAACGACCCCTTCTGGCAGTGCCCAATTCAAGTTTTAATGCCCCGTTATTGAAAAGTGGTCTTCACAAAGCACACATGATAAAGCTATTTAGAGGAGCACAGAGAACAGAGACTTGAGGGTGGCCAACAGCCTTTCCGAGTTTGAAAAGGTAGTATTTGTCCACATCAAGGTTAACGTTGTGAGTGGCGTATGCCCACAACAGGCAGGAATAGAGGAGAACAGTATTTACACAGGAGGAGGAAGAGGAACCAGGAACACGACAACAAGGCTACATACTCTAACCCATGTTCCAAAGATACCCACCCTCACAGGGAGAGAGCCCACGCAACACCACCAGACAGGCATGAGGTACAGAGAGACCATTCTTTCCGGCTCCAGAGAAGTATCTACATCTGGTGTCCAAAGCTCACGATATAAAGTGGATAGAACTCCATATACAAAACAGTAGGACAGTATTCTCAGAACACCCGGGACAGAGGCAGCCGATGCCCTGGCGGAGGACATACGTGGGTGTGGCCTAACGAGGTAAGTGCAGGGAGAGGGAGAGCTTTGCAACCCCAGTGGGCTTCCAGAGGCCAGGGCACCGAGTCACCCCAGCGGGGACTGAGTCATTTCCCAACCCTTAAAACCAAGGAGCGAAGTCGAGCTTCCGGGCCACTGAACCTGGCAACCCAGGCAAGTGAGGCAGCGTTTACTGGCCCCTGCCCTTCCTTCTCACCTTAGTGTTGGGGCAGACTCCGAAGGCTGTGTTTTCATGCCTGTGGGTCCACTTAGTCCCTGCTCCAAGCATAGGGAGTGTCTAGCTTTCTCATGCTAAATCATTTTCTTTCCTCAACAGTAAAATCAAATTACAGACAAATATCCCCCAACAGATTCTGCTTCCCGGGGCCCGGGGGTCACACTATAACAGAAGCGGCGGCTCTCCTTTCTAGTCCTCTATGTCACAAATGCAGAAAGATAAAACCCGTCACGGCTTTAAAAAAATTTAGTTTGGCTCCGTTTTATGAGCTAGATGATGGAGTCACCACTAAGTCAACAAAGACTCCAAGAACATTCATAACCCAGGCAGGAAAGAAGAGAGAAAGCCAGCCAAAGGTCTCTTCACCTTGCGCAGGGCCTGGGGGCCTGCAGATGCTTTTCCAGGGGGACCTCTTTGGACAACAGAAAAAGCAAAGGGACTCTAATGGGAATATGAATTTACTAGGGGGTGGGGGGGAGTGGACTAGTCAGGAAGACCGTGAAATGTACACAGAGGAGCTGAGAGCCATGGCCCAACAGCAACATCTGACAGCATCTTCACCCAGCCCCAGGACTCAGGCCTCCCCTGCACGTCTCCATGACAACAGCATCACACCCACTCTCCTAGGAGCAAGACCAGCGCCTACTTCCTCCCTCGTTTGTGAGTGGTCTTGGCGGGCTCTGCTTTCTGGGACTGTGCTGGCACCGGCTCCTGCTCTGATCCCTTACATAAAGCGGACAGCACCAGTTCCTCGTTGCCGCCCTGCCCCTTCCCTGCCCTCGGCTCCGGCTGGCTCTCGGGAGGCTCGGGGCGAGGCTGCTGCTGCCGCCGTCTCAGAGAGCGCCGGCTGCCACGCTGCTGCCGCTGCTTCTCCTCTTCCTGCTGCCGCTGCTTTATCTTCATCAGCTTCTCGAAGCTCTTGGTGGTGGTCGGGTTTACAATGAACCAATCCTAAAAGGGCAAAGCCGAAACGGGGAACACTTAGAAACACCATGAAGGAAACAGGAAGGGAGAGGAAGAACGGAGAGACGGTAGTGTTAGGTAGACATAGGAATGAGGGGGGCACACGGGACCTTAGAGCTCCGTTTTAAACTGGAGAAATCCAATATGCATCCGTTCTCTTCAGTGAGTACTGTGTGATGAATGCATGATTCTGGGTAATTTAATACGTGATCCACCACGTCTGGACTCTTAGCACTTAGGATCATTTCTGGACACACAGGAACTCTGCGTGCGTGCAGCCTGGCTGCATTAAGTAAGACCTTGTCTCAAAAATCCAAAACCTGGGCTGGAGAGATGGCCCAGCAATTAAGAGCACCAGAAGACCCCGGTTCTGTTCCCAGCCTAACAACGGACATGCCACGACCACCGGTAACTACAGCTCCAGGGGACCTGACAGTGGCAGGCACCAGCACAAGGTGGACACATCCGGGCAGGCACACAATTTTACACAGTAAAAGGAAAGGAAAAGGTTGTGATCATGAAGTGGGTGTCATGTCATCTGTCACCTCCTGCTGTGTAACACCCTGGGATGGAAGCGCTGGCTCACAGGGACGCTCATGTCACGGCACTAGAGTGACAGGAGTGTGAATTTCCCATCAGATACGGAGTGCAGTTCTCCTCTCCTCTGGCTTCCTGTAAGGCACTTCATCATCTCTTTGAGCCTCATTTAGAAAATCACGGAGTGGTGGTGCACACTTTTAATCCCAGCACTCGAGAGGCAGAGCCAGGAGGATCTCTGTGAGTTCGAGGCCAGCCTGGGCTACAGAGTGAGATCCAGGACAGGAACCAAAGCTACACAGAGAAACCTTGTCTCAAAAACAAAAAACCAAAACCAAACCAAAACAAAACATCCAAAAACCAAAACCAAACCAAAACAACAACCAAAACCAAAACCAAAACCAACCAACAAACAAAAAACCAACCCAAAACATGAAAATCATGGGGTAGAGGAAATTTATTATATTCTTCTGGAAATGCATAAGCCTGAATCTAAGTAATCCAATTAAGTCTCCCAGGTGAGACTATCAACTCACTGGAAATAGCTAGGGAAGAGGAGCACTACCTCAGGACAGATCAGCACAGTCCCAAATGGGCAAAGCGAAGCCTCCCAACCACAGGATGAGCAGTGACAGTCACTGGCCACCTGTGCCTAATGAGCTCTTGAAACAGCGGAGTCCAAACTGATACGCTTTCAGTGGAAACACACACAGGGACTTGGTAGCAGAACATGTCAATACCCCACTACTATTTATTTCTTTTCTCAGACAGGGCCTGATGAGGCCAGGATGAACGCATCTCTGATTCAGTTGTATTATGCAGTAATATATAGAGCATCCAAAACTAGTTGTTGGTGGGCTGGAGAGATTGCTCAGTGGTTAGGAACACTGGCTGCTCTTGCAGAGGACCCAGCACCCACATGGTGAGTCACAATCACCTGTAACTCAGGTTCCGGGGAGCTGCGGGCCTCTTCTGGCCACCAAGGGAACCAGGCACCACACGGTACAGACAAAACATGAAGGCAAAACAACCACGTGCATAGAATTAATAATAATAATAATAATACTCCAAGATTATTAGAAAACATTAGAACATCTGAATTTTTATCAGAAGAAAATGCTGTAAAATGGGGCTGGAGAGATGGCACAGTGGTTAAGAGCACTAGCTGCTCTTCCAGAGGACCCAGGTTCAATTCCCAACACCCCCATGACAGCTCACAACTGTCTGTAACTCCAGTTCCAGAGGATCTGACACCCTCACACAGTCATACTTGCAGGCAAAAACACCAACGCACATAAAATAAAAATTTTTAAAAAGAAGAAAATGCTATAAAACAAGATCCAACATGTAAGTCCAACCTGGCTTCCAATTTGCTTCATTTAATCACAGTTAAGAGAATTATAGGGGCTCAAAGATGTCCAGCCATAGTGGGCTCAAATATCTTCAAAGAAAAATACATTTACACCCTTCTAATTTCTGAGAGCATTTTAACTCTGGCAAGTTCTCAACCTCAATTACTTTGCTAGTCCTAGTACATGAAGCCAGGGACAAGGTCCACTCCTTACAGCTTGAAAGACGGGACACACAGGGTTACACAGACCCAGGGGAAGCGGAGCCCGCACCTCAGCTTGCAGACGGGACACACAGGGTTACACAGACATTAGGGGGAAGCGGAGCCCGCACCTCAGCTTGAAGACAGGACACACAGGGCTACACAGACATTAGGGGGAAGCGGAGCCTGCACCTCAGCTTGCAGACGGGACACACAGGGTTACACGGACATTAGGGGGAAGTGGAGCCCACACCTCAGCTTGCAGACGGGACACACAGGGTTACACAGACATTAGGGGGAAGCGGAGCCCGCACCTCAGCTTGAAGACAGGACACACAGGGCTACACAGACATTAGGGGGAAGCGGAGCCTGCACCTCAGCTTGCAGACGGGACACACAGGGTTACACGGACATTAGGGGGAAGTGAAGCCCACACCTCAGCTTGCAGATGGGACACACAGGGTTACACAAACATTAGGGGGAAGCGGAGCCCACACCTCAGCTTGCAGACAGGACACACAGGGCTACACAGACCCAGGGAAAGCGGAGCCCGCACCTCAGCTTGAAGACGGGGCACACAGGGTTACACAGACATTAGGGGAAAGTGGAGCCCGCACCTCAGCTTGCAGACAGGGCACACAGGGTTACACAGACCCAGGGGAAGCGGAGGCCACACCTCAGCTTGCAGACGGGGCACACAGGGTTACACGGACATTAGGGGAAGCGGAGCCCGCACCTCAGCATGGACAGAGTTGATGTGATACTTGACGCCACTCTCTGACACAAATTCTTTCTGACACAGAAGACACTTGTATTTTCCAGCCACAAAGGTGCCCTGTTTCCAAGACAGAAAGAAGAGAGAATTAGGGGTAAATTCAGGAAAACATACCTGGGTGCTGTGCAGGGATTGTGAGAGATGAAATGGGGGGTCTTCTTAATCAGAAACCATAGGGAATGGTCCAAAATGGCGATATAGTTTATGAAAACCAGCTGAGACAAACTCTCACCACTACACACCTGTCCTGATGCCGTTCTACACTGACACCCACTGCCCTGCGACACAACTGGCATTCTCCTGCTTCCGATATGTTCCAGGCCACTGTTTCTACCTTCTTGGCTCCTTTTTGCTTCATATTTGGCTTTCCTTGATTCCTCTCCACCAATAATCAAACTCCCCAAGTTCACCAGAGGCATTAGGCTCTGTCCTTCCCCCTGTGAACCATGGCGGAAGCTGTGCTTTGGAAATCCCAAATAAGACGAATACCATCCATAGTACCTAGCCTAAGGACTCAAAAACTAGGGTCAAAATAACACTCTCCTACGCACTGCTACACAGATCTGGCTGACATGCCCACAACTCCCTCAGGGCCTTGAACTGAGATCCCTCTGCCCTCCTGAAGCCGCACAGTTCAGTGCTGCTCATGTTGTGTGAGGAGATACTTTAATGGGACTGGAAAGTGGACACCTAGGTCACTGTGGAAACGATTCAGAGAGAAGAGTGGTTGTTTGCCTGAGTCCCTGTCCTGCCTCCCATCCCATGGGGCCAGTAGAGTCTAGATGGGTTTGGAGAATCTTCACCAGTCCAAACAAGTTTTCAGGAAAATTATGGCAAAATAAGGCAAGGGAAGCCCAGTGTGTGAGGCCAGGGAGGAGGCAGTCTCTGGTTGCGATTCCAAATTCATAGGGTTTTCTTCCGTTCCCTACATGAGCATGGCATGACTTTGCCAACCTTTCCTGCATCCTAGATGCACCCCTGCTATTCCATCTAATATGAGACCAAGAATATCCATGATACTGAGCCCGAAAGGCAGCCTCTGGAGATGGTGACCAACAGAATGACTAGCTGTTCACCTAGACAGAGTTCTCTTCCACGCCAGACTACTGGAGAGGACACATTAAGATAGTAAGTTGAAAATGTTACAAACCAGTGTGCAAGAGCCCAGGTGAGCTTTGAGGCCAGAGACACTGCTGTAGACAGCCTCACATCCCTGCAAAAGAGAAGTGACGGGTGAGTGCCGTACCACCCAGGACCCCCTCTGAGCAATTCGGGCATTTACACTGGCCAGTTCCACATCAGTCACCAGTGCCACAAACCGAACACTAAAACCACACACGAGCGGACAGCGGCAAGAAGGAAACCCAAAGGGAAGCCGCTAAGGAGGGTGAGCAAGTAAGCTTGAGCCGTTCCTTTCCCTGGTCCTCTCTCGGACATTTAACAGCATACCCAAAGTTTCTGTTACATTTCCTGAGTCTGGGTTAACCCTACTGTGATGGTCTGAATTAAGGAGTATTGCCCCACAGACTTCTGTCTTAGTTACCTCGATTGCCATGAAGAGATACCATTGACTAAGGCAACTTATAAAAGAAAGCATTTAATTGAGGAATTGCTTACAGTTTCAGAGGGTTAGTCCATGACCATCATGGTAGGAAGGATGGCAACAGGCAGGCAAGCCTGGGGCTGGAGCAGTAGCTGAGAGCTTACATTACCCACAAGTTGGAAGCAGAGCTGAAGCTAGCTGGGAATGGCCTGGACTTTTGAAACCTCCAAGCCTGCCTGTCCCCAGAGACACACCTCCTCCAACAAAGCCGCAGCTCCTAATCCTTCCCAAATAGTTCTGCCAACTAGGAACTAAGCATTCAAATATATGAGCCTGTAAGGGGTACTCCCATTCAAACCACCACAGCTCCCATTTGACCGTGGTCTCACTTGGTGGTACTGTTGGCGAAGTGGAGCCTTACGGGAGGAAGTACATCACTGGGGGTGGGATTTAAGCATTAGTCCCACTCAATCTTCTGTCTGCACTCTGCTTTAAGCTTGCTTTTGAGGATATGGACTTTCAGCTTTCTGTTCCTGCCACCACACCTGCCACCCGCGTCTATGCTGCTATGCTTCCCCACTGTGATGGACTCTTGTCCCTTTAAACCATGAGCCCAAACAGACTTCCTCCTGTGAGCTGCTTTGGCCACGGTGTCACAGCAACAGAAAGGGAACTAACATGCCTGTGATACCTTTGACTAATAGGATGCTATGGAAGTGAGGCTGCACAAATTATGCAGTGGGACCTTCAAAGACCTGCATCTTTTACTTCTGTGTCTGAAGTTAGTCATTTACATTCCCTACCGAAGAGAGAGTCGCCATATGGAGAGCCATCTGCTCAGCTGAATGCAGCTGCATGGGACATTCCAGGTCATGGCCCCCATGAGTGATCTCAAATGATGCTGCATATAGCAGCAGGGCTGTCCTGATGATCTCAACAGAACTATGGAGGTCCCCAAATCTGAACAAACTAATTAATTGTTGCACATATCCACTACAGTTCAAGGACTTCATCACGAATCCATCAGTAACTAAAGCAGCAGATTATCCAGAAGCATTTATGGACATAATGAAAGAGGAAGAATCACCTGGTTAGGACACTGGATGCGATGATACTTCTTGATATCTGTCTTCCACTTGTGCAGTACTTCCTGGCTGAATGTAGGTAACCCAGGGCGAGTATATTTTAACTAGAAGACAAGAAACATTTCGAGAATGCAATCCCCAATTGTATCACCCCCAAACTTCGTGCCTATGGTAAGAAACGGATAGTTATTTCCACCACGCATGCCTGTGTGTGGGTATGTGAACATGAATGCAGAGGCCAGGGAAAGGCTATGGGGCTGCTGGAGCTGCAGTTACAGGCTGCTGTGAGCTGCCAAATGTGGGTGCCAGGAACAAAACAGGGGTCTTCTTCAAGAGCAGCACATGTCCTTAGCTACAGAGCTATCACTTCTGACTGCTCGTCCATAGGACCAGGGTTCAATTCCCAGTACCCACATGGCAGCTCACAACTGGCGTGGTTAGTTTTTTGGTCATTCAATGACTTATGGATAATTGTCATTGTTTATGATGGCTGGTTACAAGTTGTTAATTGTTAATGATTAGGAAAAAAGCTAAACAAGTAGATTAGATTCAGAGTTTTTGTTTAAAAAAAAACAAAGAGAATATAGATATGAGGTAGATCATTGAATCTACTCTGAGAAAAAAGATAAAGAAATAATAGGATAAATGGGTAGATCATTGAATCTACTCTAAAAAGAAAAAGGGGAAGATATAAAAATGACAAAAGGTAGATTATTGAATCTATTATAAAGAGAAAAAAGAGAATATGGATATGATAAGATAAAAAGGTCAATTACTGAATCTACTTTTAAAAAGGAACTACTTGTTTTAAACAGGATAAGTAATGAAATTTTTTGTCTGAGGTTATCAAACGTTACTGGACTGGACATTGTTAATATATATAATGGAGTTTTTTGTCTGAATCTTTCTAATGATAATGGACTAGACATTGTTAATATAATTCTTGACTGTAACCTTCTTTTATTTTAGACAAAGAATGGGAAATGTGGGGATATATTGTCTCCCCCAATATACTGTACATCCTAATAAACTTATCTGAGGTCAGAAAATGGTGGCACACATGCCTTTAATCCTAGCATTCCAGAGGCAGAGATCCACCTGGATTTCTGTGAGTTCAAAGCCACACTGGAAACAGCCAGGCATGGTGACTCACGCCTTCAATTCCAGGAAGTGATGGCAGAAAGCAGAAAAGTTTATAAGGTGTGAAAACCAGGAACTAAGCTGGTTAAGCATTTAAGCTTTTAGCAGCACAGTACAGCTGAGATCCATTCCGGATGAGGACTCAGAGGCTTCCAGTCTGAGGAAACAGAATCAGCTGAGGAATTGTCGAGGTGAGGAAGCTGTGGCTTGTTCTGCTTCTCTGATCTTCCAGCATTGACCCCAGTACCTGGCTCCAAGTTTGTTTTTATTAATAAGAACTTTTAAGATTTGTGCTACATACAACTGTCTATAACTCCTTTTCCAGGGGATCTAATGCCCTCATACAGACATACCTGCAGGTAAAACACCAATGTACATAAAATAAAAATGAATAAATTAAAAAGGAAAATGCAAATAGAATAATTCAGCAAGTGGCATTGCCCTTCTCAATGTAACTGTTTGTGTAAGTTTGCCTTAGCGCCATGGCAACATCACATACACAAACACAGTGGTGATTTGCATGAGAATGGTTCTTTGAAATCACTCCAGCTGTTCCTGACGCCATGCCTCCCTGATCCGCCATGCCACGATAGTGAGGACTCCTACCCTTTGGAACTGTAAGCCCCAAAGAAACTACTTCTTCTTTAAGTTACCTTAGTCATGGTGTTATATTACAGCTACAGAAAAGTAACTCATAATCTCAACCTCTCTCTCAACCCCCTCCACCGCCTCTCTCTCTCTCTCTCTCTCTCTCTGTGTGTGTGTGTGTGTGTGTGTGTGTGTGTGTGTATATCTATATATGATTAAATATGGGCACATGGATACCTACATATATACAGCATAGCTCTGCACTGGCAGGACCCAGAAGCAATGAAAGCCAAGTAGGAATGAACACAACACTCCTATCTTCTACTGTATAGTCTAAATACATTCTCTTAATAGGAACCAGCATAGCTTATACAAATGGTTAATTTCAGGAGTGGGACAGGGAAAACACAAGCTAATCTTTCAGTATCTTATGGTGTTAAAACAGAACAAAACAAAACAAGTGTGGGGGTTGGAGAGATGGCTCAGAAGTTAAGAGCACTGGCTGCTTTTCCAGAGGACTTGGGTTCAGTTCCCAGCACATACAATTTACAATCATCTGTTAACTCAAATCTTAGGGGATCTGATGTTTTCTGACCCCTGTAGATACCAGGCATGCATGCAATGCATGTATATACATGTAGACAAACACTCATACACATAAATAAGTTTTTGTTTTGTTGGTTTTTGTTTTTTTTTTATTCATTCATTCATTCATTCATTCATTCATTTATTTATTATGTATACAATGTTCTGTCTGCATGTATGCTTGCAGGCCAGAAGAGGGCACCAGATCACATTACAGATGGTTGTGAGCCACCATGTGGTTGCTGGGAATTGAACTCAGGACCTCTGGAAGAGCAGTCGGTGCTCTTAACCTCTGAGCCATCTCTCCAGCCCTGTTTTTTGTTTATTAATACAGGGTTTCTCTGTGTAGCCCTGGCTATCCTGGAACTCACTGTAGACCAGCCTGGCTTCAAACTCAGATATCCACTTGCCTCTGCCTCCAGAGCACTGGGATTAAAGGTGTGCACCACCACACCCAATAATAAACATGTTTTTTAAAAGTAAAGAAGTGTTTAGGCACATCAGAAGACTCAGGAGTCTACTTGATATACCTGATACTCCAATCTGGGTCAATTGGAGCAGAAACCTAAACACTACTAGTAATGATTTAGAACCTATAGCATAAAATAAGTATCTAATAGAGCAAGTCTCTATCCAGAGCTAAAGACTCCACATTTGCTGAGTCAACCAACTTCAACTCATGAAGATTGTGTGTGGGGCTGGCCAGATGGCTAAGGAAAGGCACTTTCCTGACAACCTGAGCTTAATCCACAGGATTCACGTGATGGAAGGAAAGAACGGCCCTTCTTCATGTTGTCCTCTGACACCTGTATACACCCCTCCCCAGAAATAAAACAGAATTTTAAAACTATGTAAAGAACGTGTGTGTGTGTGTGTGTGTGTGTGTGTGTGTGTGTGTGTGTGATGTAATTTCCAGACACTATTCTTGTCACTGTTTCCTAACTAATACAGTATAACAATCACTTTTTCTAGCACAGGGTCTTACTATGTAGCCAAGGCTGGTCTTTAACATGCATGCTCTCCCCCTTTGTCTCCCCAGTGCTCAGTCCACCACCACACATGGTTCAATAACACTTGTAAAATATTTACTTAGGCCGGGCGTTGGTGGGGAACGCTTTTAATCCCAGCACTTGGGAGGCAGAGGCAGGCGGATCTCTGTGAGTTTGAGGCCAGCCTGGTCTACAAAGCGAGATCCAGGAAAGGCGCAAAGCTACACAGAGAAACCCTGTCTCGAAGAAAAACAAAAAAACAAAACCCAACAACAACAACAAAAAAAAAACCAACAAAAAACCATTTACTTAGTATCAGCTAGTTAATCTAGAAACGATTTAAAGTAGACAGGAAGTGTGCACAGATTCTAGGCAAATACCATACCATCTGGTATAAGGTGTTTGAGCATCTATAAGATGTTTGATCGTCCATAGAATACCATCATTTGTGAGGTTTTTCTATAACTAATTCCTCATGAATCACGAGGGAAGGTTTTGCTGATAGTAATAAATTTTTCTCACAGTACAGTTTCAATGAATAACTACAAAATCTATGAAATAAGTGAAAGTGGGTCATTAAGTAGCATCATAGTTACACTTGCTGCAGGAAAGGTTCATCAATAAATGCTGACTAAAGTGGGTAGAGTATAAGACAGTAGAAGATCTTTGTGCAGGCTTGGCCTCTACTCCAACTATGCACTAATTAAGGGACCAGTGTAATTTTTATCAGAGTTACGTAGAAGACACACCCTTACCAACTGATCAGTTAGCATCACAGTAACTTGTTGCTGATCATATCAGTACCATGTACTTTCTGACTTGATGCATCAAGAAGGTCCAACATTGCCCAGGTGGTATTTCCATGGAAACCACATGGCCTTCAATCTAAGCTTGAGAGAATGCCACACAAATCCATACAGGGAAACATCTATAAAATATCGAGTAGCAGCGACACGTGACTTTACCTTCCGATCATCGGGTACCAGGTCCTGGAGCACCTTCCTCTTTGGCCATTCCTTGGTCAGCTCAGCAGAGGCCAGCTCCTGCAGATGGTACACAGCTATCTTGGCAGAACGCCGCTGAACTCGGCCTCCACCCTTTGCTTCCAGACTCATCTCCTTCAAACAGTCTGTCTGTCCTGATTCTGGGAAGAAGACCTGCAAGAGTGAGCAGTGCAAACAGAGGGGCTTCAGTCACAGCCAGGGATTACACATGATGCTCTTCTTGGCAGGATAAAGTCTATGACACTAGCACACTGGGGTAAAGACAGGCAGAGCCTCGGAGTTCACTGGCCAGCCAGTCTAGCTAACAGGGCAAGTCCCAGAGTCTTTGCGAGACTCCACCTTTAAAATAAGGTGGAGCGAAACTGAGGAAGATACTCAACGCAGACCTCTGACTTCAACATGCATATTCACACATGTGCATGCACACCTACACATGTATGTGTACACACACAAACACATCCACACACATATTCCCCTGCCACACACAAAGGGTAAGGCAGAGGAGGAGATAACTCAGTCTGTTAAGGTTGTCCCCCAAAGCCACATTAAAAAGACAGCTGTGGTGGTGCACGCCCATCCTCATCATAATCACACCACTGGAGGAGCCAGACTGGAGGACCTCCGGGGCTTTCTGGCTGGCTGGCAAGCCTAGCAGACCGGCAGACCCTAGGCCAATGTCTCAATAAAACAGGGGGACAGCTACCGAGAAATGACATCTGAGGTTGCCCTCTGGCCTTCATATCCTCACACCCACATGCACCTGCACACAAATATGTACATGTACACACATGCACAAGCACACAGACAAATGTGAAAATGTAATATAAAAACGGAGTCAAGACAAAAAGAAAAAATGAAGAACAGAGACATTCCTACAAAAAAAAAAAATCTAAATAGGAGGGAATGTTTTAGTTTTAAAAATATAGTAATGGGGGTTGGAGAGACAGCTCAGCAGTTAAAAGCATTTGTTTCTTGCATAGGACCTGGATTTGGTTCCCAGCGCCCACATGGTGGCTCACAATCATCTGTAACTCCAGTTCCAGGGGTATGACGCCCTCTTCTGACTTTCATGGGCACTAGGCATGTGCAGGGTGCATAGACACACATGCAGGGAAAATATTCATGCATAATAAAAAATAATATATAATAAAATAAATACAATAAGTAGGGTTTGGGGAGATGGTTGACGGATAAAGTTCTTGTCATGCAAGCATGAGGATTGGAGTTTGTACCCCTAGCACCCCAGAAAAGCTGGGTAGGCACAGCAGCCACTGGTAACCCCAGCACTTAGGAGGCAGAGACAAGGACTAGCTAGACTATCCAGAACTGCTGAGCTCTGGGCTCATTTAGCAAGAGAACCTACCTCGATAAATAAATACTTGATGAAGGAAGACAGTCATCAAGGTTGACTTAAGACCTTCACACAAGCACACATACATACATGTGCACCTGCAAATACATGTGTGCCTATACACAGGCAAACACATATATGTTGTGGTGGTTTGGATGAGAATGACCCCCATGATCTCTGATGTTTGAACACTTGGTTCCCAGTTGATGGAACTGTTTGGAAAGGATTACGAGGTGTGGCCTTGTTGGAGGAGGTGTGTCACTGGGGTGGGCTTTGAAATCTGAAAGGATTCTTGCCATTCCCAGTGTACTCTCTCTCTCTCTGCCTGCTACTTGTAGATCAAGATGTGAGCTCTCAGCTGCCCTACCATGATGAACTCTGACCCTCCGGAACCATGAGCCCAATTAAACACTTGCTTGTAAGTTGCCTTGGTAACTGGCTCTCCCGCCCCTCCACGAAGAGACAACAAAAGCCTTCAAAGAGTAAACAGGACACAAATGAGGAAGCAGGATCCACAGAAGACACAAGGGGGAGTGCCAGGCATAGCACACATCCTCAATGTCTTGAAAAGAATCAATACTCACAGGCCCGTGCTCTGACCTCATGTGATACGCAAGCCCAGCCTTTGACCTGTACGGTTTTCCACAGTGGTGACATTTCAGGGTCAACTTCTCCAGCTCTGCTGCCTCTTTGCCACATTTTTTAACATGGTACAGATATCCCATGATGCTGGTGAAGGTACTGGAGCAACTCTGAGCACAGGGAAGAAGCCTATGTTAGATTCATACATGTTTCACATAATCCCTAAATTTCTCAGAAGTCATCACGCACCACAAACCACAAAAAGACAGTGAGACTACAAGACGCTCACCTGCAGTTCCCATCGGTACAACCCTCCTTCTAGTAGGCAACCCTGTCTATGAGCCATATTGTCAATCAGTGCAGTGATCATTGAGAAAGTATAACCACCCACCTACTCTGTGTCAGAGCTTCCTTCTTGGATTGTGACCCAGTCCCACCCCAGTATCAACTACCCAGCCACACCCAGTTCATCAGAGTATGGGCTCATGGGAATCATCTTCATCACCCTAAAGGAAGAGTAGTAAAGAAGCCCCTCTGGGGGGCTGGAGAGGTGGCTAAATGGTTAAGGCCACTGACTGCTCTTCCAGAGGACCCGGGTTCAATTCCCAGGACCCACATGCAGCTAGCTCACAGATCTGTAACTCCCAGATCTGACACCCTCACATAGACATACCTGCAGGCAAAAAAAAAAAAAAAAAAAACAAGACAAAACAAAAACAAACAAAAAACAAAACAAAACAAAAAAAACAATGCACATAAAAGTAACTGAAGAAGAAAAGGAAGAGGAAGAAAACGAGGAAGAAGAGGAAGCAGCAGCAGCCCTTTCAACCAAGGAGGATGAGGGGGAAGAGGGGGAATATACTTGTGGAGAGGAGAAAAAATAAAGAACTATCAATGACTACAAGAGATCTGGGAAAGTAGGTACCACCCCGACGCCATCGGATGGCAGAGGAGGAATTCTGCAAGGGAAGAGGACAGATGGGAAAGAACAACAGACAGACACAGAAGGGTCTGCTGCCCCTGCTCTTACCTCACGCATGCACCTGAGCTTTCCCATTCTCTTTAGAACTGTTCGCAGCCGCTCCCTCTCGCTTGGCTCATCTACTTCATCTCCTGCCTTCAAAATTGGCTGGAAAAAAAAAAAAAGATTAAACATGATTTACGGAACAAAAACATAACAGCACCCCAACTTCCAGATGGCAGGAAGTAAGTACCATGGACACACAAGTTCTCATCTCTACCTCCCAGTAGAGGATGAACCTAAACACCTGTGGTCCAGTGCAAAGATTTCATCCTATGCAATTCCAGCAATGAAGTCTTATCTCCTCTATTATGAGGTACAAGAGCCAGATCCAGCTTCATTGAGCTGTCTATACTCACTAAGAAACACACAAAACATCACAACAGCAGGCCAGCCAAGATGGAGGAAGCTAGTGATTTACTGAACTCCTTGTCCCTGCATCTTCATAGCAAGGATCGGCAGCATCAAGTGGGGAAATATTTCAGGACGGACCGCTGCCCTGGCTATAAGGCTTGTGTGATCCTGGCTCCCAAGCAACCCGAGGAAGCACCAGGTGTGCATATACTGAGTACATGCAGCAGCCTGCATATACTCTGCTGCAGCAGCAACAAATGGTCTGAATGCAGCCACAGGAGCTGGGCTGTAAATTCTCCTCACTATCCGGCTGAAAACCTACAAGATGCTTCTCTGCATCAGAGAAGTCCCCAGTGGTGGTGTGCTCTACCCTGAGAATTGGACCCACAGAGGCCAGCTTCTCTTACTGTATCCTGGGCTTCAGCACCCAGGAGGACTTCCCAGTTGCATAGTGGCAGCCTGGCCTTAGGTCTCCAGTATGCCCAGCCTTCCAGCAGATACTGCATCCTCCCCAGGTCCCACAGAGCTCTTCTCAGCCTTCCAGAGATTCCTGGTCTCTCGCTTGACATCAGATGAAGGTGGCATTGCAGACATGGAAAAACCATGCTTAGGATAATTCTTTTGTTTTCTTTTTTAAAGATTTATTTTAATCATTTATCTATTCACTACTCATTTGTTTGTTTTTTGAGACAGGGTTTCTCTGTGTACCCCTGGCTGTCCTGGAACTTGCTCTGTAGACTAAACTGACCTTGATTTCACACAGATCCACCTGTCTCTGCCCCCAAGTGCTGGGATTAAAGGCGTGTACCACAACACCGGGTGATTTATTTTATTTTTGATTATGTGCATATATTTGTGTGGGAGTATGTAAACGTAGTGACAGTATCTGTGGATGTCAGAGGTGTCATATCACCCGAGAACTGGAGTAAGACAGTTGTGAGCTGCCCAATGTGGGTGCTGGGAACAGAACTCAGGTCTTCTGCAAGAACACTCCATACTCTTAACCAGTGAGCCTCCTCAACCCAGGATGTTTCTGACCCTTCAGGGGATCTTGTAGATCCCAGCGAGGCCTTCCTGTTGAGCAATTTCTGTGTCTTATACGCTCTGTCCCTCTAAATTGCTAGAGATAGGCCTCTTTCACTGAGCTGACCCCAAACTACTGTTAATGTCCCCACAGCCTCATCCTGTCATCTGTGGGTTTCTAGTCTAGAAGTGGAGTTGTTGCTTATGAGTGCATTTCCTTCAATGGAAAACTGCCCACAAGCTCTCTGGGGGGCCAGGCTGTTGTCCCTGTGCACTATGAAACTTTTGAAGATTTTCTTCCCTTCTTGCCAAAGTTTTAATATTCATTTCCCTGATGATCATTGCATTGGACATACTGACATGTCACCTGAATATCTGAAATGCTCACATGCAGCTAGGTGTGATGGCAATACCAGCGTTTGAGAGGTAGAGATAGTAGGGTCAGGAGTTCAAGGTCATTCTCAGCAACACTGGGAGTTGGAGGCCTGTAGTGGGTGGCTGTTGGTGTCTTGCCTTGAAGCACCACCCCGAGTGAGGCAACAGGTAGCTGCTAGGTACCTGTTGCTTCTTGAGCATGGCCGCCAGGGATCCTTAAGACCTGGGATGCACGTACATTCGTGTGCTCTCTTCTCTTCGCTACCTCGTGGTCTTGGATGCTGGTGCAGATCAAGGCAGAGCTTTCCTGAGAACCCCACTGGACCGTGCCCCACCCCTCCAGGATTCCGAGACCAACTCCTCTGACCATCAAATAGACTGGATTTCTCCCATTATTTGGTGCTCATGTGGGGCAAACTCCAAATGCCCGGGTGGCCGCTGCTCTCAGCCTCCGTGGCTGCAGTGGCACACTTCCCACGCTTCCTTGTCTCTTTTAAACTCCCCGCTGCTCCTGGGGACTCAGCGCTTACCCATTTGGCCCAGTCGTGGGCATCAGTTCCCTATTTTGAGTTACTAGCTGCACCTTGCGTTCCTCCCCACAAGCCGGGTCCTGTATAGCCTCTGAGTACACTTAGTGTGTGGGAGCGTGAGAAGAGGTGGCTGCCCGCCCACCCGACTTCCCCATTCCTGCCCTGCCCGCAGCTACCGCTGGAAATCGCTAAACTTGTTCAATAGGTCTTCAAGGGCAAAACAGGTCAGGGTCTTCGGCAGCACCGGCTTCAGTGCGACACTTTCTGGCTGACCAGCGTTACTACACCAAAAAAAACCACCTCAAGAACTGAAACACCAGCAATCAAGGATTTCGTCCAAGGTAAAAGTACTTGATGATTTTACACCTTAAAACTGATTAGTAACTAAACAAATTAATAAAACTTTCTTTACAAATTTTGAATAGTTCTCAAAAAATTGTGGAAAATGTTATATCACAAAAATTAAAAAAATTTTTTTGCTTGTATGGTGAATGAATTTTTACAGGACATATACAAACTTCCTGAGATGTATCTAGTATTCACTATTATGGTGTTTAGCATAATAATTCATATCCTATAACTGGAGAATTGGCTTAATAATGATAACAAAAATAAGGCATTAATGGGACTGATATAAGCTTTACAAGATAGTAATGAAGGACTTAAGTAAAAGGATTCTTTCTTTGGCATCTGCCAATTTACTACAAGAACTTCAGTCCATTAATAATAAATGTACAACCAGATTTGATTCTATTGATAATAAGTATGAATACTTAATGGATAAAACAATGACTCTCCAGAGCAATGTTACCACTACTCAGATAATATTCATTATTATTATCAAGAAATTTTCTATTCATTTTACATACCAACTACAGATTCCTCCCTCCTCCTTCTTCCCGCCCCCAGCCTTCACCCCCCAACCCACCCTACTCTGATAATTTATAGGGAAGAAAGATTATCGCTCACTGATAAACTAAGGTCTATGGAATCACATAAAACATAAGAACATAAAAGATTGCATGATTCCGTGGAATCTCTAGAATCCTTTACAACAGAGGAGGTTCAAATGCTGCAACAGACCATAGTTACTCAGCTGCAAGTTCTGGAAGAATCTCTCAGTAAAAATGACAAATGACAATAGGCAGAAAGGCAAGGCCATACAAGTCATAACATTGCCAGATAGCACATATACAATGGCTTATCCTGTTACAATCCATAAGAAGCCAGCAGATGATAGACATCCTGAGCCATATGTGGAATATATGTTACAACCTATTCCTATGAGAGATTTAGAAAACGTTAAGGAAGCGCTGGCCACCTATGGTACACACTCAACATATGTAAAACAGGTGTTAAATATGTGGTCTTCCAAATAGAATCATACCAGATGATTGGAATCAGTTAATCTCAGCTGTTCTAAAATATAGACAGCAGTTATAAGGGAAAAGCTGGTTGAGAGAGGAAGCTAGGATCCTGGAACGGCAAGGTAAGACCAGAGGTTTTGAGATCTTCCAAGATCAAATTATTGGTGAGGGGCATTTCATTGATAGAAATGTACAAGCTACTTTTGATGAGCATACATTATCCCTATGCCACACCATAGCTCTAAATGCTTGGGGAAAAATTCCAGAATCAGGAAAACCAACTGAGCTATACACAAAAAATTTCCAAGGCCCACAGAACTGTTTACTGATTTTTTTTTTTTAACAAAGGCTGACCACAGCTATAAAAAAGGCAGTGTCAGATAAAGAACTAAGATAAGTATTAACTGACCTTGGCGTTTAACAACTCTAGTGCAGAATGCAAAAGAATACTTATACCATTAAAGGTCAGGTCAACACCTTTGGAGGAATGGATTCAATATATAAACATTGTTGAGTCTCTTAACTATGGTAGTGAGACTTGTATGAGAGGCAATTTCCAGAGGTGGAAGGAGGCCTCGAGGTACCAAATGTTTTAACTGTGGTACAATAGGTCATATGAGAAGAAATTGTACACAGGGTTCTCCTAGAAATAACCCAAATGGGAGAACCCAACCTTCTGGATTATGCAGAAGGTGTGGCAAAGGCTAACACTGACCAATGAATGTAGATCAACAATAGATATGTAAGGCAACCTTCACTGGTGGGAAATGCCTTGGGGGGCCTCTTGCAGGCCCCCAACCTGAACACAGTCCAAACATTTCCAGCCACTGTGGAGGAAATTACTCTCCAGGACAATTAAAGAACCCAGTGTCTAATGTAAAGAATAATACTGCACTGGATGATAGAACTGCTCTGAGAGATGAATCAAAAGTTCCAAAAAACACCATAAAATGAATATTTTGGCAGACTTCCATAAATAAACAAAGACCAAAGCTTAGAGTATGAATTAATGGAGTTGTTCTGGAGGGCCTGGTAGACATAGGTGTAGATGTGACTATAATTACACCAAAATCAAGGTATCCCGAAATAAACATCCAATTTCTAGGGGTTGAACCCTATCTCAGGTAAAACAAAGTTCTAGATGGGTTGAATGCATAGGTCCAGAAGGACAGAGAGGAAAGCTGAAGCCATATGTGGCAAATGTAGCAGTGAATCTTTGGGGCTGAGATCTGTTATAGCAGTGGAATACCCAGATTAAATTTCCTACAATCTCAGAAATGGAATACAGACCAATTCATGTGTCTAGAAAGAACATTAAAATATTATAACAAACAGCCACCAACCATTAATGCTGTACATAAACAGAGCACAACTGCTGTTGAACTCTCAGAAGTACCAACGGCCCTACCTTTAAAATGGCTAACCGATAAACCTGTCTAGGTGGGACAATGGCCTCTGACAAAATGAGAAACTACAAGCTCACAACAGCTGGTTCAAGAGCAGTTAAATGCTCAACACACTGAAGAATCTACCAGCCCTCGGAATTCTCCTGTATTTGTTATGAGAAAAAAAAAAAAGTCTGGTAATTGCAGGATGCTGACTGATTTGAGAGCCATTCATAAAGTAATTCAGCCTATGGGGTCCCTACAGAATGAGATGCCCTTGCCCTCTCTTCTACCCCAAAAGACTGTTTCTTTTCTTTTTCTTCCTTTCTTTTTTTGGTTTTTTTGAGACAGGGTTTCTCTGTGTAGCTTTGTGCCTTTCCTGGATCTCACTCTGTAGACCAGGCTGGCCTCGAACTCACAGAGATCTGCCTGCCTCTGCCTCCTGAGTACTGGGATTAAAGGCATGTGCCACCACCACCTGGCAAAAGACTGTTTCTTTACCATACCTTTACAAGAAAAGTTAGAGAAAAATTTGGCTTCACAGTACCTAATTATAATAATTCCCAGTCAGTCAAGAGATATCAATGGAAGATCCTCCCACAGGGAATGTTAAATAGCCATACTCTGTGCCAATATTTTGTGCAAAAACCATTGTAATAATTCATGTGAAATTTCCACAATCTATAATTTATCATTATATAGATATCTTATTAGTTGATCCAAAGTCAGGTACCTTAGAGAGCATGTTTGAAGAAGTAAAGAAAAGTTTGCCTCACTGGAGACTACAAATTGCTTCAGAAAGGATACAAACAGGACATTCTATTAATTACTTAGATATCAGCTAGATTTCCAAAAGGTACAACTCAGGAGATATCAACTGCAGACTCTTAATGATTTTCAAAAATTGTTAGGAAGCAATTCTAACTTACAGAACATCACTAGAATACCTAAAGATGGTCTAGTAAATTTGGCCAATACCTTAAAAGGGGACAAGGGCTTAAATAGTCCAAGTGAATTATCAGATGGAGCCAAGAGGAAATTGGTAGTAGAAAAGACAATATGAGAGGCACACGTGGATCCTGTGGATCCAGAACTTAACTGCGTTCTGATCACACTCCCCTCCAGACACTCCCCACAGGGACTTGATGCAGAGGGAAGATATTATATTGGAATGGATATTTCTACCATGTAAACCGAGTAAGAAATTAAAATTTTATGTAGAAATAATCTCTGATTTGATTCTAAAAGGAAAATTAAGACTTTGTCAGCTGACAGGCATGGACCCAGCAGAAATTGTAGTACCTTTAACTAATGAGGAGATTTCCTCTTTATGGAAAGATAATGAATACTGACAAAGAGCCTGCAGTAATTTTTGGGGGGAGAGATTAATAACTGTTATCCCCAAAGCAAGAGAATAGAATTCATAAAAAGAACTGAGTGGGTCCTTCCTTACATTGTACAGCAAAAGCCAATTTCTGGAGTCCCCACATTCTATACTGATGCAAATAAATCAGGGAAAGCAGGATACAAATCAGGAGACTTAAGTAAAGTGGTTCAAAGCCCAAATAATTCTGTACAAAAGGCAGAACTGTATGCCATTCTTACAGTACTAACGGACTTCATGAAACCCCTCAGTATCGTCAATGACTCTCAATATGCTTTACATATTGACACTGCTGAATTTATTCCTGATAATACAGAATTAACTTCACTATTTATACAATTGCAGGAAATTATCAGAAATAGGGAACATTATATATATAAAAACATACATCAGATCCCATATGGGTCTGCCAGGTCATTATAGCACAGGTAATGATGAGATTGATCAGTTACTAATAGGTACTGTGCTAGAAACCTCAGAATTACATAAGAAACACCCTGAAATAACAAGTGTTTTTTGTTTTCTTTCTTTTTCTTCCTTCCTTCCTTTCCTTCCTTCCTTCCTTCCTTCCTTCCTTCCTTCCCTCCCTCCCTCCGTCCTCCTCCTCCTCCTCCTCCTCCTCCTCCTCCTCCTCCTCCTCTTCTTCTTCTTCTTCTTCTTCTTCTTTTGGTTTTTTCCAGACAGGGTTTCTCTGTGTAGCTTTGCATTTTTCCTGGTACAAAGCTCTGTAGACCAGGCTGGCCTTGAACTCTCCGCATGCCTCTGCCTCCCGAGTGCTGGGATTAAAGGCGTGCACCACCACTGCCCAGGAATAACGAGGGTTTGAAAAAGGATTTCTCCATCACTTGGCAATAAGCCAAGGAAATTGTTAAAAAAAAAAAAGTTGTACTTATTCCTTCTATAACCAAACTCCATTACCTGCAGGAAGCAATCCAAAAGGTATATGAAGCAATGAAATTCGGCAGCTGGATGTGTTCCATTTCACAGAATTTGGAAGACTAAAATATGTACACCATACCATTGACACCTATTCAAGATTTCAATGGGCAACTCCTATGAGTACTGAAAAGGCTGATTCTGTGATTACACACCTATTAGAAGTTATGGCCATTATGGGAATACCTGTACAAATTAAGACTGACAATGCCCCAGCATATGTCTCAAATAAAATGAGACAGTTTCAAACCGGGTGGTGGTGGTGGTAACGCACGCCTTTAATCCCAGCACTTGGGAGGCAGAGCCAGGTGGATCTCTGTGAGTTTCGAGGCCAGCCTGGACTACCAAGTGAGTTCTAGGAAAGGCTCAAAGCTACACAGAGAAACCCTGTCTCGAAAAACCAAATTAAATAAATAAATAAAATAAAATGAGACAGGGTTTTTTTTTTTTCATATTACAATATAAAGCATATTACAGATATACCACACAATCCTACAGGCCAAGCAGTCATAGAAAGAGTTAACCAAACTTTGAAAGGAGACCCTAAATAAACAGGAAAAGGTAATAATGACCCCTAGAAATAGACTGCATAATGCACTATTAGCCTTGAATTTTCTCAATGCTGATGAGAAAGGGACAAAAGCTGTGGAGAGACATTGGACAACAGAAAAAACTCCTGAGCTAAACCAACTGGTTTATTTCAAAGATGTGTTGTCCTCAGAATGGAAACCAAGATACGTCCTATGTTGGGAAAGAGGTTTTGCTTTTGTTTCTGCAGGAGAAGAAAAGCTATAGATACCAACAAAATTAATAAAAAATTGATTCGAACCAGAGAAACCCCTTGATGAGAAGAAGTAAAAGCTTATCCACTAATGTTACATCTCTACAAGTTGTAAGAAAACCTCAACAAAGGTTGGGGCAGGGTTCTGTTTTCTGTCTTTAAAGGATAATAGGAATACCCATCTTCCAGAAGTCATAAGGCTGTGGATATCCAGGTGTCTACAGCAGCAGAAAAAAAAAAAATCTCTTGGTACCAACCTACACAGGGTAATATCTCACTGCCTAACATCTATATCTCTGTAACTCTAGAAAAGTTGTGATCCCAATTCAATTATAAATCAAGCTGGCTTTGGAGTTAGAATGTGGCTCTCTCCCCTTCTCTGAACATATTGCTAAAAGAAAAATCAGGAGATTCTGTTTCATATTGGAAGAGCTGCCTGGTATGAAACAGAAGAAAATCAATCATTTAGGGACCATTGTTGTCTAGATTCCATTTCTTTCCATGCTTGTCCTTGCTTTCAAAGATATCTTTCTCTATCCTGAATAAATCCAAAACTTTCCATCTTGATATCAAAAATGTTCAAGTTTTCCACAGTAAAAAATAAGTCTTTCCAATAGCAATCTCTGAAGTCTGAAGAAGGAAGATGGGGGTCCACAACAATGACTCTACCCAGTCCAGAATGATGCCATGACACCCATGAACATCAGCCAATCATCAATCTTGGACTGAAAACTCTCCAGAACAGTTCCAAGGTGAGATGGTCCATCACACTACACTTCTAGCCAGAATCTCAGACAACCTTACCCATTACTCTGAGACTAGCTACAGAATCTAATTAGTCCAACTGAGACCTATCTAAGCTTTCTTATAGGACCCCACAGAGATACTGTCACCCCCTGAACAGCAGGGAGCAGTTCTAAGAAAATGGCGCCCTTTCTCCCTAAGGTCTCATGTTTCTCAGGGTTGTGGATGATGGTTCTAGGGTTGGGGGTGGAAGAAAATATTAGACTCAGTATTCTCATTAAAAAAAGAAAAAAGGGAATTGATAGGTATAGGATATTAAGGTAGATTATTGTATATACTAGTAAACTAATTTAGTAAAATATCAGCCTTAGATAATTTGCGCTGTTATGTATTCTTGTATATTGATACAAATGTAAACTATTTTTTATATTCTTATTTAAGAAAATTTGTATATTGATACATACAGAACTATATTTATTGTAATGTACATATATTTCTACTCTTATTTGAAATATTTTGTATAATGATACAAATATAAAATTATATTTGTCATACTGTATTATGTTCTACCTGTTTAGGATATTTAATATACTGATACATATTTAGGATTGTTGTCATATTGTATATTGCACTATACATTTCTTTTTTGTTTAAGATTTATTTATTTATTATGTATACAGCATTTATGACTATAGGCCAGAAGAGGGCACCAGCTCTCATTATAGGTGGTTGTGAGCCACCATGTGGTTGCTGGGAATTGAACTCAGGTCTTCTGGAAGAGCAGCCAATGCTCTTAACCACTGAGCCATCTCTCCAGCCCCCTGCACTATACATTTCTACCTCTGTTTAAGATATTTTGTGTATTGTCACAATTTTGAGGTCATTGTCCTTTTACTGTACATTTGTTTACAGACTGTTTATTTTGTTTATATGAAGCCTTAGTCATTAGGTTATTCAAGTAGGTAAGACTTACAGATATATAGTCACCCATGCTTGTCATCTCTATAGCTGTTAGTTAGGTTGTCCAGATTTACAGATGCATAGGTCAGATAGACAGGTAATCTTCAAACACTTCATAGACCTAGAGAATATGCATTTAAATAACTTAGAATTCTGTTGATGTGAGACACAATTGCTCCTGGCAGGACTGATCTAATCCCGAGAGAATGTTGGGCTTCCAGACATTCCTGTTTGGAAGTTTGTCTTCTTGGCACAAAATGTCCTGCTGGGCAAAGACCTGCCCTTGCCTCGACTGCTGACAGTACGAATGCTGTCCCTTCTGAATGAGCAGGACACAAGGAAAGCGACTACTGAACTCTGCCAAGACAGGCTAAGATGGTCTTTCAAAGTTCTTGCTTCTGAAAATGGTCTGTCAGATATTCTAGGCCTGTAGCCAGTTTGGATGCCCCAATGGTGCTAAGAAACATTAGATGACTGTCCGGGCTGTCAGCTGTCTCTGTCTATTCTTGAAAGATTTCCGAAAGTTGCTTGTGTCCATCTCCCGTTTTTCTCAGGTATTATTATATTCCTTCTCAGGTCTTTGATGAGACTGAAGACTAACAGTTACAGTTAAATCTTCTTGTATCTTAGCAAGAACATATTAGGTATTGCATTCAGGTTCTTCAGGACAGGACAGCTTTTGGAATGATCTCTGTAATGTGCTATTTACCTATGCTCCAGACTTCTCTGGATGTTAATATGTGTCTCCTGTTTGATGTTGTTCTTGTTGGTTGTAGTTCCATTTGTTTATGTCATCACCCTTTATTTCTCCTTGATATTATTCCTATTGTATATAGTTTTGTGTTAGGTCAGAACTTTCTTCCTTAGACAAAAGGAGGAAATGTAGTGGGTGGTTGTTGGTGCCTTGCCCTGAAGCACCACCCCGAGTGAGGCAGCAGGTATCTGCTAGGTGTCTGCCCCTTGAACATGGCCACCAGGGATCCTTAAGACCTGGGATGCACGTACATACATGTGCTCTCTTCTCTTCGCTACCTCGTTGTCTTGGATGCTGGTGCAGATCAAGGCAGAGCTCTCCTGAGAACCGTGTTGGACCCTGACCTACCCCTCCAGGATTCCACGACCAACTCCTTAATTCTGGTTGTGAGTTAACCCCCGAAAACATTCCTCTGACCATCAAATAGACTCCATGGATTTATCCCATTAGAGGCCAGCCAGGGGTACATTAGATCCTGTCTCAAAACAAAACAAACACCAACTAAACCAGGACCATGCCTATAGGGAAACTGAGGCAGAAGGACTGCTGCAAATTGGTGGATTTGTGAGTTCCAAGCCAGACTAACTATAGGGTGCTACCTGAGGAACGAAGAGGGGAGGGAGGGAGGGAGGGAGGGAGGGAGGGAGGGAGGGAGGGAGTGAGGGAGGTGTTCCACATCAGTTTCTTGGTGTTCATGAATTACACAGCAATAAAGATGGGTGTGAAGTATCTGTGGTATGGTGTCTTACAGTCCTTTAGGTCTATGCACAGGTATGGTGGAAGTGACCATAAGTAGTTCTATTCTGGGCTGTTTGAGGGACCTCCATATTCACTCACATGGTGGCTACATCAATTTACTTATTTATTTTGTTTTGTTTTGTTTTTTGTTTGTTTGTTTTGTTTTGTTTTTCGAGACAGTTTCTCTGTGTAGCTTTGTACCTTTCCTGGAACTCACTCTGTAGCCCAGGCTGGCCTCGAACTCACAAAGATCTGCCTGCCTCTGCCTCCCGAGTGCTGGGATTAAAGACGTGTGCCACCACCGCCCGGCTTACATTGATTTATATTACCACCAGCGGTGGATAAAGATTCCTTTCTTCCATACCTTGTATTTCAAAAAAATTAAACTTAAGAAACTTAAAACAAATATTTATGTGTATGTATATGAACGTATGCATGCGTATAGATATGTATACATGCAGGCATATGTACATATATATATGTATGTGTGTGTATATATGTATACATGTGTGTATATGTGTATATATATATATATATATGTATGTATATGTATGTATGCGTGTGTGCGTGTGTATACGACCATCACACAGGCTCACAAAGAACACAGGAAACTCTTACCAAGCTGTTATGATTGGCCATGACGTGGTACTTCATCCCTGCCAGGGAATGAAGCTGTTTCCCGCAATGATGGCAGGTGAACATTTCCTGAAGGGAGAAAAGTTAGAAAAGGTCAGTGCCAGATGCCCAGGGGAGACACGGAAGGTCACGAAACGCCACCAGTGGGGCCAGGCAGCCTCTGTCACTTCTTTCTCATCCCACGTTATGGGTTGAATCTGATGTTGCCCATAGGCCCATGTGTGGAACACCTGATCCCCAGCTGGTGCCATTGCTGGGGCGGGGGGTGGTGGTGGTGGTGGTGGTGGTGGTGGTGGTGGTGGTTCAGGAGGTGGGGTCTGGCTGGAGGAGGGTGGCTTAGGAGTTGCCTGCTTCCTCCTGTTTTTTCGTCCTGATTCAACTGCCACGGGAAAACACAAGTTCCTGGCACCTACAGATGAGTCTCTGCAGCCGTCACACCTTCCCGGCCACCATCGGGCGTATGCCTTATGCCCTCTCTCAGACCATGAGCCAAAGCAAACTCTCCCCTCTAACTGTTTAGTCAGGCATCTGGTCACAGGGGCACAAAACAACAAACCCATCAAGGCTGTTGTCATCCCTTCTGCACTCGATGAGAGGAAACTGAGGTCCGCACATTAAAACAGCAACGAGTAATACAATTAAACAAACATGCAAAATCTGTGTTTTCTCTATGGCACAATGCTGCCCCTTAGTTAACTATAACAGACTGCATACACACTACCAGAAGTCTACAGTTTAGGTAAAAAAACAAACAACAAACAACAACAAAGCCATCCCAACAGTCAGGAAATGCACAAAACAGCTAACCTGTTTGCAGTTTTCCATGTGCTTCTTCAGACCCTCTATAGTCTTCCTTCCCACCGCCTGGCAGGTAGGACAGGACACACTGCCTTTATCCATGATTTCTAAGTACCATTTTTCCTCCATACTGCCTGCAAAGGAAAGAACAGGACACTGTGATCTGTAGCATTCTCCAGAAACAGAAAGCTTAAGGCTACAATTGAGGAAACGTACTATAAAATGGCTTGTCTTGAGGTATTTAATGTCTACACATAACTTGTTTCCGTTCACTGTAGAGTTCCAGAAACTTCTACCCAGTTCCCCATGATAAAAACCCATCTGAGGCTCACTCCAAAGCCTGGAGACACACACAACTGGACACCACTTTTCAGACTGATTTAAGAAAAAGATAATGAGACATGTAAAACATGTCTGAGATGGTTCCCCTAAGTGCCTGAGACCGTGCTAAATGTTTTTTATGTCATTTAAATTTTAGAATTCTCATGCTTTTTGTCTACTTACATACAAGGAAACCAGGGCTGTACAAGGGAAATAGACTGAGAAAGGGCAGAAGGCATAATATGCCAAAACTTAAAAGTCTGCATGACCCCCAAACCAGCAGCTGCTGCTTCAGAGAACTGCAGTGAGGCGTGGTAGAGTGTACGCCTAGCACAGATGAAGTGCTGGGTTCAATTCCTCACACAGACAGAAGGAGAAGGACGGAGGGAGGGAGAAGTGAGAGCCTCCTCTGGCACATCATTCCTCACAGAAACAACACACATCCAAAGAGAAACCATACCTGCCGCGTAAACTGGTGGTTCCTTCCGGACCCGACGAGCCTGGGGTTTTGGGTGAGGCTGGGCTTTCGGCCGCTGCTTCCTCCCTGACATAAGACAGAAACTCAGAAATCTGAAGTCTGACATGTCGACTTGACAAACCGCTTCCCCTTCTCTTCAGCAGACTAGGTCCCCCTCCCTCGAAACTGAGTGGAACAGTACAGGAAGGCAGGTGAAGGCCATTCCCTCACTCCAATTCTAGGGACTCCAAGGCCAATCAAGCCCCCAAACAAAGGCGTTCTCCCTCAGGCCTTAAGGGACGATGCTCGGTGTCCCGTAGAAGGACAGACAGCTCGGTGTCCCATAGAAGGACAGACAGCGCAGGGGCCCCCTACCATAAAGCTTGTGCTTCTTCTGAGGAAGCTCACGGTAGTCTTCATCTTCTTCCTGCTTGATTTTCCTTTTTCCTTTGGCCTTCTCCTTTTCCTGTGCACCTGCACCTGACACATCGCACAACAAAAGTCTGTCAGTGAACTCCTGGGCCGGCCTCCAAAAACTTACCACAATAGCACCAAAGGCATGGGGCACCAGGAAACAGCCTCACAGAACAGCCTGGGGAAACCTGGTGCAACAGAGGCTCCCTATTCCTTTTAGACTGTCTTTCCTCAGAAACCATCCGCTCTTCCTTGGCTTAATGGCCTATTACGTCGCTCTTGACTGTGACTTAGAACTACAGAAGCAGAGCTCAATAAAGACCCTATGAATCACTGACTGTGACCCTCTAGCATACAGTACCATGATAATCTATTGCTCAGCTCCCACATTCCCAAAAGCAGAGGGCAACAGAAGAAGGAGAAAAAGAAGGTCAAATCCCATGAAGAGGAAGGCTACCAGGAAGTAGGATTGGTAGAAACTCACTCCATTGACAAAGGATGGTCATGAAGTTAACAGCACATGGCAGACTAACTCCTTAACATTGGTCTAATCAAGTTGGTTGCAGCATAAATCCAACACTCTGGAAGCTGATGCAGAAGTATCCTAAGATTGATGCTAGCTTGAGCTCAACACTAAACCTGAAGCCAGCTGGAGCCACACAGTAAAAGCCTGTCTCAAACAAAACTGTGTCTAATCACTAATGCCGAACAACCACGTGGTGTGGACACAATTCCGCAACACGTTCCCGTCTTAGAACCGAGACTCTGAAATGGATACCTTCCACCTGTGAGGAGGCAGCAGGCTTGGTCCGTCTCATCTTCATCCAGTAGGTGGACTTTCGGAAGGATGCTGGGAAATCACTCACTGGTTCACATGAGGAGGCGGAGGACGAGCCACTTAAGGAGTCATCATGAGGGATAGTGTACTGGAAGCTATTATCCTTTATGGAGCACTGGGTCCTGCTGCTGACACAAGACAGAAAGTATGTACCACAGAGGAGGCTGGAGAGATCGCCTATTAATTCTTCTTATATTGTAAAATTACAACCAGGTTAATAACTTGTACAAAACTATTAAGATTGGTTTGGTTTTGTTTACCAAAAAAAAAAAAAAAAAAAAAGCTGGGCGGTGATGGTGCACACCTTTAATCCCAGCACTCGGGGGGGGGGGCAGAGGCAGGCGCATCTCTATGAGTTCAAGATCAGCCTGGGCTACAGAGTGAGTTCCAGGACAGGCTCCAAAGCTCCACAGAGAAACCCTGTCTCAAAAAACCAAAAAAGGAAAAGAAAACACGCACACACCAAAACACAACCCTGGTTATAATACTTAACAACTCCAAGTCAATTTAACACGGCATACACACTTCTTACACTCAGTGCAGTCGGAGTAAGCAGACAACACAAATGACCCCTCTGCAGCCCAGGAAGGCGTGCCTTCCCAGAATACTCTGAGAAAAGAAAGCAGGCAAAGTGATAGGGTGCAGCGTGACTGATCACATGCTCCTTGGATACATAGCCACATGTATCCCATCTGCCCTGTCTGGAAGGACCATAATCAAAAGGCTTCTGAGCACAGAGGAAAAGAACAGTCTGTGGTTTCTGGTGTGAGCCACCCTCCCCCTCAGCCTCCCTTCCCAGCACTGATATGGGGCGCTGGCCTACGCATGCAAGATAACTCTTAGCTTTCACAGCTTAAAAACAACACTGTCTTGTCTTAGTGAAGCTACCCAGAGAAGCTGGGTCAATAGCTGGATTCAGATTTCTCAGTCAGCCTGGGAAATAGTCCATGAGAGGGCTCAGAAGGTAGAGGGGCTTGCCTCCAAGCCCGATTGCCTGAGTCTGATCCCCAAGACTTGAGCAGCAAAAGGAACCAACTCCTGCAAGTTTTGCTCCAACATCTGCACAAGTGCCATAAATGAGCACCCCAATATAATAAATAAAAAGGTCAACAAATTTTCTAGGTTTTTATTTTGTATGTCTGACTGTTTTGCCTGCATGCATGTATGTGCACCAGTGTATTCATGGTACCTATATGAGTCAGAAGAGGGCTTCAGATCCCCTGCAACTGGAGTTACAGATGGCTGTGAGCCACCCTGGGGCGCCGGGAATTGAACCCAGGTCCTCTGCTAAGAGCAACAAGTGCTTTTAACAGCTCAGTCTTCTCTCCAGACCTCCTCCCGCTGTGTCTCCCCTGCCCCACTCAAGACTAGGTTTCTCTGTGTAGTCCTGACTGTCCCAGAATTCCTTCTGTAAACCAAGCTGGCCTCAAACTCACCGAGTGTTGGGATTAAAGGTGTGCACCACCACTAGCATGCAACATTTTTTTTAAAATAAGGTGGAGAGTGATTGAGGAAGAATCAACATCAGCCTCTGGCTTACACACACACTCCTGTACCCACAAAGACACACACACACACACACACACACACACACACACAAACACACACACACACACACAAACACATTTGGAAAAAATAAAAATTGGTTAAACCCCCCCTAAAGTTGGTGACAAAATAAATTGAAAGATTTAAGAAGCTTAACAGATCACTCAAAGAAAGACATAACTATGTACATCTTAATGAAACTATTAAAGACAGTCTTTAAAAGAAAGAAAGGAAGGTAGAGAGGAAGGAAGGAAGGAAGGAAGGAAGGAAGGAAGGAAGGAAGGAAGGAAGCAAGCAAGCAAGCAAGCAAGCAAGCAGAGCGTAGCTCCAGAAAGGTAGTGTTTTACATTATAGGGACAGTGACTCACAGGATCATGGATGCTGAAGAGAAACCAAGGAAATCAGGGCCATGCAATGCTGTTTTTAAAGTCCTGAAGGAGATTTGTCAACTCAGAATTCTAGCTTCAGTGAGAAGTTCCTACAGTGATATTTATTCAGATGAAGAAAAACTAAGATCTGTCTTCAGTAGATCTGCTCTGTGAGAAATGACCATGATGATACTTGGATAGGAGAGGTGACTTCCAGAGGTTTGAAGAAAAATAATAATGTCCAATGCTTTAATTGTGGTAAACAAGGTCACCTAAAAAGGGACTATGTTTTTTCAAGGAACAATGGCAACAGAACGCCCTGCCTTCTGGATTATGTAGAAGGTGTGGTAAAGGTAAACACTGGACTAACAAATGTAGATCAACAAGGGGCAGACAAGGTAATACTTTTCCTTTGCCATCAGGAAACTCCATGAGGGGCCTCTTGCAGGTCCCCATGGCAAATCCAATTCATTCCTTTCCTGCCATCATAGGAGAAACCCCTTCTCAGAGCAATTAAATAACCAAATGCCTACTATAAAAAAAAACCCATACTCCTCAGGGTGATAGAACAGATACAGAAGAGAGAACGAAAGTTCAGGAGAAACCCTAAGGCAAATTTTTTTGGCAAACTTCTATAAATGAACAAAGACCAAAATTAAAAATATGAATAAATGTCATTCTCATTGAAGGTCTTTTAGACACAGGTGTAGACATTACAATAATTGCACCAGAATCTTGGCATCCAAATTGACCTCTTCAGGAGGTACATGTTCAGCTGTTAAGGATTGGAACATTATCTCAAGTGAAACAGAGTGAAAGATGGGTTGAATGTGTAGGGCCAGAGGACAGAGGAAAATTAAAGCCGTATGTGGCTAATATAGCTATGAATCTTTGGGATCCTGATTTATTACAACAATGGAATACCCAGCTTAACATTCCTCCAGTCTCAGACACAAACCATAAACTAACACATTTCTGAAAAAAATATTAGAAGGTATTATAATTAACAGTCACTGACCATCCAGATTGTACAAGAGCAGGGTACAACAGCTGTTGATCTTTCAAAGACACCAACAGCCCTACCTTTAAAATGACTAACAGACAAGTCTATATGGGTTCAGCAATGGCCTTTAACAACAGAGAAACTACAGGTCTTAGAACAGCTGGTACAAGAGCAGTTAAATGCTCAGCATATTGAAGAGTCAACCAGCCGTTGGAATTTTCCTATATTTGTTATAAAAAAAAAAAAAGAAAGAAAGAAAGAAATCTGGTAAGTGAAGAATGGTAACATCTAAGCGCTATTAACAAGATAATTCAGCCAATGGCTTCTCTACAATCTGGAATTCCTTTGCCTTTTCTATTACCTAAAGGACGGCCTCTTATGGTTATTGATTTAAAAGACTCTTTCTTCTCAATACCCTTACAAGAAAAAGACAGAGAAAAATTTGCCTCCACGGTACCTACTTATAATTCCCAGCCAGTCAAGAGATATCAATGGAAGGTTCTCACACAGGAATGTTAAACAGCCCAATCCTAAGTCAATATTTTAAACAACAGCCGTTGGAAGTAATTCATAAACAATTTACTAAACCTATAATGTATCATTACATGGATGATATTTTACTAGCTGGTTCAAATGCAGATACTTTCGAATGTTTGATGTAGTAAAGAAAATTTTTGCCTTGTTGGGGATTACAAATTGCTCCTGAAAAAATACAAAGAGGAGATTCTATTAATTATTTAGGATATAAAATAGGTCTACAAAAAATTAGACTCCAAAAGGTGTAAATCAGAAGAGATCGACTACAGACTCTTAAAGACTTTCAAAGATTATTCGGAGGCATTTTGAGTCTATGGACTGCTATTGGGGTAAAAAATGATGAACTGAGTAATTTGTTCAAAATCTTAGAGGGTGATAAGGACTTAAATAATCCAAGAGAATTATCAGCTGAAGCTGAGAGAGAATCAGCCTTGGTGGAGAAGAAAATACAGGATGCACATGTGGATCGTGTGGATCCAAAGCTTGATTGCATTCTGGTTGCTTTTACCCTCTAAGTGTTCTCCTACTGGAATTTTAATGCAGAGGGAAGATATTATATTGGAATGGATATTTCTACAAATAAAGAGAGTAAAAAATTAAAAACTTATGTGGAAAAGATCTCTGACATGATTTTAAAAGGAAAACTGAGACTTTGTCAATTAGCAGGAATAGACCCAGCAGAAATCGTAGTACCTTTAACTAATGATGAAATTGACAAATTATGAGCAGAAAGTGAGCCTTGGCAAAGAGCTTGCAGTAATTTTTTAAGAGATTAACAACAAATATCCCCAAAGCGATAGAATTAAACTTATAAAAAAGAGAGCTAACTGGCTCTTGCCTCGTATTGTACAGGAAACACCAATATCTGGAGCCCCTACATTTTATATCAACACAAACAAACAAGGAAAGGCAGGTTACAAATCAGAAAATTTAAGTAAAGTGGTTCAAAGTCCTTATAATTTGGTTCAAAAATTGGAATTATATGCTATTCTGATGGTATTAATGGATTTTACAAAACCTCTCAACATAGTTATTGACTTTCAGTATATTGAAAGAGTGATCTTACATATTGAGACTGCAGAATTTATCCCTGATGAGTCAAAATTAACTTTGTTATTTATTCAGTTACAAGATATAATCAGGAATAGGAAACGTCCCTTATATATAAGTTACATCCCATACGGGTCTGCCAGCCTCTCTAGCACAAGGTAATGACAAGATTGATAAATTATCGATAGGAAATGTGCTGGAGGCCTCAGAATTTCATTAAAAACATCATGTCAATATAAGGGTTTAAAAAAGGATTTTTCCATAACCTGGACACAAGCCAAGGAAATTATAAGGAAATGTCCTACTTGTTCTTTTTACAATCAGACTCCACTATCAGCAGGATGTAACCCAAAGGGTACTCAGAGGAATGAAATTGGCAGACAGATGTGTTTCATTTTGCAGAATTTGGAAAACTCAAATATGTATACCACACCATTGACACTTATTCAGAATATCAGTGGGCAACTGCTTTGAGTTCTGAAAAAGCTGATTCTGTAATCACGCATTTGCTAGAAATTATGGCCATCATGGGTATACCTGTACAAATTAAAACTGACAATGCTCCAGCATATGTCTCTGGTAAAATGAAACAGTTTTTTTGCTTTATTACAATATAAAGTACATTACAGGTATACCACAGAATCCTACAGGCCAGGCAGTCATAGAAAGATCAAATAGAACTCTAAAGGATATGCTAAATAAACAGAAAGGGATAACAAAACCCCCCAGAATAGACTGCATAATGCTTTATTAACTTTGAATTTTCTCGGTGTTAATGAGAAAGAAATAACAGCTGCAGAAAGACATTGAATAATAGAAAAAACTACAGAATTAAATCAGCCTATATACTTCAAGGATGTGCTGACCTCAGAATGGAAACCAGGATATGTATTACATTGGGGACAACATTTTGCTTTTTTTTTTACAGGAGAAGAAAAGCCATAGATAGCATCAAAATTGATAAAGGTTCAATTTGAACAAGAGAGAGAGAGAGAGAGACCTCTTAATTAGAAGAGGTGAGTGCCGGGCAGTGGTGACAGCACTTGGGAGGTAGAGCCAGGTGGATCTCTGTGAGTTCGAGGCCAGCCTGGGCTACAGAATGAGATCCAGGACAGGCACCAAAACAACGTAGAGAAATCCTGTCTCGAAACAAACAAACAAACAAACAAAACAAAAACAAAAAAAAAACAAAAGAAGAGGTGATAGTTCATCAACCAGTATGACCATTCAATTTAAACTTTTTTGTTTTTGTTTTTGTTTTTGTTTTGGTTTTTTGAGACAGGGTTTCCCTGTGGAGCTTTGTGCCTTTCCTGGAACTCGCTTTGTAGCCCAGGCTGGCCTCGAACTCACAGAGATCTGCCTGGCTCAGCCTCCCAAGTGCTGGGATTAAAGGTGTGTGCCACCACCACCCGCCAATTTAAACTAACTTATACCACTAACAAATGCTTTTCATTGAATCAGATATAGCTTGCCAAAAGGGAACCTCCCGAAAGTTAGGGCTGGGAAAAGGTCTTTGTTTTTGTCTTTCAGTAAAATGAAGGCTAAGGAATCTGAAGAACACTGGACAAATAAGATATCTGAAGAGAAAGGACAAATCATTCCCAAGAAAAAGAGTAAATTGGCCTATTGGTATATTACCTATCTAAAACAGGATAAAATTTCATTAAGTCTTCCTAAATGTTTGCTTCTGCTGTTCTCTACAGATACATAACACAATTAAAGTATAAAGCTGGCTTTGGAATTGGAGCATGGCTCTCTCCTTCTCTAAACCCAAGAAAGCTTGTTAAAAGGAAAATCCAAAACCTCTGTATCATATCAGAAGAGCCACCTGATATGGGACAGAAGAAAAACTAAAACTAAGGAACTATTCTATTGCCACTAATCTCATAATTATTTGGTTCTATTTTGACTCTTTAAAACTTTTCATAAGGTATGAATTTTATATCAAAATTTATAAGATTAATATATACATTTAAACTTTTGTCATGATATTAATGGTCATATAGAATACTAATTAATACTAGAAAAAAGGCTTTACCTAGCTAGCTTCCTGTACTTGATTTCAGATTTGAGTCAGTTTTCTGCAGGGAACCATGATCACACCTAACAGAGACTTTGAAGTCTCCAAAAAGATGATGGGGCCCCACAACAATTCCATCAGGATGATGATAATACTACTAAGCTGACAAACACCATCCCAAAATTGGCTTTGTACTACAAACTACTCAGGAAAATTTCAAAGTGGCTAGCTGAAATAATTCAGTCTCAAAGACTACTTGAGCAAGGACTTGAGACAAGCCCTGCACTTTCCCATTATGCAGAGAATGGACAACAAATAATGTAGCTGCCTCTCCCAGGACTTGACAATTAACCCAATTTTTTCCTTTTCAGGATCCCTTACAGATGCCTTCATCCCCAGACAACAGGAAGTAATTTTAAGAATACGAGGCCCATATTCCTAAGAAGTGGGGCAGGTGGTTTTTGGTCATTCAATGGGTTATGAATAATTGTCATTGCTTGGGATGGTTGGTTACAAGTTGTTAATTGATAATTGTCAGGGAAAAAAAGCTAAAACAAGGAGATTAGATTCAGGATTTTTGTTTGCAAAAAAAAAAAGAAAGAAAGAAAGAAAAAGAAAAAGAGGACATAGATAAGAGGTAGATTATTGAATCTACTCTGAAAATAAAGAGAGGATGCAGACATGTTAAAATAAAAAAGTAGATTATTGAACCTACTTTTAAAAGGCAACTACTAGTTTTAAATATTTTACATTGGATTGGATTTTTGTATATTGTATACAAATTATATATATTGATACAAATTTGAGATTATTTTGTTAGAAAATATTATACATATATTTCTAATCTTGTCCAAGGTATTATACTTAAACAGTTCATTTAGCAATGTAATGCAAATTGTTAATCCTTGAAAGT
Organism: Onychomys torridus; assembly: GCF_903995425.1. Classification (NCBI taxonomy): domain Eukaryota; kingdom Metazoa; phylum Chordata; class Mammalia; order Rodentia; family Cricetidae; genus Onychomys; species Onychomys torridus. The sequence continues at coordinate 32,939,183 of NC_050463.1, forward strand.
TATTATTAGTAACTGTAAGGATATAAAGAAATGAAAGTTAGTAGTCATTACAATTGAACTTGTAGTCATATTAGGCATGTTTTCAAGGTCAAGCAAAAAATGTATCTTAGGTATACAGGTTATCTTCAAACACTTCAGAGATCTACAGAATATGACATTTAAGATGTTTTAATAACACAGATTTTTCTTTTTTTAATTATTATTAAGAGACTTTTCTACTATTCATTCTACATTTCAACCACAGATTTCCCTCTCTTCCCTTATCCCATGCCCAAGCCCTCCCCCTCAACCTACCCTCTATTCCCACCTCCTCCAAGACAACATCTCCCATAGGGAGTCAGCAAAGCCTGGTACATTCAGTTGAGGCAGGTCCAAGCCCTTCCTCCCTGCACCAAGGCTGCACAGTGTCTCATCATAGCACTAGGTTCCAAAAAGCTGGCTCATGCACTAGGGACGGTCCTGATCACACTGCCAGGAGACCCTCCAAACAGTTCAAGCTAAACAACTGTCTCACCTATCCAGAGGGCCTAGTCTAGTACCATGGGGGTTCCTCAGCTATTGGTCCACAGTTCGTGCATTTCCACTAGTTTGGCTAGTCATCTCTATACTTTTTTTTTGACAGTAAGACATGTCTGCTCCTGGTAGCACCAATCTACTTCAGAGAAGATGATGGGCATTGAAAAAACTCCTTATAGGGGCTGGAGAGATGGCTCAGAGGTTAAGAATACTGGCTGTTCCTCCGGAGGTCCTGAGTTTAATTCCCAGCACCCATATGGTGGCTCACAACCATCTTAATGAGATCTGGCGCCCTCTTCTGGCCTGCAGGGATACATGCAAACAAAACACTGTATACATAATAAATCAATCTTTAAAAAAAAAAAGAAAGAAAGAAACTCCTTATAGAGTCCTTTCACTGTGGCAAAAGTTAGCCACTGGACAAGAAAGGGCCCTTGCCTCAACTGCTGACAGTATGCTGTCCAAAATGGACAAGCAGGACACAAAAGGAAGGATTGCTGATCCTTGTCAAGACAAGGTAGGACAGCCCTTTAGAAAATCCTGCTTCACAGATGAGTCTGTCAGATATGCTAGGCTTGTAGGCCAAAGATGGATGCCCCAACGTTGCAGAGGAACCTCAGGTGACTGTCCAGGCAGTCAGCTGTTTCTGTCACTCCTCACATTTTTGGAAGCCACTTGTTTGCACTTCCTGTTGAACTAGGTAACTATTATTTCCTTCTCATGTCTCTGAGAGAGTTTAAGATTAGATAGTTATAGTTTTCCTTGTTAACAAATTGAGAAAAGAAACTAAAGAAGTGTAAAGTGTGTTTGAAAGACATCAAAAGATAGTTTTTGGTTGGTAATACAAGTTAGGATAGAAAGTGAATTAGGTACATTTTGGACTCACCAAAATAGGATAGATAATGGAATATTTTTGCTTAATTTGTCAAATGCAACTGGACTAGACATTGTTGATGTATTTATTGCCTATATATTACATATAATTATTGTATTTATTGTATATAGTTTTTTTTTATATTAGCTATAACTTTTTTATTTTAGGAAAAGGAAAAGGGGAAATGTTGTGATATTTTATTTGAGGTCTAACAAATAAAACTTGCCTGAGGATCTGAGGACAAAGCCAGCCGCTATATTAAACATAGGTCAGGCAATGGTAGCACACACCTTAAATCCTAGCATTCAGGAGGCAGAGATTCATCCTGATCTCGGAGTTCAAGGCCACACTAGGAACAGAGCCAGGTATGGTAGCACATGCCTTTAAGCCCAGCAGTAGTTAACTGTAGAGGTCTGTATAGACAGACAGAAAGTGATAGAGATGGGCAGAAAGAGGAAGTGATGTAGCTGCGTGGAGAGAGGAAGTACAATGACAGGGCACAGAAAAGTATATAAGGAGTGAATATACATGAAGGAAGTAGCTCTCTTGGGCTGAGGATTTCCTAGTGGTAAGAACTTGTGGCTGGCTTGTTTATTCCTCTGATCTTTCAGCTTTCACCCTAATAATCTGGCTCTGGGTGTTTTATTAATAAGAGCACTTAGCAATTCATGTTACATGTGATAGGTAATACTGTCAACTTAACAGGACCTCCTGTGAGGGCACACCTGTGAGGGATTACATTGATTAAGTTAAATAAGTGGTAGGTAGGGTCAGACTTCCTGAAAAGAGGCCCTGAGAAGCCTCTGTGTGAAAGTGAAGTAATGGAGACCACAGGATGCTGAAGATGCCAGGACCACAGGACTTCCCATGAGGAAAGCCAGAGGCCCAGCATGGAGCTTGCTCCAGTTAAAGGCTGTGTATAATACAGATGGCAGACCTGGAGGGACGAGGTCACTCAAGCCCTCTGGAACCCAGATGATTCCATCAAGAGCCCCAGATGCTGGACACAGAGCTGCAGGATTTGGTGTTTGTCCTGCTGGATTCCAGTCTTATCTTGGTCTATGGTACTAGTCTTCTCTTTGGACTAGGAATGTTTACTTTGTGCAGCTTTGTTTTAAGTATGTAATTGTTTTTAATCATACTGCCGGCAATGACAGAAGAGACTGAGAAGTTTTAAATTGTATTGGAATTGTTAGACCATGAACACTTTTGAAGTTGGACTGAATACATGTTTGCATTGTGAGTTAGCCATTAACCTATGGAGACAAAGAGCAGAAGGGTGTAGAATAAATTGATGTGTTTGGGGGCCAGCAAGACGGCTCAGCAGGTAAAGGTGCCTACTGTCAACCCTGACTATCTGAGTTTGATTTCAGGATCCACATGGTAGAGAAAACTGACTCTTACAAGCTGTCCTCTGACCTCCACATATGTACCTTGACCCCCACACATGCATACACATATACATACAAAATAAAGATGTAATAAAAAATAAATGTGATGTGTTTGGGTTTCAAGTTGACACAGGGTTAGCCTCTGGGCAGGCCTGTGAGTAGTTCTCTTCACTGGGTTAATTGAGACAGGAAGACCCACCCTAGAAGGGGACACTATTTCTTGGGCTTGGGTCCTGGACAACAAAAAAAGGAGAAAGCTAACTGTGAATGTATAAAGTTGGTTCTCTCCTCCCACCATATGGATCCCAGGAACTGAACTCATATCTACAGGCTTGGCTTTTGTCCACTGGGCTATCTTGATGGCCCTAGATGAATTAAATAAAATAAGAGTCGTTAAGGGAGAAGGAAGAGGCGGCAGACAGCCAGGCGTGGTAGCTCACACCTATAACCCCAGTACTTAGGGTGGCAGGAGAATTGCCTCAAGTTCAAGTCCACCGTGGGCTACAAGGTGAGACCCTGTCTGGGAAAAAAAAAGAAGAAGAGAAAAAAAGAACAAAGAATCAACAGACAGACATGATGGTATACATCTTGTATTCCCATCACTAGGAAGACTGAGGCAGGGGGATGGAAAGTTCAAGGCCGGGTAGACTAATAAGCAAACCATCTCAGAGAGGCAGAGAATGTGTGCTTGTACAAATAGCTTCGGTAACATTTCTAAAAAAAATCATTTAAAGCAAAATGTTAACATTGTTTGGTAAGTTTTCTGAAGATTGTACAGACAATACATCCAAAGGCTACAACGTTAAGAGCCAGATGGCAGGTGATGGAAGGCATCTACGCATTTGGGAGGTTTCTACATTTAAGCAAAGGGGAGCAGATATTAATCTAAATAGACTGGGAAAGGATGTACATGAGTTATAATACCTAGAGGAAACAATGAATTCAACTTTTAATGTAGAGCCTCAGCCAAACTCCTAATACCGTAGAAAATGTAAAGATTCTTACTAATTTTATTTATTTTCAATTGTGTATGTATGGGTGTGCTCCTCTGTGTGGGATGTACATGAGAATGCAATGTGCCTGTGAAAGCCAGAGGCACTGGATTCCCCCGGGGCTGGAGTTAGAGGCAGTAGAGCCACCGGATGTGGGTGCTGGGAATTGAACTCCAGTCCTCCACAACAGCAGTACACACTCTTAACCACTGAATCATCTCTCTCCAGCCACCAACAGCAGTCACTGTGAATGGGGCCCTAAGCATTCAATGACCCAAAAGAAGAACAAGAACAAAGCATAGGACAGGGAACGAAGAATAGAAAGGTGACCCAAATCCAACCCCGTTGATACTGATTCAAATGCTTTTGGGCTAAATACTCCAACAGATGCACTACAAAGATAGTCTACTTGCATATGCTACCTATGGCCTGTGACCTATAAATATAAATACATAGGTCAAAATTAAATAGGGGCTGGAGAGACAGCTCAGGATTTAAAAGTATGCACTGCCTTCTAGAGGACCGAGTTTGGTTCCCAGTACCCACATCAGGTGGCTCACAACCACCAGCTCTTGAGGATCTGATGCCTCTGCTCTTCGCAGGTACCTGTACTCACATGCACATACTAATACACAGCACACATGTACACATAATTAAATACAATAAATCTTAAAATAGTGAATCAATGCAATTGTACTATGTAATCGGCAAACATGTGATAGCTATTTTAATTTCAGATAAAACAGACTTAGGGACAAAGAGTATTGCCAGATATAAAAAGACAAGCTTCCTAATGACAAAATGTCAAATTATTCAGAAGACATAATAATCTGTTGCAACATCTAATTATAGTCTCAAAATACACATACTGAAAACTGACAGAATTAGAGAAAAGAAGACAATTCCATAAATTTAAAAAATTATAGTCGCCGGGCGGTGGTGGCACACTCCTTTAATCCCAGCACTCGGGAGGTAGAGGCAGGTGGATCTCTGTGAGTTCAAGCCCAGCCTGGTCTACAGAGAAACTTCCGGGACAGCCAGTATTATACAGAGAAATCCTGTCTTGAAAAACTGGGGGAAAAAATGGTCATGGTAGAACATTTTGGGTCTCAAACTTACATTTTTACTGAAGGCAGGAAAATCACCCTGTGTTTTTTGACCATATCAGAATCAATTTAGAAAACAAGAGTAGTAGACTATTCTAAAACAAAACACAAAAATATTCAAGCATTTAGGAATTTAATAACCTGCTCCTAAATAATTTGCAGGTGAAAATGATACCATAAAGGAAACTGGAAATGTTGTATTGTGAGCAACTAAGATGCATTTATTGGTGGGGCAGCAGTGATGCACGACTTTAATCCCAGCACTTAGGAGGCAGAGGCAGGCTGATCTCTGTGAGTTCGAGGCCAGCCTAGTCTACAGAGCAAGATCCAGGACAGGCACCAAAACTACACAGAGAAACTCCGTCTGGGGAAAAAGAAAAAAGAAAAAAACAGATGTGTTTATCCTTGGCTGTGGTTACAAATAACATAGCACTTGGGAGGGAACGCAAGACTCTTAACTGCTCACTTCAGGATGACCCCAAATCACAGACAAAAGGTTTCAGTTAAAGATATCTTAAAAAGAAAAGCAAACTTAACCAAAGAAGGAAAAAAATTTAATGCCCAAACTAGGAGAAAAACTCTTGATTCTTTGAAATGAGAAGTTAAATTAAGAACCTTGGCTAAGGATACAGCCCAGTGCTTCCTTAGCATGCACAAGACCCTGAGTCTAATCTCTATGAGTTTGAGGGTAGCCGGGTCTACATAGCAAGTTCCTGACCAAATCTATCTCAACCTCCACCCCCACCCAAAAAACAAACAACAACAATAACAAAACACCTCTAGATGAAAGAAGAAAAATCTTTGCAAGCATGGGAGACAAAGGTTTCTTGTTTTGTTTTTTGTTTGTTTGTTTTTCGAGACAGGGTTTCTCTGTGTAGTCCTGACTATCCTGGAACTCACTCTGTAGACCAGGCTGGCCTGGAACTCATAGAGATTCACCTGGCCTGGAACTCAGAGAGATCTGCCTGTCTCTGCTGAGATTAAAGGCGTGTGGCACCGACTCACACCCACAGGCTTAAATAGGATCCTTAAAAGTAAGAAACACAGATGCAGTCTCGGAAGCTGGCTTAGTGGCTAAAGTGCTATACAAGCATGAGGACCTGAGTTCAAATCCCAGCACACACATAGATCCCAGCACACACATAAAAGCCAGCTGTGGAGGTATGTACCATTACTCTAACCCTGCAGAAGTCAACTGGTTCCTAAGAGTTCACTGGCCGGACCGTCTAAACCTCAGTGAGCTCTAGGCTCAGTGAGAGACCCTGTCTCAAAAACTAAAGTGGACAGCACTAAAGGAGGGGACCTGCCTTGGACCTTTAGCTTCCATAGATACATACAGACACAGACACCTGCACTCATTCAACACACATGCAAAGAAACACAGTTGGATATTTTTTTTTTAAGATTTATTTATTTATTATGTATACAGCATGTGTGACTGCAGGCCTGAAGAGGGCACCAGATCTTATTACAGATGGTTGTGAGCCACCATGTGGTTGCTGGGAATTGAACTCAGGACCTCTGGAAGAGCAGCCAGTGCTTTTAACCTCTGAGCCATCTCTCCAGCCCAGTTGGATATTTTTACAAAGGCCTCCAAACTCCAACCAGGGAAACAGGCAGCTGATGGCAGATCCTCATCTCTCCCTCAGCTCCACCAAAACCAATCCCTGTCTTATTCCCAGCTTGTAACAACCACCTGCTGTAGTATCATTCCCCCCACCCCCACTGTCCCTATCTCCAGTGGATCACACAGATCTTTCCCTCCTAACCCCCCCCCCCATTCACTGCTTTATCCCAGTCCCTAACTCCAACAAACCTGCAGGCCACTCTGGCCAGAGAAGGCAGGCTGAATACAGGTTCTCACCTCTCCTTCTTACTTCCAAGTCCAATCCCCCAGTTTCATCCCCAGCTTTGTAGCAGAATGCCTGCTGCAACCCCTCCTCACTCTATGCCCCCACCCATTCCCAGGGAACTCAGCAGATCCTGGTGGAACACCCTGCTTTCCTCCCTCCTGTGGACCTCCTCAGCCCCCACCTGCCCACCCTCATTCCTAAGAGCCAGTTCCCAATAGAAACATTTTGTTGTTGTTGTTGTTTGTTTTTGCTTTTGTTTTTCAAGACAGGGTTTCTTTGTAGCTTTGGAGCTTGTCCTGGACTAGCTCTGTAGACCAGGCTGGCCTCGAACTCACAGAGATCCACCTGCCTCTGCTTCCTGAGTGCTGGGATTACAGGCGTGTGCCACCACTGCCCGGCTCCTAGAAACATATTTAACCTAGAACCCTGGTGGCCACATCTAGCAGGATCCCAGGAGAATTTCCTACACAGCCACCACACTCCTAAGAACCAGAGAGGGCAACAGAAAGCAAGGAACAAAACACCCACCCAACAAAGATAAGAGCAGCTATTAGCACCTAGAATTATAATCTTCCCCAGCCCAGATGCCTAGACACCAGTCTAAAAACACAATCAAACAGCCAGGACAATATGTCTTCACCAGAGTCCAGCAAGCCTACCAAAGCAGGCCCTGAGGATTGCAAAATAGCTGAAACACAAGAAAAAGACCTTAAAACATGATAGAGGTCTTTGAAGAGGAAACAAGTGTCTCCCTTAAAGAAATCTATGAAAACACAAACAGTGGAAAGAAACAAATAAAACAGTTCAAGACCTGAAAGTGGAAATAGAATCAACGAAATCTAAACTGTGGAAAATCTGGAAATTAAAAATTCGGGAACTTGGTTGGGGATCTAGCTCAGTGGTAGAGCACTTGCCTAGCAAGCACAAGGCCCTGGGTTCAATCCTCAGCTCAAAAAAAAAAAAAAAAAAATTCAGGAAACTCAGAGGCAAGCTTCACCAATAGAATATAAGAGGTGGAAGAGAGTCTCAGGCACTGAAGACGTGACGGTATAAATGGATACCTCAGTCAAAGAAAATGTTAAATTTAAAGACATGCCGCCACAAAACATCCGGGAAATCCAGAACACTATCAAAAGACTACATTTAAGAATAATAGGAATAGAAGGAGAAGAAACCTAAGTCAAAGGCACAGAAAATATTTTCAACAAAACCATAAAAGAAAATTTCCCTAACTATCAAGGGTATAAGAAGCATACAGAACACCAAGTAGAGTGGACCAAAAGAAAGTCTCCCGAGCACATAACAATCAAAACACTGAACATACAGAATAAAGAAAGAATATCAAAATCTGCAAGGGAAAAAAGACATATAAAGGCAGACCTAGTAGAATAACAACTGACTTCTCAGTGGAGACTCTAAAAGCCAGAAGGACCTAGGCAGATGGTCTACAGACTGTAAGAGACCACAGATATCAGTCCAGACTACTATATCCAACAACTTTCAAACACAATAGATGGAGGAAATAAGACATTCCATGATAAAACCAAATTTAAGAACTATCTGTCTACAAATCCAGCCTTACAGTGGGTGCTAGAAGGAAAACTCCAACCTGAGAAAACACAAGGAATAATCCCAAACAAGCAAATCAAAAGAAGGAAAACACACACACACACACACACACACACACACACACACACACACCAAACAAAACAACAGGAATCAACAAACACTGCTCATTGATATCTGTCAACATCAATGGTCTCAATTCCCCAATAGAAAGATACAGACTAATAGAATGGATAAGAAAACAGGATCCATCTTTCTGCTGCATCCAAGAAACACACCTTAAGATCAAGGACAGACATCACCTCAGGATAAAATGATAGAAAAGGATATTACAAGCAAATGGACCTAAGAAGCAAGCTGAGGTAGCTATTTTAATATCTGACAAACAGACTTCAAACTAAAACTATTCAGAAGAGATAAAGAAGGATACCACATACTCATCAAAGGAAAAATTCAAAGGACATTAAAATTCTTAACAACTATGCACCATGTGCAAGAGCACCCAAAATAAATATTACTATAGCTTAAATCACATATTGCCATTCACACACTGATGGAAGGAGACTTCAGTACCCTACTCTCAACAACAGACAGGTCATCCAGTCAAAAACTAAAGAGAAATGCTGGAGCCAAGGAACGTTATAAATGAATGTACCTAACATATGTTTATTCACAGAACATTTTGTCCAGACACAAAAGAACATACCTTCTTCTCAGCACCTCATGTAACTTTCTCCAAAACTGACTACATACTTGGGCACAAAGTAAGTCTCAACAGATACAAGATGCCTGAGATAACCTCTTGTATCCTTTCTGACCACCACAGAGTAGAGCTGGATATCAACAGAAACAACAGAAAGCTTTAAAACTCATGGAAACTGAACAACTCACTACTGAATGAAAAATGGGTCAGGACAGAAATTAAGAAAGAAATTAAAGACTTTCTAGAATACAATGAAAATGAAAATGAATACACAACATCCCCAAAGTTATGGTACACAATGAAGGCAGTTCTGAGAGGTAAGTATAGCACAAGTGCCTAGATAAAATTTAAAAAAAAATGTAGGGATCTCATACTAGTAACTTAACATTAAGCCTAAAAGCTCTACAACAAAAAGAAGAAATCACATCCAAAAGGAGTAGACAATAAGAAATAATCGAACTCAAGGCTGAAATCAATAAAACAGAAACAAAAACAATACAAAGAATTAATGAAACAAAGAGTTAGTTCTTTGAGAAAAATCACTAAGATTGACAAACCTTTATCCAAATTAACTAAAAGGCAGAGAGAATATCCAAATTAACAAAATTAGAAATGAAAAAGGAGACATAACAACAGACCCCGAAGAAATTCAGAGAATCATATAGACATACTTTAAAAACCTGTACTCCACCAAACTGGAAAATCTTAAAGAAATGGACAATTTTCTCAATACTACCACTTACCAAAGTTAAATCAAGATCAGATAAGAATTTAAGCAGACTTATAAACCCTAATGAAATAAAAGCAGTAATTAAAAGACTCCCAACCAAAAGAATTCTATCAGATTTTCAAAGAAGAGTTAATATTCCTCAAATTATTAAAAAATAGAAACAAAAGGAACATTGCCCAATTCATTTCACAAGGCCGTAGTTATCCTGATTCAAACCACATAAAGACCCAACACAAAAAGAGAATTACAGACCAATTTCCCTTATGAACATGATGCAAAAATATTTAATAAAATACTTGTAAACAGGGCTGGAGAGATGGCTCAGAGGTTAAGAGCACCAACTGCTCTTCCAGAGGTCCTGAGTTCAATTCCCAGCAACCACATGGTGGCTCACAACCATCTGTAATGAGATCTGGCACTCTCTTCTGGCATGCAGGGATACATACAGACAGAACACTGTATGCATAATAAATAAATAAATAAATCCTTAAAAAAAACCAAAAAAACAAAACTAAATGGCCAATAGCGAGGCAGGAGAAAGGATAGGTGGGGCTGGCAGGAGAGAGGATAAAAAGAGGAGAAATCTAGAAGCAGAAGGAAAGCGGGGAAAAAAAAATACTTGTAAACAGAAATGAATACATCAAAAAGATCATTCACCATGAACAAGTAGGCTTCATCCCAGAGATGCAGCAATGATTCAACAAATATAAATTAATAAATGTAAGCCACCATATAAACAAACTGAAAGAAAAAAAACACATGATCATCTCATTAAATGCAGGAAAGGCCTTTCACAAAATACAACACCCTTCATGATAAAAGTCCTGGAGAGATGAGGGATACAAGAGACATACCTCAGCACAATAAAGGCAGTTTACAGCAACTTTAGAGCCAACATCAACTTAAATGGGCAGAAACTCAAAGTAATTTCACTAAAATCAGGAACAAGACAAGGTTGTCCACTCTCTCCACACTTATTCAATATAATACTTGAGGTCTCACTGGAGCAATAAGACAACAGAAAGAGATCAAGGGGATACAAATTGGAAAAGAAGCAGTCAAAGTATTGTTATTTGCAGATGATGTGAGAGTATATATCAGTGAACCTAAATATTCCACCAGGAAGCTCCTACAGCTGACAAACACTTTCAGCACAGTAGCTAGATACAAAATTAACCACAAAAATCAGTAGTCATTCTATATACAAACGTCCAACAGACTGAAACAACACCTTTCACAATAGCCTCAAATAATATAAAATATCTTGGGGGTAACTCTAACCACACAAGTGAAAGACTTGCATGATAAAAACCTTTAAGACACTGAAGAAGATATCAGCATGAATCCCATGCTCATGTATCAGTAGGATTAACAGAGTAAAAATGGCCACCCTACCAAAAGCAATCTACAGATTCAAAATTCTAATACAATTCTTCACAGATTTTGAAAGCACAATTCTCAGCTTCATATGGAAATACACACACACACACACACACACACACACACACACACACACAAACCCTAGAGTAGTAAAACAATCCTGAATAATAAAAGAACTGCTGGAGGTATCAGCACCCCCAATTTTAAGTCTATAGAACTATAGAAATAAAAACAGCATGATAACAAAAACAGACGTTGATAAATGGAATCTAATTGAAGACCCAAACACAAATACACACACCTATGGAGGTCTGATTTTTGATGAAGACGCCAGAAATACACACTGGGAAAACAGACAGCATCTTCAATAAATGGTGCTTGTCAAACTGGATGGCTGCATGTAGAACAATCCAACTATATTCCATATTTATCACCCTGCACAAAACTCAACTCCAAATGGAGCAAAGACCTCAACATAAAACCAGGTACACTGAACCTAATACAAGAGAAAGTGGGGAATAGCCTTGAACTCGTTGACACAAGAGACAACTTCCTGAACAGAACACCGATAGTGCATGCACTAAGAACAACAATTAAAATTGGGACCTCATGAAACTGTAAAGGTCTGCCACAGTAAAGGCCACTGTCATTTGGAACAGCAAAGGCCACTGTCATTTGGACAAAGCAGCAGCCTAAAGAATGGAAAAGATTTTTACAACAACACATCTGATAGAGGGCTATTAACCAAAATATATAAAGAATTCAAGAAACTAGATATTAAACACCAAATAATCCAATTTAAAAATAGTGTACAGATCTAAACAGAGAATTCTCAAAAGAGGAATCTCAAACAGCTGAGAAACATTTAAAGAAATGTTCCACATCTTGAGCCATCAGGGAAATTCAAATCAAAATGACTCTGACTCCATCTTACACCTGTTAGAATGTCTGAGCTCAATCAAACAACTGACAGGCCAGGCTGGCAAGGATGTGGACTAAGAGGAACACTCATGCATGGCTGGTGGGAGTGCAAACTTGTAGGGCCACTATGGAAATCAGTGTGGCAGTAAGTACCTCAGGAAGATGGGGATCAATCTACCTCACGATCCAGCTACACCACTCCTGGACATATCCCCAAAGGATGCTTCACCCTACCCTAGAGACATCTGCTCAACCATGTTCACTGCTGCTCTAGTCACAACAGCCAGAAGTCAGAAACAAGCTACATGTCCCTCAACAGAAGCATGGATAAAGAATGGTACATTTACATAGTGGAGTATTACTCAGCCACTAAAATAAATAAATAAAAATGAAATCATGAAATTCACAAGTAAATGAATGGAACTAGAAAAATGTCATCCTCAGTGAGGTATCCTAGACCCAGAATGAGAAATTTGGTATGTATTCATTTACATGTGGACATTAGCTGTTAAGCAAGCTACAAACTGTAGAACCACAGAAGTTAGGTATTGAGTAAGGGACTAGAGAGGACAGACAGATCTCGCTAGGAAAGTAAAGTAGTTATGGATGGGTGGAGTCAAGAAGCTTGAATGGGGGAATCAAATGGGGAGGAGGGGGACCAGGGAGAGAGAACTAATTTAAGAACCATTTGAGGGATAGTCTGGAAACCCAATACAGTAAAAGCTTCCTAAAATTATATATATATATATGAAGGCCATCTAACTGAAACTGCCAAATAATAGGAGACACAGTCCCAACTGGCCGTATGTCACCAAATGAAGCTTCTAGTCGCGTGATTGAGTTACATGTAATTGAGTTGTTGACCAAAGGGATCCCATGGGAATCCCCCAAAAATCCAGGCTGTTGCCACGACTATAGATTTCTCTCTACAAGCTGAAGGCAAGATCTCCACAATGTATTGAACATGGAGAAGTTGAGCTGCGAGAGCCTTCACCCCTCTGTTCTAGCATCTTTGGTACAGGAAGGTCCTCTGCACTCTCAAAAGAGGAACATAAACACCAAGCCAGCCTCACACCCTCTGACTGACAGTGAGTCCTGTCTGTAAGGTATACAAGTACTACAATGGTGGCACAAAGCTTGTGGAAGTGACCAACCAGTAGCTGATTTGACCTAAGGCCTATTCCACAAGATGGAACCCATATCCGACACTGCTTAGGTGACCAAGGACCTGAGACAAGAGAGCCCAGGAACCTAGGGGAAAACCAATACTACTGTTCTAAAAAAAGGAAAAACAATAAAATAATGACTCCTAATGGCATTCTGCTATACTCATAGATCAGTGCCTTGCTCAACCATCAGCAGAGACGTTTCCTCCTGCACCAGACGGGAACACATTCAGAGACCCACAGCCAGACATTATGCAGTGAGACCTTGGAACACTCAGCCCTAAAGGAGATGGCTACATGAATCCCTCCTCTCAGGACTCGGAACCTTGAAGAGGAGGCAGAAAGAGTCTAAGAGCCAGAGGGGATGATGGATACGAAGAAAACAAGGCCCTCTGAATAACATGAGCAATGCTCCTATGAACTCAGAGACTGAAGCAGCATGCGCAGGGCCTGCAAGAGTCTACCCAGGTCCTCTGTGTACACATTACGGCTTCCAGTTGAGTGCTTTTATGGGCTTCCCGAGTGTGTGAACAAGTGGGTCTGTTTCTCGTGCCTTCTCTTGGGCTCTTTTTCTTTTTTTGTCCCATTCCAATGTTTTAGTTTTTATCTTTTATCATTTTTCTTTAAAAAATAAATTTTGCAGTCCAAAAATTAATTTTAAAAAGGCCTTCTCCAATTTTTAAAAGTTACATTTTTGTATTTATTTGGGGAGAGGCATGTGTGTTTTGAAGGTCAGAGGTCACCTTTCAGGAACCCATTCTCTTTCTTCCATGTAGGTCCTGGGGTTGGAACTCAGGTTGTCAGGCTTGGTGGTAACAGGTAAGAGACATGCTGAACCATCTTACCACTCCAACACATGGAATCATTTTTAATGATGAATTTTAAACTTTTGTTCTTCAAAACACACCATCATTGGGAATATGAAAAAGCCAAGCATGGTGTTGCACGCCTTTAATCATAGCACTTGGGAGGCAGAGGCAGAGGCAGAGGCAGATGGATCTCTGTGAATTTGAAGCCAGCCTGGTCTACATCTTGAGTTCTAAGATAGCAAGGGCGTCTTAAAAGAGAGAGAGAGAGAGAGAGAGAGAATAAATCACAGCCGGCAAGAAATACACTACAAATCAGAAATAAGACATCTTGATTTTTTTTTTTTAATTAGGCCTAGGATGTAGTAGAGTGATGGAACACTTACCAAGAATACTTCAGGCCTGAGTCTGATCTCTAACTCTCAAAATGAGAGGGATACCAAAAGGGAGAAAAAAAAAAAACCTAAAAATGAAGAACATAAATAGATTCTTTACAGAAAACGATAAAGTGGTCAGTAAGCATACTGAGCAAGATGCCCCATGTTACTTATAATAAAAGTGAACCACAGGAGCACCCCTATGCAACTATTAACAAAGACAGATATAGATCTATACACACACATACATACACACGCACACATACAGACACACATACATACACATGTGTACTACACTGGAAGCCAAGTCATGTTCTTTTTGTTTTTCCTATTTTCTTATTTTGTTTTGAGAGAGCGGAAGAGAAAGAAAGAACATGAAGTTGGGTGGGGATGGAAGAGGGAAGGGTCTGGTAGGAGTTGGGAAGGGGAAAGTATGATCAAAATATATGGTATGGAAATAATTTTTAAATAACAAAAACTAAACACAAGGCTGTCATATGACCTAATCAATAGGATGGTAAATGCTATTTTAGATATTTACCAACTGAAATGAAAACACTTGTCTACACAAGATTGACACATGAATCTCAGACAACTTTACTGTAATTCCTCACATGAAACATAACCCAACAACCCAAATTTCCATAAAGGTAGATAGCTATACAAATCGTGATGTACCTGTAATGGAATTCTACTTGGCAATGCATAACTATTTACACATCAAAATTATTGTTCTATTAAGAAACAGCATTTTTCAAAGACAGGGGAGTGAGATGCGACTTATGTAAAATTGTAGAACATGTAAACCACTGTACAGTTAGAGTTATTAGTGTCTAGAGCAGGGGTGCTCAGCCTTCCTAAGGCTGCGATCCTTAATAGAGTTCCTCACGTTGTGCTGACCCCCAACCATAAAATGATTTTCATTGCTACTTCATGACTGTCATTTTGCCACGGTTAGGAATCGTAGTGTAAGTATCTGATATGTAGGATAACTGAGATGTGACTCCAGAAAGGGCCAGGGCCCACAGGCTGCAAACCAGTGGCCTTTGGACAAGAGTGAAGGAGTAACAAACTGCAAAAGAACACAAGAGACTTTTGGGAGGTGCTGGAAAGATGGCTCAGCAGTTCAGGGCATTTGTTGCTCTACAAGAGGCCCCAAGTTCAGTTTCCAGCACACAAGCCGGGAGGCTCACAACTGCCTGTAACTCCAGCTCCAGGAGATCCAACCCTCCTGGCCTCTGTGGACACAACATTCATGCTTAACACCTACACAGATACAAATGCATCAACGTAATTTAAAATAATAAAAATAATTAAAAAAAAAAAACCAAAAAAACCAAAACCAGGTGGTGGTGGCACACGCCTTTAACACCAAGTGCTTGGGAGACAGAGGCAGGTGGATCTCTGTGAGTTGGAGGTCAGCCTGGTCTACAGAGTGAGTTCCAGGATGACCAGGGCCACACAGGAAAAAAACCTGTCTCAAAAAAGAAAAAATGGGGAGACGTCTTAGCAGTTAAGAGCATTGGCTGCTCTTCCAGAGGACCCAGGTTCAATTCCCAGCACCCACATGTCAGCTCCCAACTGTCTGTAACTCCAGTTCCAGGGATCCAATGCCCTCTTCTGGCCTTGGCAGGCACCAGGCACACACGTGGTACAGACATATGAGCAAGCAAAACACACACATAAAATTAAACATAAACATAGAAAAACGGGGGGGGGGGGGTAGACTAAATGTCTGTCTTTGTGATTGCTGTTTTATAGATTTGTTCTTATCAATTCAATTCCTTTCAAAATTGTTCATAGTATACATATGAAGCAAATGCATCTACTGTATGTCAATTATACCTTAATAATGGGTACTGACAGATGTCTAGGAGTGAAACTCAGCATTCCTAACAATAGGAGCAATCTCTATTCAGTAAAGACTTCTCATCACCAACAGACCATTAAGAGACAAATCCCATGTGATTCCTGTTAGAAAAGTCTCATGGAGAATTGTTTTACTGTCAATGGGGGACCCAGAAACCTCCATCTTCTATCTCATGAATAAGCATAAGCATGGAAAAATCAGTAGTTCACAGGATCAGCATGCTTAATATATGGTGGATTAAGTCAAGATGGCTAAGAAACGCTCTCCCCTAGGTTACTGTCTTTCTTGTTTTTAAAATACTCAACAGAAACACGTCCCAAGGCAGTTTTATTTATTAAAAATGATACTTATGTCAAACTTTCACAAATGACAACCCTATACCAAGAAAATGCTTTGTTATGATGCAATGCCTATCGTGATTAGTGACTTTATAATTTATCACTGGTGTAACAAGTCTCAGCTCCTAATCACACAAATGATAAAGTTAGCCTATTTTCGACTCTTTTTGGAGTAAGCATTTTTAAGAGCCGCTAGCCTATTCTTTTAGGTACGAATATTTAGCTTTCATTTTTTAAAAAAAGCATTTTGATTCACCTCAGCATCGTCTGTAATCTTTCGGTAGTCTATTTATCTTAAAGACTGGTATTCCCCCATGCCTTCATGTCTCTTCAGGTCTCACTCCAGACCATCAGCTCTCAAACTTTGCAATCTCGAAGACTGAGTATTGCCAGGGCTCTGTGGTTAAGAGCACTTGTGGTGCAGAGGACCCAGATTTGATTCTCAGTCCTATATGGTGATTCACAATCATCCATAACTCCAGTTTCAGGAGATCCTATGACCTTACCTCCACAGGTCTGTGGTGCACAGACATCCATGTGAGCAAAACAATAAACATATCAAATAAATGCATAAATCTGTAAAGGTTTTTAAGTACTCCCAATGAGTCCAGTCCTAGTTAAGAGATGGGTGGGCCATTTGCCTTCATATTAGTTAACAAGTTTCTCCAGGCAAACTAAGGTACATACACACTAAGAAACACTGCTTTTACCATAATCCCTAGACGAGCTTATGAATACACTCATCTTGGGGAGGAAAATAACATGTTTCCAATTTCTTTTACAGAAGATAATTCTCAAGTCTGCACTTTAGATCAACTCTTCAAATGAAGTCCAAATCCATTCATTTTGCTAATGTTACCTCTTGTTCAAAAATTGTTTAGTTTATGAATCCAAAGCCAACTGTTGCCAAAGACAGAAACCTGTAGACACCCTATGTTCTGCCCTCTTGCCTCTCCCCTCCAACCATCATACACATCCCTAATCTATCATGCACCATGCTTCATTTTCTTTCTTAGGTTATTATAATTGTCTTGGTACCAATCTCCACTCACCTCTCAATCCATCTCTTCAAAAGTGACCTTTCCCCTACAGGATAATTACAATTCCAACACCTTAGCATGCCATAATGCCCCATGACATGGCTCCTGCTAACTTCTCTAAAGGATGTCCCTGTAATACCCTCCACCCACCGCCATCCTCCACGCCAATGATACAGAACTAGTTAGTATCAACTTCTTTTACCTGTTCAAATGCTCTTCTCTTGGGACAGGAGGGTTGAGTCTCCTAGCTAGCTAAAGACATTATTCTTTGACTTTCAAACCTCAATCTACAAGTGGCCTATTCTGGGCTACACAGTCAGTTCTAATCAGCATAAGCCATAGAGTGAAACCCTGTCTCAAACAAAAACCAAGTGTGTGGTGACACAGGCATGCAATCCCAGCACTCAGGAGGTAGATGCAGGACAGTTGCAAGTTAGAGGCCAGCCCAGGCTTCACAGTGAGTTTCCAGATAGTGAGACCCTACCTCAAAACTGTATTTTTTCCTAGTACACTGGACTGTGTTGCCGTGCTTGCCTGTCTCATTCTGTTGCCCAAGCCTGTATGCCCAACCTACTACACAGCTACCACAGAGCGTACATTTAAGAAATGTTATCTAAATGAATGAATTCATCAGGGAAGTCTGAGGTGAACAGGAATCCTTTCTTTTGTATTAGCCATGGAAAAACAGTACATTCACTACACAAAACAATAAATCGGTGCCACAATTGAGTAGCTTGAAAACATAAAGGTTCCTTACAAATATTTTTCTTTTCCTTCCCAAGTTCATCAAATTAATTGAGCACATATCTGATGTGGAGGGAGGGGGGTTTGCAGGACTACCACTAACTGGATTCCATTTTTACTATAGTGTGCATTTTTATTGCAAGCCAGGTTTTCCTTCCCCACACTAGGATTATACCTGCACTGTCCAAACCAGGAGCCACTAGCTACGTACGGCTACTGAAATTTAAGTCAATTTAAATGAAATTAAATTTATAATTCGGTTTTTCAGTTGCACTAGCCACATCTCTCAAGCGCCCAGAAAAAAACGATACCTGGCTGGTGGCTGTGACGCTCCCAAGTGCAGACACAGAACATCTTTATCAGCACTGTCTACACAATTTCAAAAATGTCCCCAGAAAACCTCACTTACTTCTTAGCTCCCACGATCCGGGTGCTCCTCTGTGGCTTAAAGGCTGTGGGTCCTGGGGTCTAGCAAATCACAAGCACACGAGTGAGTGCCAGGGACCTTTGAACCTCATCCACAAAGAGATGACTCCCCCTTGTGCCTAGACGGGAAGCTCTGGCGGGCAACTACTTCCAATGGAAGGAAGGTGGGTGACACTTCTTAGGAAACGTGTGCCATCCTATTTTTCTACAGTGTGAAGGCGGGCTGACAATACCGGAGCTTTCGTCTTTGCCCATTCTCAAAGCCCTATCCTAGAGGAAGGATGGAAAAAGGAGACGGGGGCGAAAAATAAGGAAACGGGAGGCGCTGGGGATGCTGAAGGAAGATAAACTAATTACAATCCGTCGAGGAACTGAGTCTGAGGATACGGGGAACAGGCAAAAATCAAAGTGGGAGAGAAAAGGGGGGCAAGTGGCTCTGGTATAAAAGGGTGGGGCCTACGGTGGGCTCTGGTAAAACCAACTCCGAGTTTGGGACGAAAGCAAGGGCCCTCGTGTTCTCGGCTCGACAGTTCTATCTCTAAAGTATAATAGTCACACCAAGAAACTCACGGCGGTGACTGCACCGAGTCTGGAAGACATCACTCCCCCTCCACGCCTAACAATTTCACCCAGGGGCTCCGGCCAGACCAACGCCACTTCCGCTCTCCTCGCCTCTCCCGGATGTGGTCTCGGCGGAGACTGGCCCTGTTCTGAAAATCTACTTCCGCCTAGCAGCTTCCGAGGGGGCTGGGGGGGGGGTGTCACGTGACAACTCGTCTCCTGCTTCCTTGGAGACCAAGCCCCCTTGGCGACTGGAGGATTAGGGAGGCCATCCGCAGGAGGATTGGAGCGAGTAGGCGGAGTCTGGAGATTTAAGTAAGGGGTCTCCCCTGAACCCCAACCCTTGAGTTCCGGCCTTTTGCATACCTAGTGCCACCCACCCCACCAGTGATCTTATGGATGCAGATAGAGTTCGATTATTGCCCCTTTATTGATCGTAAATTACAGATCCATTCTCACTCCCCTCCAGATAGCTCTTTCACTGCTGAGGGTGCAGGCAGTGGCTGAGCAGGAAGGGGCAGCACCTAGATGAAGATTTGCAGGCTATTATTAACAGGGGCAGGTCTCTCCTTATCTACTAACTTCATGTCTCCAAACTTGTCCAGCTTTTGGATTTTTTGGTGTGGTCCCTAGGAGGCATAAGTCCCTAGTTTATAAGTCTTGAAGTGTTCATAAACAAGCTAACCCTGGGCTTCTCCTTACCCCTGAGCCTCTCCTTGGTACTGTGTTGGGGTCCCTCGTTGTGACCTTGCCTGCTCCTCTCAGGATAACTGTGTCTGTTCTCAGAGGGACTGTAGAGAGTTCTCTCAGGATGACTCTGGTGGAGTCTGGAAGAAGTCCTGTAGAGCCTGGAATCTGAGGGACGGTGGTGGACTCTCCCATAAAAATTATGCCTTTTCCTGCCAAAGGGACTAACAAGGTTGCTCTCAGAGAGACTACCAAGGCTCCTTTCTGAAGGACTGCACTGTGACCTCTGGATGGGACTGAGATGGCTCCTTTGTGTGGGACTGTGTCCTCTTCCTTCTTGTCTTTTTCTCTCTCTAGGACTAAGAGACCTCCTAGACGGACTCAGAGGGTGTCTCCCAGGAGTGGGTGGGCTCCTCCATAAGGGACTGTAACCTCTCACCTTAAAGAGACTTAAATGGCTCCTGGCAGAGAGACTTTGAAGGGTTTTCATAGAGGGATTACTATCCTGTCTCTGGGAGGGACTGCGCTGACTCCTTCTCAGAGAGATGTCTAAAGGTTCTGCCAGAGGGGCTGCTATGTCTTCTCTGAGATGGACTGTGGTATCTCCTCTCAGTAAGACTTCCATGTGTTCTCTCTCAAAGTATGTGATTGGTCCTTTCGAAAGGCTTATTATGGAGGGCCCGGTCCCTGGAGAAGCCATGTTCTTCTTTCTTGGCTATGTGTTTCTCTATAAAGTGACTCTGCAGGGATCTCTTCCAATGGGAGTCAGGTTCCATTCTCTCTTGGGCCTGAAATTTGGCTCCTGCTTGAGAACAGGTCTTAGACTCCGGACAGGGGATTTCATCACCATAGTTTTTCTCTGCTCTGCCATTGACATTTTGAACTATACTCAAAGGTTGGATGATTGAAGTAACTTGGATAGTGGCATCTCTCTCAGAAGCCGTGGTCTCCAATTGCAAAGGTCTGGGTTGGAGAGAGCTCACTTGTTTTGGCTGTTGAGTTTGTCTACATTGGTCACCTATTCCTTGTAATCTGTCCTCAGGATTAAAGTTCAGACTTGCTGGCCTCTGCTGGGCAACTGTTGTGATGGGCCCTTGGCTATCTCCTGTGAAATAATTCTTGGCTTTTTGTTTGGTGTGCAAGTATTTGGTTGACCACAAATTGCCTGACCTTGTCCAGTCCTCGGGCTTCTGTCCACTATATGCCACAAATCTGTGTGCTCTTTGCAATGCCTGACTTAGGCCCTGGAAAAGCAGCTGGTAGACCTTGGGATGGGAGGATTTCTTAGTTTGTGTCTTTGAAGAAACAGAGCTTGTTTGATTGGTTTCAACAGTCTTGCTTCTTGATGGACACATAATTCTAAAAGGACTCTCTTCTGGGGTTCCATTATCTTTGTAGAACTTTGTGTTTTGTGTTTTAAATTCGTTAGTGGTTTCCTTCTTAGAATATTTTAAGCCAAAGGTATTTTTGAGGCTTGATTTAGCCCATTTTTCATCCTGATTACTTTCAAAGCCACTCTCTGATACAGAGTGAAGCTGACAAAATTCATGGTGCTCAGAGTCTTTGGAGTCTGTCTTGCTTACCACACCATGGCTGCTCCATTGCTTTTTTCTAATGTGCACTTTTACAGAAGCCGGAGCCTGGGAAGATCGGGACTGGAAATCTCTTGGAGTAGTTGGACTCTTGGAAGCTGGAGGATAGAGTTTAGCTTTCCTTCGTGATGGTGATGTATTGCTCTTCCGTGTATCCGCTCTTTTTCTTCCACGATGCTTTGAGACTTGAGGTCTTTTCCTAGTTTTCAGTCTAAATCCAAGATGCAACCGAATCTCACCATGGCCTTCAGGGGTACTTAAAAGGTGGATCTGTGGGTAGACAAGAAGATATGGACCAAAAGCAGACTGTAACTTATGACAGCAGTTAATCCCTGAACATCGGCCACACTGCAAGCAGATGGGATATTTCAGGACGAGACCTGACGAGAAAGGTGGAGGGACATTGTGCGGTACTTGACTCTCTAAGAGTTTTGCTGCTACTTTTAGCTGTAGATCTTTTAGCAGATGGAGCTGTTCCGAGATATCCCTCTTGGCCTGGGAAAGACAACTTGCCTTGAGGGAATGGTGAGAGTCAAAAGTCCTTGTTGGTGAATCACTCCTTGAGTATTCACTCTGGTCACTGGAAACAGGGTCTTCCCTGTTGTAAAGTATCTCGAGAGAAGACTCCGGCTTCATTAAGGCAGGAAACTGGGCCCTTGAACAGGAGACAGACACGTTCTGAGTGACTTCCTGGAATATGTCACCGAGTTTTGAGCTTGTTTTCTTTACCCCCAATCTAGTACCAGAGTATTGCTGTATTATGGAAGATGTGGATCCACGTGTCCACATCTTTAAGGGCATTCTTTTCTCGTGATCATGGCATAAAATATGTCTCTGAATATAGTTTTTGACCATGGAAGTCTGTGAAAATGTCCTAGGACCCCTCTCTAGTAGGCTCTGGGAAAATGCCATCAGTTCAGCTGGAACCCCAAATAAATTTTGAATAAATTGACAGATATCCATTGTGGCTCCTTCTGTTAAAAACGGCTCAGAACAAAGCTTCCTTTCCATAGTGGTTCCCAGAACATTTCCCAGCATCAGCATATTGGAGAGATATTTCCTAGGGAGTCGCTGCCTACAGACATGACTTTCCCAGACATTCTGTTGTCTGCCCAGGAAAGATCGGAAAGAATTCCTTCGAGCCCCTAATCCTGCCTGAAACTCTGAGGGTAGTAATCTCAGTGGATACGGAGAATAGCTCTGGAAAGAATCCACAAATTCCTCCATTTGTTTCTTTTCGGTTGCTTCCTTGGATAGGACATCCACTTCCCAGATGTCAGGATATAGGGTTCCCACAGTGTTCCCAATATCAGAGGGAAGAACCAAGGGAAGGGCTGATGAATGGAACATAATAGTGTCTGTATAGGACTCTGGTGACGGCAAAATACCAACAGCAAAATTCTTCATCGCCAAGGCTCTTGATACCTCCTGCATTCCAGAACCTTGAAGGGGTCCTAAGTCAGTTGTTTTGACAGAACTTGAAATAAATGGGATTGAAGGGCTGTGTATGAACCTAGAGAAGTAATTCTGTGTTTGTAACTTTTCTGATGTTATCATTTCTGTGTATCTATCCTCACACACCGGTCTTTGGTTCAAATCCTCAATTTCCATTACTTTAGGAGATTCTGTTTTGATCCCTGGAGGTTTTTCAGCCTGAAGCCTTTGCTGGTGAGTTAATACTGGAGGTTCCTCAAGTGGAGATGTTTCCTGTAAGATTACTTCTGCAAAATTCTCTTGAATAGTTGCCCTTGGAGTTCGTTCCATAGGCTTTACTGTGTCTTGAAGATGTGGTCTTGGGAATAAATTCAAACCATCCATTACTTTAATGCTAGGTTTTGTGGCAACTCCTATTGGTTCTATAGCCTGAGGATTTGGTCCTGGAGCCAGCTCTTCAGATTTTACCATCAGAAGCAGTGGTTTGGGAACCAATATAGTCTTTACAACTTGAAAGCCCGACAACTGTATTGTTTCTAAAATTTGATGTGTTGGTGCTGAGATTAGTTTCTTAGATTGCACATTTTGTAACCAAAGGCTTGAGGCAAATTCTGACATTATCACATCGTGCAGTTTGGGAGTCAAATCAGCCTGTTTTGACCCTTGAGAGGTTGGCTCTGGTATCACCACAGATTCTATAACTTGAAACGGAGGTCCAGGGATAACTTCCACAGATTCGGAAACCTTGGGGAGAGCAGCTGACTGAGACACGTGAAGCCGTGTCTTTGCGGAATCTGTCACTTGACCTAGTGGCTTTGGACTGATGGTTATAAAGTTTATCATTTGATCCAGTGATTCAATTGGAGTTATGTTTAAAGTTCCCATGCTTGCATCCTGGGGCTTTGTTAGCCTACCTGCTACCTCCCCTGGCTGCCATGACTCAAAAGTGAGCTCCTCACAGTCTGTATCTTCCACAACTTGACTAGTTTGATGGGTTGACAACTCTAAAAACTCTTCTATTTTCAGCCATGGCTTAGAGGTCAAACTTACAGATTCAGGAATCTGAGGTCCTTGCCCTGTTGTTATCCCTGAAACAGAATCTGGAACATGATAGGATGGGCTTGGTGGCGATGCTACAAATTGTTCCCTTTGGGGTCTTTTCCCAGAGCACACCACCACAGGTCCCAGATCTTGAGGACATGGCCTTGGAGATTTTTCTACATGTCCAGGCTCTCTATTTACTGGTTTTGAAGTCACACTAAGAAATTCTTTCTCTGGTCTTATCTCACAAGTTAGCATCCTTACTTCTGCAACATGATTCTTAAGGTCGAGGGTCATTCTATCAGACTCTGTGGCTTGTTCTGTTGGTAACTCCTTGTAATCTTTAAATTGAGGCCACGAACAAGACAGCAACTGCAGAGTTTCTGGGCTCCAGTAGCTTTTCTGTGGGGTTAGTTCTGAGGACTTTGAATCTGGATCACTTAGTGTGGGAGTCAGATCAACAGATTCTGGTCCTTGAAGATCTAGCTGCTGAGGCATCCCTAACGAGTCTATGACTTTATCTGTTGGTTTGCGGGTCAACCTCACAGATTTCTCTATTGTTTCTGGGCTTTTATGTCCCAACCCTTTTGTCATTTCTGAAGATCCCGCATCTTGATAAACTGGTAGTGAAATAAAATCCACCAATTTAGAGACTTGGTGACTCATCTTCTCAGCATAATCTGCCAACCGGTGCCCTGGTCTGTTTATCACTTGAGAGGATTCTATGATTTGATCACATGTTTGAGGATTTTGGTTCCCAGGTGTCACATTTTGAAGGAATGGTCTTGGTGACAGCCCCACAGAGGTTCCAGTTTGTGGCAGAGACACTGATGACAATGTCACATGGTTTACACTTTTCATACATTGTTGTTGTGATTTCGGAATCCAATTTGAAGATTTGACACTAGTCAGTGCTGGTCCGGCTAAGTAGTTCCCTGTGGACTCTGGTGTTGATACCATTGGTTTCTCATCTAAAAGAACCTGTTGGCAATCCATGCTTTGCTGTTGGGAGCCTAGTCTCAGCTGCATAGGCTTTCTTTCATGAAAACATGGCTCCGGTGCAAAGGAAGTCTTAGTACTTTGAGAACCGTGGCATGGAGCGAACTCTAAAGGGTTCACACTTTGAGACAGTGAACCTGGCTTCAACTTCACAGATTTAACTTTTTCAAAACAAGGTTCTAGTGAAAATTCCTTACTTCTCAAGTCCTGCACACTGCAGCCAGGTGTCAGTTTTACAGAATTTGTAAAACAAAGCAATGGCTGTTTGCTCATCTCTGGAGACATTCTATCTTCAGGCAGTGGGGTTAGTGAAACTCCCACGGATTTCACACCATTTGTTGGAGGCCTCAAAGTAAACGTAGGTTGTGTAGTTTGCTGGCACGACCCAAGTTGGTTCTTCGAAAATGGGAATTCTTGAAACTTTGTCCCTTCCATTAAGTGAGATGACCCTGGAGTTGATTCAAGCTTCAAATCCTGCAAGTGTCGTCCCTGGTTAACTTTTACAGACATCTCTCTTTGAATTCCTGTTCCTGGGTTCAACTCAGAAAACTTCATACCTTTAAGTTTTGGAGCTTGTAAATGTTGCCCAGGGTTGTATCCGGTAGAATTTACAGACTGTGACTCTTGTCTTTGAGTACAGGCAGGAGAATCCACATCTTGCAAATGTATTTTGGTATTGCACCAAACAGGATTTACACACATAATTTGTGGTGCTGGAAATGTTGTACCATGAGTAATATCAGGAAGTGGCTCAAGACTACACCTATTGGAATGTTCACACTGAGGGTTTTGCCCTGGAGTGTGTGAGGAAGGATTAACATCTTGCAAATGTGATTTAGGATTGAACCCAGTAGGATCTACACACTGAATGTGTGGCCCTAGAATTGATGTCCATTGATTCACACCTTGCAAATGTGCTTCATGATGACACTCAGTAGAATTTACACATGGAGGACTTGGCCCTGGGGTGATTACAGAAGAATTCACACACTGAAAATTTGGCCCTGGGGTGCATATAGAAGAATTCACACACTGAGGACTTGGTCCTGGGGTGCATGCGGAATTCACACACTGAGGACTTGGTCCTGGGGTGCATACAGAAGAATTCATACAATGAGGACTTGGCCCTGGGGTGCATACAGAAGAATTCACACACTGAGGACTTGGCCCTGGGGTGCATATAGAAGAATTCACATCTTGCCAGTTTGGTTCATTGATGCACCCAGTAGAATCTACACATTGCAATTTTGGTCCTAAAATGCATGCAGAAGAACTCATTCCATGCAAATGTGGCCCAGGATTGCACACAGACTTTGTACATTGAGGGTCTGGCTCTGGAATGCATGCAGAGGAATTTATATCTTGCAAATATGGCCCATGTTTACACCTACTGGAGTTTATATGTTGAGAATTTGCATTGGGAGAGCATGCAGAATTCACATCTTCCAAGAGCTGCCCCAGGCAAAACACCTTAGATCTTGTATTTTGAAGATCTGGACCAGGGTGCAACTCAGATAATTCTACATTTTGTTTTCCGGTGTTGGATGCCATATTTTGACAGTGAATCTGTGGCCCTGCACTTGGGTCACAGGACGCCCAACCTTGCAGTCTAGGCTTATGCTTGAATTCCGGAGATGGCTCATTTGGCAGCTTGGTTTCTGTGCACCCCTCGGAAGGTTTTATCTCTTGCAACTGTGGCCCAGGGTTGAACTCTAAAGACTGAGGACTTGTTCCCAGGCCCAACTCAGAGGACATCACATCTTGCAACTGTTGTTCTGAGTTGAATTCCATAGATTCCAGGTCTTGAAGCTTTGTACATAATTCTGATGACTTGATTTGTTGCAAATGTGGCTCCTGACTGAAAGCTATCGGTTTTATGTTTTGAAGTAGTTGCTTTTGACTTAACTTATGAGACTTCTGATCTTGCTTCTGGTTTCTGGCATTGAGTTCAGAAGGCACCATGCTACAAACCTTTGAGTCCGAGGCCTGCTTAGAGAATCCCACAAACTGTGATTCAGCACCATGATTGATCCCTGTATCCTTCATTGTCTGGACATATGTGGACTCAGACTTCACACCTTTCAACTTTGATCCACAGTTGACCAACTCAGGTTTCATACCTTGAAGATGTAATTCTGGTGTGAACATAGTTAATTTCCTGTCCTGTGAATGAGCGGTTTCCAACCGCAAAGGTTCCCTGTCAAGTGCCTTACCGTATATCCAATTTAAAGATTTTACATCTTGCCACAGGGGCTGATCTACAAAGCCCATGGGTTTCTCTTTTTGAAGTCTGTCCTCTGAAATCACTTTGGAAGACTTCATACCCTGTGAGCATAGGCCAGGACTGAACTCCCTAGATCTTCCATATTGAAGCTTTGTCTTATCGTGTAACTGAGGGTCTGAGTTTAACTTCCCAGAGTCCCAATTTGGGGGCTTGGACTCCACTGTCACACCTTGTAACTTTGGACCTTGATTAAACTCTACAGACTCCTTAGCTAGGAGCCTTTTCCCTTGAGCCAACTCAGACGGCTTTTTATTTTGTGTCTGTGGTCCAGAATTGAGGTCCACCGCTTTTACACCTTGGGATTTTATCTGTGTTACCACCTCAGAAGATTTTATACTTGTAACATGTTGTCCCATAGAGTTCACACCTTGAAGTTTCATACCCATGATCAGCTCAGGATATTTCAAATCTTGTAAAGGGGGGCCTGAGTCCAGCTCTACAGATTTTGTACCTAAGAACATCTTCCTCGGGGAGAAATCATGTTTCTTACATTGTAACTTTGAACTAGGTTTGATTTCTACAGATTTCATACCATGAGACCTCTTCCCTGTAATGACTTCAGATGTCATACATTGTAAGTGTGGTCCAGGACCAAAGTCCACAGATATGGCATCATGGACCTTTATACCCATGATCGTCCTTGAAGATTTCAGATCTTGTAACTGTGGGCCTGATTCCCAGTCTTCCATTTCCATTTCTTGAGGCTTTGTCCTCAGAAATGAGTTAGATTTTATACCTTGCCACTGTGGCCCAGGTTTACAGCATAGTTTGACACGTCGAGTTTTGTTACCTGTTGCGAACTCAATAAATGGTTTACCTTTCAACTGTGAGCTGGGACTTAACTTAGTACATTTCATATTTTGGGACTCTGTTTCAGGTGTCAAGCCAGAGCGTTTTGCACGTTGCCACTGGGGCCCAGAGCTGTTCTCAGATTTCATACCTCGAGGCTTTGTCTGAAGTGCCAACTCAGAAGATTTTCCACATTTCAACTCTACATTGTTTTGAGATTGTGACCTTTGGCTTATTGCTCCATATTTCACTTCTGAGGACTGTGACTCTTGTTTAAACACTGAAGGTGTCACAGCTCGAGGCTGTGTTCCTGGGGATGACCCTATATTATTGATCTTTGACCTTAAGGTTGGGTCACATGCTTTCATATTTCTAAATGGTTGCTCAGATTTAAAATCAATAGTTTTGGACCTATGAGACTGATGTTCCTGGGTTGACCCTGAAGGTTGTTTACCTTGTGACTCACCAGATGTCTTCACATCTAGTTGTACTGAAGGTTTTAACTCTTTAGTTGTGACATCTTGAGGTGGTAACCTAAGATTCAGTGTAGATTTCTTAACTTGATAGTCAGACAGTGGAATCCAAAGAACAGATTTTGTATTTTCAGGCTGTGGTCCCTGATGTAATGCCACACTTTTCACACACTGAGACTGTAGCTCTGAGGTTGATGTGATGTTTTCCCCTTCTTGTAGCTCTGGTCCTGGGGACAACTCAGGGGTCTTCACACACTGTGCTTGTGGCCCAAGGTTAAAATCCACAGATTTTTTCCCTTGAGGTTTTGGCCCTAGGGCCATCTCTGATGTCTTCATACCTCCCAGCTGTGTGGATGGTTTGCATTCCTTAGAGTTGACACCTGGACATGGTGACCCACTGTTTACTCTTAAAAATGTCACTCCGTGGAATTCAGGTCTTGGTATCCACTGGATGGATCTTACACTTTCTACCTGTGTCTCTTTGTTTAGCTGATCAGCTTTGATCCCTTGAGGCTGTGGCTCCGAAGTTAAGTTAAAAGTTTTTCTTTTCTGCAGCCCTACTGCTAACGGAGAGGTTTTTACTTGCTGTAACTGTGACTCAAGATGAAACTCTCTGGATTTTTCTCCTTGAATTTTTGACCTGACCGTCAATTGAGATGAACTCACACCTCTCTGTTGTGTAGACGGCTTCAATTCTGTAGGGCTGGCACTTTGAGATGGTAACCTAATGTTTGACCCTATACATTGCTCCCTTTGAAACTCAGATACTGGTATCCACTGAACAAATTTTGTACTTGCACTTTGTGGTTCTGTATTTAGAGCCATAGTTTTCCCATCCTGAATTGGTGGCTCTAACATTGGCTCCAAGGCTTTCACTTGGTGCACCTGTGATTCTGGAGTCACTGGACAAGGTTTCATACTTGGCACCTGGGGCCCATATTGGACCTCTTGAGCTTCTACGTTATGAACAACTGGTTCAGGAGCCAATTCAAATGAGGGTGTATCTTTACATTGTACTTTAGAGATGAACTCTATGGGTTTTCTACCTGCAGGTTTGGGTTCTTGATCGGACCCCATAGACAACATATCTTCCGACTCCAACTGTTTGTTCAGCTGGCCGAACATCCCACCTTTCCACTCTGCTGAGCTTATGTGCTCATCCTGTCCGGGCTCAAGAGTTAAATCCGTGGGTGCCCTCCCTTGATACTGTTGTGTTGAGACTAAATCCATGAATTTTACTCCTTGGATCCCTTGTGTTTGCGCTTTATTCACAGGTTTTAGACTTTGCTGCTTCAGACATGAGATAATCACATGTTTGCTATCTTTTGTTTGTGGCCATGAAGTCAGGTCCTTGGGCTTTACATTTTGTTGATGAGGCCCTTGCAACACCTCCATAGGCTTATCTTGAAACAGCATCCCTGGTACAAAAGTCACGAGACTCTCCCCTTGCTTCTTTGGTTCAACCAGCCCCACAGTTTTCAAATCTTGAATTCTTGAACCTGGGATCAACTTCACAGATTTCATACCATCTGACTGGGAACTACTTGGGGATATCACTGTAGATTTTATCCTCTCTAGACATTGTCCTAGAGTTAAGACTACAGATTTCCTGTCTTCTAACTGTGGTCCTGAAGGGGGTAACTTGGATTTTAAACCTTTCAAGTTGGAGCCCAGAGGCAGCTCCTCACGTTCCTTATCTCCTGCTTGTATCTCCAGAGTTGGCAGCATAGATTTGACTTTCCCCAGCTCTGACTTTGACCTTAACTTCATAGACTTCATGTCTTTCAAATGTGGCCCTGGTGTTAACTCTTCTTGCTTTGAGGCTGTGGTCTTCTCTGTAGGTTCTATATGTCCCGAATGCTGTCTGTGGATCAATTTAGAAGATTCTACACCTTGTGCCTGTGCTCTTCTGATCAACTCAGAATGATCTGCCCCAGCTAAGTGTTTCCCAGGAGTCAATGTCTTTGATTCTGCTTTTGGTATCTGTGGCTCAGATGCTGGGTTATAAGACATTTTGCCTTCAAATTTTGGTACTTGATTCCCTGTGACATATTTTATATCTTGAAAGAGTGGCTCTTGTACTATTAACTCTGGCTTCACCCCTTGCCTCTCTGGCTGTGTGGTCAACTCAAATATTTTTACACACTCTAACTTTGGCCCTGGGTTTAACTCTGAAGTCATTACACCTTGAGGTTGAGTTCCTGGAATTCCATCAAAAAATTTGACATCTTGCAGCCATGGCCCTGAGTTAAAACTCACCTGCCTTGTATCTTGTAGCCCTGGAGTCACCTTTGCTGATTTGGGATCATGTATCCCTAACTCTGGAGCCATAGGACTCATTCCATGAGACAATGATCCTGGAGTTTGCTCCCCAAATTTGATTCCTTGATATTTCCACCTAGAAGCCAACTCAGAAAATTTGGTATCTTGGTGCCACAGTCCTGGATTGACCTGCTTAGCTATCATGCTTGGATATTGTAGTTCAGAGGCCAGGACTGAGTGTTTCATGCTGCAAAACTTTGATACTTCTGGAGGCAGCACAAGCTTGTTATCTTCAACCTGTGTCTCTTGGCTTAATGGCAAAAACAACTCTGGCATCAATTCCTGAAGCTTCCTATCTTGAAGCTAAATACCTGGCATGAACTTTCCACATTTGAAACCCCGGTGCTTAGGCTCTGGGATGGGATCAGAGAATCTCACATGTTGCAAGCATGGTCTTACCTTTACGTCCACCGACTTTGCAGGTTGTGGTTGTGGTTGTGGTTCTAGAAGCTTTGGCCCTAGGATAAAATCTGATGATCTGGTTTCTGGCCCCAGGGAACATGCGTTTTCCCCTTGAAGAAGTAGCCCTTGATATAACATTGGAAATTGGACACTTTGCAATTTTGGCCCTGGAATCAATTCCAATTTGACACTTAACTGCTGTGGGCCTAGATTTAAATCCACAGATTTCACATTTGGGGGCTGTGTCCCCTCAATCAGTTCCTTTGGTGATAAACTTTGTAGATGTGGCTCTGGTTTTGTCTTTTCAGGATCTACAGATGATTGTATTACATTTGCAGAGTTCTCATTTTGCAACTGTGATTTTCTATCCATTTGCTTAGACTTTACTTGGTGGAGCTGTGGCCCTGGGATCACATCTTTAATATGTGGTTTGGGTCCTGTAGTTAGTTCTGTAGGTTCTACAACTTGCACAGGTGGTTCAGGGATCACTTCTGCAGATTTCAAATTTGGGGCAAAGGACTCTGATTTCTCACCTTGCACTCCTGGTTCTAGACTAAATTCCACAGATCTTACTTCTGAATGTAGGTCTACAGTGGTCCCCTGGGTATCATCAGCTTTAGAGAATGTCAATCTGAAGGTCTCTGTGTCTTCATATTCTGATTTCTGAGTTATTTCCGCTGGGTTAGTAACATCTGAACACGGGTCTAGAGTCACCTGAACAAACTTCACATCTGGGGGCTGTGGCTCTGGGGCCACCACTCCTGAGTTCATATTTTGCACTTCTGATTCTAGTAGCAAATCCAGAGTATCTTTAATTGCATTTCCTGATTCTGGAGTCTCTTCCATCTCTTGTACCACCTGGGTCCCAGTATCAAGGGTATCTTGGAGTGGTGGTAAGGTCTCCACAGATTCTGAGGTCTGGCTCAGTGGTGCTGGAGTCATGCCTAATGATGATTTTGGCAATGGAGCACATTCTTCCACCTGACAGCAACGTTCAGAGGTCACTCTTGCTTCTGAGGCTGGATGCTGTAGGGTCAGTCCTTCAGGTTCTAGGAAATGATAACTTGGTTTGGGGCTCGCTTCTAAAGATTTTGTTTTATTAAAGTGTGTGCTTGGGATCAGTTCACCAACTTCCATACTCTCTACCAGTGCCTCAGGAATTAGACTCCTACCTTCTACCAATGGAGTCTTTGTATCCTCAAGCAATGGTACAGGTACTATCTTACCAGAGCCAGTGCTTTGTGAACATGGTTCTGGGGCCAAGTTCATAGATTTCATATCTTCAAGTGATCGTCTTAGAGTCAACTCCACCATTTTTATATCTCCTTGTAACTCCTGTGATAGGGCTGAAAGAGCTTCTTCCATATCTTGAGACTGAGAATCAGGTATCAAATGCACTGATTTATTTCTTTGCAGCTGTGGACTTGGGGCCAACCCTGCAGACTTTTGGTTTTGGGATTGTGGCTCAACTGTCAGTTGACCAGATTTCACATCTTGAAACCGAGACTCGGGGTCTGATGGCACAGATGTCTCACTTTTCAGTTGTGGTATGGGGGTTAATTCCTCATATTGTGTATTCTGCTGATGCAGTTCTGGGGCCACATCTATACATACCACTGTTGAGATTGGTGATCCATATTTTTCCATTTCTGGGACTAAATCTGTGGTCATGTCCACAGATTTCATACTTTGCAAACTTGGATCTGGGATTAGGTGCTCAGATTTTACATTCTGTAGTGTTGGGGGTAAGTCTGTTGAATCCATGACCTTAGGCTCTGGGATTGTGCTCCGCCCCAAATATTCCATTTCCTGAAGCAGTGGTATGACTGGCACTACTTCAGCATCTGGAACTTGATGCTTTTGGCCCCTTCCTATAGGTCCTGTACCGTGACCTGGTGCTGCTGGGATTGTTCTCGTGGATTCCATTATTTGATGATGTGTCTGTGGCATCTCTACAGGATCCTTCACTTGTGGACAGTTCAACCCCAGAGTTTCTGTCATGTTGTGACTTTGTCTTGGGCTCACATCTGAACAGTTTAAGCCTTGGTGCCATGGGGTGAACTCCGAAGGGTCTATGACCTGATGAGACAGTCCTGGAGTCAGTGACACACACTCTGTGCCTTGAGGTGGTGGCATAGTCCCCACGGAGTCTCCAACTTGACCCTGTAACCCAGATGGCAATTGCAGAGACTCTTTGACTTGAGGCTCTACAAGCTGTAGTGGTGTGATCGTTCTTGTGGGAGATGCCTGGACTAGCTGGCTCACCTTTGGAGCATGCAGGGATTGACATGGCGGTAGTAGGTCATCAGTCATTCCTGATGGTTCCAGGACTTTAGATGGTGGCTGTGGGGGTACGCGTCTAGATTCTACAGTTCCTACTGGGTCAGTAGTAGTTGGAACATCTGGTTGAGCCGACACTGGGGTCAAATTTTCAGCTGGAGACTGTGAGCCTCGGATCAAAGCCCTAGATTTTGTAACGTGTAGCTGTCTTAGTGGAGTTATCTGCATGAAATCCGTGGCTTTTGTATCTTCAATGGCTTCAGGCAGTGCACTTGAGCTAATTTCCATTGCATTTTGATGTACTGGACTGGGAGTAATCCTGATGTGTTTTGTGGCTTGATTCTGTGAACCCAAGGTCATGGTCAGTGTTCCCATGTCTTCATGCTGAGGCTGGGGAATCATTTCCACAGCTTCCACAACTGTCTGCTGTGGCCCTAGACTCATACTCCCTGGTCTTAAGGTTTGATAGTTATGCAGTGTGTCTGTCTTCACTGATTCCATGACTTGGCATTGTGGCTTTGGGGCTATTCCTACTGGTTCTATGACATGTGGACTTAATTTGTCAATCATCCCCATGGAATCCATGGCGTGAAACAATGCCACAGGAGTTACCTCCTGGCTATCTGTGACTTGACTCAGTCTTGAGGCCATGCTTTTTAATTCCGTGGTTTGATGCTGAGGACGGGTTACTTTTATTGGTTCAATTACTTGATTCATTGGCTGAGGGGTTATACTCACGGTTTCTGCTTGATCTGGCAGCTGTGTGGAAAACCCCTCAGAGTCTATCACCTCTGACTGTGATTCTGGGATTATTCCCATTAAGTCCATAACCTGAAGCAAGGCCAATGGAGTGACTACCTTTATACTGTCTGTGGCACAACATGGTATCTTGGGTGTCAGCTCCACATTAGTTAGTTGCGCCTCATGTGTCTGTATCTTTTTTTCTATGACCCTCTGCTCTATATTCAGCTCTAACACATGCTTTGAATCCTTTTTCACTAAAGCCTTTTCTTCCTGAATTATGTTAACCCCTAAATTTCTGGGAGATGGAGGGCCCGTTGATATAACCAAAGGATTATGTCTAAGTTCTTGGTGCTCATCCCTGTTTGAGGGAAATGGTTGTGACATGACTGCTTCCGTCCTATGGACTTCAGAATTCACCCCAACGTTCATGTGAAGATGCAATGGTGGAGGATCTGGAGTTGTGCTGGTATTTTGCTCCGCACTCTGAGGAATGAGCATAGGTAACTGAGTTTTCGGGAGCTCTTCTTCAGGGACTCCTTGTACATCCATCAAATGATTGAGTATGTCCCAGGATTTCTTCACAGGCAGAGGCACCACTTCTTGCTGCAAAGTAGAAACCTGCTGAGACATATGTCTTTCCAGTTCTCCTCTGATCAAAGGAGAGAGCTGGAGGGGAAGGAAGGGAGGAAGAACTGCCAAATTCAGAGAAAGATCTGATTTCTCAGGATCTGTCAGCTGAGAAGTAGGCAGGGATGTGCCATGGCTCCTGGGCATAGATGGTTCCTTTGGGGAGCAAACAGGTACACTATCGCTCTGGAATTGCCAAGATGTTCCTTCAGGAAACGTTGGAAGATAAGACAGGCTCGAGCTGTTATTGGATGATGCAGAGGACATGCTGTAGTCAGTAGAAGGCTTTCCCTTTTTACATGAACAGCTGGGTAGGACAGCCTCCTGAACCACAATGTCAGAGACAGAGGAAGAAGTCACATCTTGGGATTCTGAAACATTCAGCTCCATAAGTGTTGATCTGAGAAACAAAGAGAAATGTTTTCATTTTCTTTGGAATCAGTAGGGGGAAATTAGAGAGAAGGAAGACAGTGGTTATTTCAAATCCAAAGTATTTTTGGTCTTAAGGAGAGATGAGGGAAAAGAGGGGTTGCATTCACAAACATCATTTATGTACAGAATTCCTCCACCAAGAGCAAAGTAGACAAGTCTGTCAGTTAAGTATATGCTGTACAAATAGAGAAACTGAGTTCCATCCCTAGAACCCACAGGAAAATAAAAGAACATAGTGCCCCAGTACTGGGCAAGCAGAGACAAGTAGATGCCCTGGGCCTCACTGGACAGCCAGGAATAAGTAATGAGTCCCAGGGAGTGACTTGATCTCACAAAACAAGGTGGATGGCTCCCCAGAAATGACACCCAAGTTTTACACAACACACACACACACACACACACACACACACACACACACACACACCTGTGCTTGGCATGACCTGAGTTTGATCCCTAAGACTCACATGTTGGAAGGAGAGATGTGGTGCCCATGTGCCCACATGCACAAAAATACCAATGAATAACATTATACACACATACACACACACACACACACACACACAGTGGGGCCTAGAGAGAGAGCTCAGCAGTTAAGAGCAGTGACTGAGTGACTTCTCTTCCAGAGGACCCAAGTTTGAGTCCCAACACCCACATGGTAGGCCACAAACATCTGTAACTCCACTACCACGGGATCATATGACCTCTTTTGCTCTCTGTGAGCACCAGGCATGTATGTGGTGCACATACTTACCTGTGGAAAAATATCCATACACATAAAACATAAAATGAATAAAGCTCAAAAAATAGTTCTCCACTGCTCCTCAAACTAACTTTTTCCTTTCCTTCTTTCCTCTCTCTCTCTCCTCTCTCTCTCTCCTCTCTCTCTCTCCTCTCTCTCTCTCTCTCTCTCTCTCTCTCTCTCTCTCTCTCTCTCTCTCTCTCTCTCCTGCCTAGTAACTGTTTCCTGACCTTGCATTATCCAGATGTTGGAAGATCTGTCGAAGACTCCTGTCTATTGACCAGAATACGTATTCCTGGGTCCAATCGGTAGGAAGTCCTGAAATACTGGACACAGCAGAGTATGTCAGTGGAACTGAAGTGACTTTACAGTAGGAATAGAAAGTTAATTTAGGAAGGAGGCAATTGCTCTCAGAGTAAGTGAAGTCAGAGTGCCAGGTATTTTACGTACAGCGTTTACAATGAAGATGGTATCACAGAAGGATTTCTATTCCTGTAGTGAACCCCAATGAACATAAACAAGTTGCAGGGGACAGGGTTTGTTTCAGCTTACAACACTCAGGACCTATTCCATTGCTGAGGGAAGTCAGGGTAGGAACTCAGGGCAAGATGGATCCAAGAGGCAGGAGCTGATGCAGAGGCCGTGGAGCTGCTTACTGGCTTGCTTTCATGGTTTGCTCACCCTGCCTTCTTGTACCACCTGAGACCACTGGCTCATGCATGGTACCACCCACAGTGAGCTGGACCTTCCCTCATCAATCATCAATTAAGAAAATGCATCCAGGCGTGGTGGCACATGCCTTTAATCCCAGCACTCGGGAGGCAGAGCCAAGAGGATCTCTGAGTTCAAGGCCAGCCTGGTCTCCAGAGAGAGTTCCAGGACAGCCAGGGCTACATAGAGAAACTCTGTCTTGAAAAAAAAGAAAGAAAGAAAAGAAAAATAAGAAAGACAATATACCACAGGCTTGCCCAAAGGCAATCTGGGGTAGGGGGGTGGGAAGCAATTAAGGTTCCCTCTTCCAAAATGATGGCAGCTTGTATCAAGTTGACAGGAAACTAGTCAGCAAAGGTATTTGTCACAGGACAGTCTGTAGACAGATTCTGCTCACCGTGTCAGATCAGATGCACTGACATTCATCTCTGTTTCTTCCAAGTGTGACACTGTAACAGAAGCAAAGAAACTGTTAGCATAGTGCCTGCTGATGTCATCTAATAGAACCCCCTTCAGTTAACAGTTAGGGGAGCAAAGATGAAGTCACACCCCTTGTGAAGCTGATGAGTGGTACAGCCCAGCTATCCAGTTTTGCTTTGCTTTGCTTTGCTTTGCTTTGCTTTGCTTTTTTTTTTTTTTTTTTTTTTTTTTTTTTTAGCAGAGCTGAGGATGGAACTGGAACCCATGGCTTTGTGCTTCCAACCCTTTGCTTTGCTTTTTCAGCTTACCATCCTGTCTTCGTCATGTACTAGAAGTCACCCATGAGAAGCCCCAGAATGGGAACCTAGCACTGGGCGAACACAGAGATCCTGATACATCTTTCCCTTCAAAGATGTCTATCCCACATCCACATCTGTGGTAGAGGAGTAAAGGTAATGGACCTCCTGCACCAAACTCTTGGTAGTTGATCTTTGTCCATTCTCCTCTCCCATACTTTGGGCTTTACATGAAGATGTAGGACAGAGAAGCCTGAGGAAAGGAGACAATGGAGGATGGAGCTGTCTGACTGACTTTGGAAGGAAAGATGTCAGAGAGATGGGCGTACTCTCCAGGCACACCCTCTTTTTCAGCTTTCTTCCACTTCAAGTGGAAAGAGTCCTAAAGCAGGTCCACAGTTCATCAGTCATCAGCGTTGAGCTGATAAGGATAGAGTCATTCTGACCTGTGAGTTTCCGGATCTGTTTTAGAGATCTGTTTTGTTTCTTGGAAGCCTAGAGAAACACACAAAGAGAAACCAAGTCAGGTTTTCGTTCTAGTTTGGGGATTTTATTGACAGCACATTTCATCTTATCTAGGGGATATCGATATGTTTTATACCAGATATCAACACAGTTGTGGTCCACAACCATACCATTAATTACCATCTCATTTATTTATTTGTGAATAATGGATTAAATATCCTAAGAGACCAGCAAGATGGCTCTGTGGGCACAGGTGTTTGACACCAATTCCGATGACATGAGTCCCATCTCTGGAGCCCACATAGTAAAAGGAGAAAAGCAATTTGCCCAAGTTATGCTCACCTCCACGTGCATGCCATCTGTCCATGCATGCACCCACATGCAAATTAGTAAGTGTTTAAAAAACCTAAGTCCTAGACTATTGTGTGTAGTCCTGAGACTCTAGAGGTACATATGAGTCCTGTGTTGTAGAGACTTGCATTAGTAAGGAAAACAGCCAACTACACAGGAAAGATGCCATGTGGGAGCCAGCAAAATGGCTCAGTGACTGAAGGCACCGGTGGCCAAGCGTTGGCAACCTATGTTCAATCCCTGTGCCCACTATGGTAGATTAAAAAAACTGACTTGTTTAAAATACTCTGGACTTGAATTGTATAACCTGTTTTGATGTTCAAGCTATCTGTGTATTATTTCTCCTGCAGGTGTACTTAAAATGTTTTGACATCCAAAAAATGGACAAATACTATAGAATTGTATTACATGAAATACATAGAATATACAAATTCATAGAGACAGAGAGATTAGATGTTATCTCAAGATGGAGAATGGAATATAGACAAATGATTATTTCCTAAGTACAGAATCTCTGTTTTGTGTGATGGAAAAGCCCCACAAAGGGACAGGAATATCAGGACATAATATCATGAATGTAATGAATGAATACAATTTTTTTCCTTTTTTAGTTTTTTGAGACAGGGTTTCTCTGTGTAGCTTTGTGCCTTTCCTGGAACTCACTTAGTAGCCAGGTTGGCCTCAAAACTAACAGAGATCCGCCTAACTCTGCCTCCCAAGTGCTGGGATTAAAGGCATGTGCCACCACCACCCGGCATGAATGAATACAATTAATGTAATTAATGAATATCACAAATACAGTTATTGAATACCACGAATGTAATCAATATAATGAATGTAATTAATGATTACCATGAATATAAATTTATTAATTAATTAACAAATAAATGAAAAGTAAGGTCTGCTAATTGCCTAAAGTAACCACAAACAGAAGTGTAAGGGAGCAATTTACTGGACCAAAAATTCAGACATACCACAAAACAAGTTCATAAGAACAGGAGCAGGCAGGTGGGATTTAAAAACAAAAAAGTTCTGAAGTAATCAGGAGACAGAGGCAGAGGCAGAAGGATTTCTGTGCGTTTGAGGCCAGCCTTGTCTAAATAGTGAGTTCCAAGGCAGCCAGGGCTCTATAGAGAAACCTGTCTCAAAACAAACAAACAAAAAACCTCAAACCCAGCTCTGAAATAGATTCACTTACATAAGGCAGCTTAATTGAAGAGAGCTCCACATAGTGACAAGAAATGATTCCGTATTTGTGCTAAGTGCTGTCAACATGCCAAAATCTAGAATCATGTGGCGCTGTGCCTCTGAGCATGCCCATGGAGAACCTTCTTGATAAGCATACCTGGGGGATGCCATTCTCTGACTGGGGTCCTAGACTGTGTCAGTGGGGAAAGAGAAGTGAGCTACAGTTTGGACTCATTACTCATCTCCACTCCTTTACTGCAGATGCAACGGGACTCACGAGCCTAAGCCCCTGCACCTGTGACTTCCTCTACCACGATGGACCAATGGACCATAACCTTGGGTGATGGTGAGCTGAAGTGAACCCTTCCCCCTGTTAAGGCCCTGTTGTTAGGGCATCCTGTCACAGCCACAGAGCAGAAACTACGACTGTGGCAAACAATGAGAAAAATAAAAGTGGGTCATTTCTCAACATGGAATTCAGAGACGGACCCTAAGTGGGTTGAGAATTCAAATGTTGAGGGCCTGGAGAGACGGTTCAACCGATAAGAGCACTGGCTCCTCTTACAGAGGACCTAGGTTCGGTTCCCAGCACCCACAAGGTGGCTTATAACTAACTCCAGTTTCAGAGGATCTGATCTCTTATGACCCCTGGAAGTACCATGCAACATGTAGTATACATGTACACTTACTTGTAGGCAAAATCCTCATATACATAAAATCTTTAAAAATCTCAATTTTTATGAAAGAATCCAAGTAAGAAAAATGTGGATTTTTTTTGTTGTTGTTTTTCATTTTTCAAGACAGGAGGGTCTCTCTGTGTAGATCTGACTACCCTGGAACTAACTCTGTAGACCAGGATGGCCTCAGACTCAGAGATCTGCCTACCTCTGCTTCCTTAGTGCTGGGATTAAAGGCGTGCACCACCTCTTTACCACCCCATCCTCCCACTCCTGGCTAGGAATGTGAATTTTACAGAATTCAAACGTGAAAGACTGGAACAGAGAAAATAAATACATTAAAAAATTGGTTGGGGATTTAGCTCAGTGGTAGAGTGCTTGCCTAGCAAGCGCAAGGCCCTGGGTTCGATCCTCAGCTCAAAAAAAAAAAAAAAAAATCCCTGCCACCTTGGACAATGAACTAATTAAACAAAAGTTTTTAAAAACTGTAATTGCTAAAATAGATCTTAAATTTCTCATCATACGCATGAAAAAAAGTCTGAAGTGAAAATGTATTAACTAGCTTGATTTAATTATGCAATGCATGAAGCAAAACTTATTATGTTTCATAAATAGGTATTTGTTGATAACATTATTCATTTCTATGCATATGAATGTTTACTTGTATGAAAGTGAACCACACGTATGCCTGGTGCCCCTCTGAGTCCAGAAGATGGTGTCAGATCCCCTGGAACTAGAGTTGCAGATGGTTGTGACGCACCGTGTAGATTCTGGGAATTGAACCTGGGTCCTCTGCAAGAGCAGCAAGTGCTCTTAACCACTAAGCAGTCTCACCAATTAATATCATTTTAATCCAGCAGAAAACACCCTCACATGCTCATTTACAAGTTCTAAGTGACAGGTTTACCACTTATTCCTAGGACCTGGGGACTGCCAGCAAACTTGGCTTCACACTGAAAAGTATAAGGCCTGAAATGGAGTCCCCAGAAACCTTTAGCCACAGGCCACTTGTGTGGTCCACAGTCTACATCAGTTACTTGTATTGCTGTCCCAAAAGCAGGCTGAGGAAGGAACAGTTTAGTTTGGCCCACAGTCTGAGGGTGCAGAGCATCATGGTGGAGAAGGCAGGCATTAGCTGCTCATATTCTAGTCACAGTCAGAGAGAGATGACTGGTGGTATTCACTCAGCTCACTTCCTCGATTTTATTCGAGACCACAGCCCATGCATAAACTCCCTCACAGGCATGCCTGCAAGTGTGTCTCATAGAAAACTGGAGATAGCATCGTGTTCACATGAACGGAGTGGTCCTCCAAACACCCTCAAACCATGAATTTTAAATTGTTTCTGGATTGATGGTGCCATCATTAAAGGCAGATGAAACGCTTTGAGTGAATTCCTAGGCTTCCAAACCGACTGTAAAGCCAGGCTATGGTGGCTCATGCCTGTAAACTCTCCACACTGGAGGCTGACATAAAAGAATTACCATGAGTTAGAGGCCATCTTAGGATGTCTAGTAAGTTTCCCGCTAGCCTGGGCTACAGAATGAAATCCCATCTCAAAACAAAACATCTGAACTTGGGTGGTGAATGCCTTTAATACCAGTGATGTATATGAAATATATATGAAAAAATCTCTCCTATTCAATTGAAATTTCCATGTGATGAAGGATCTGAAGAAGGTACCTATGTGCATGCAGCAGGGATAGAATCGATCCAAGAAACACAGGAGCTACCGTAAGAAGAGCCCAGAAGGCAAGGGCAGCGAGAGTGTAGCAAGACATTACTTGAGGATTATCAACACTGAAGAATATAGAAACCCTGTACTCTCAGCTTCATTTTCCAAGAGTCTAAAACCTGCTTTGTTTGTATGTATGTTTGTGTGTGCATATGCATTTGCATGTGGGTACACAAGTGTGCAGGGGTGTGCCTGCTTATGTGGCTTGTGCACACGGAGGCAGGCCAGAAGTCAGCCTCAGGCGTCATTCCTCAGGTGCCATCCACCTTGAATTTTGAGACAAGGTCTCTCATTGGCCTGAAGCTTGTCAAGAAGTCCGAACTATCCAGGCAGGGAGCCCCAAGGATACCCCTATTTCTACCCCCCACCCCCAGTGCTGGTATTACAAGAGTGTGTGTGCCACTGAGCACAGATCTCTTACATAATTCTAGGGATAGAAGTCAGGTGCTCGGGCTTGCAAAGCAAGTACTTTACTGACTGACAGATCTCCTCATCCCGAAAAACTGCTTCAAAGCATTCTGTTCTTTGACTTAATAACTAGAAACTCGTGAGAACTGAGAAGCATTGATATGTAAGTGTTAGGACAGCAGAAGCCGAAAAACAGCTGAATTAAGGAGATTCAAAAATGCTGAAAACAGAAGAAGATTCTAAATACCTGGCCCCCCGAATACAAGGGTTAGCATATCCACATGAGCAGTAAGGGGAAGAACTGCCGTGTTGTTAGAAATACTGGGCATGAGAAAACAACAGGATAAATTCTTGCATGTGCTATAGGAAAACGAATGCATATCTAGACTTGTCCTTAGTGGAACTACTCAAAAATGTGAGATAGAGTGCAGAAATGTGTTCATAAACATGACCTAGAATACCTTCTGCCCTGACCAGAACTTACAGAATGATGATGAATCTGAGTATTTGGAGTTTATCCAAAGAATGTATGGAGGTTTAATGTGACAGAGAAACGTGCCCATCAGTGTTTCCTGCAGCACTATCCATAATAACTGAGTTATGGAACCAACCTATGTATGCAAGAGTGGAGGAATGGATGTTAAATGTGTGAGTATACCCAATGGATATTTTTTCTTTCACAAAGAACAAGGTTACATAGTTTTTTCAGGAAACGGGATGCAACTGGGACTCCTATAAAGCAGCTGAGCCAGCCTCAGAAAGACCAACATCAAATGATTTTTCTCCTTTTTGGTTCCTAATTTCATAGAGTACATAACCTCACAGATGTAAACATGCCATGAAAGTAGAAATGACTAGAGGAGTTAATGACACTGTGGGGAGACAGTGAAGGAGAGTGGGGAATGAGGGGACTCTGTGCAATGTAACAGTACCAGATACAGTAGATACACACAGTGAAATGATGATTAAATTATGCAGGACTATGTAAACATAGCACAATGACCAATACAGTATTCCATACTAATAACACAAAGTGGAGAATTGTCATGGTCATAGCAATGGCACAGAAAAAAACCAAACATGTACTCATGTTGGTTTTTTGTTTTGTTTTGTTTTTTAAGACACTCAACAAAGTAGAAATACCTGGGAATTTCCCCCGACATACATTGCGTCCATTGTTATCCTCCAACTTGAGATGTTGAAATCCTAACCCCCAAGGTAGTGTTATTAGTAGATGGGTGTTTGGGAGTTGGCTACGTCACAAGATGGGAAACTACAAAACGTTGTTGTAGAGAGTAAATATAAAGAAGACATCCTTTGTTCATGATCAGAAGGTTTGATAGTAAAATGACATTACCAACACAATCTATAGATTCTTTAGGGATGCTATGTAATCCCTACCCAAGCCCCAATGGCCTTTTTTGCATAAATGAAAACTGTGTCCTAAAAATCCCTATGGAATTACAGAGATCCCTCAGGAGCCAAAACAATCTTGAAAAAGAACAGTCAGGGCTAGAGAGATAGCTCAGCAGTTAAGAGGTCCTCAGCTGAGTTCTCAGCAACCACTTGGTGGCTCATAACCATCTATAATGATAGATAGATACATACATACATACATACATATAATCATTGATATATACACATATATATATATCAATCTGGTTCCCTATTCTGGCAGGCAGGGATACATGAAAAGAGAACATTTTATGCATGATAGATAGATAGATAGATAGATAGATAGATAGATGGATGGATGGATGGATGGATGGATGGATGGATAGATAGATACATAGATACATAGATAGATAAAAATAAATAAATAAGAACAGTCAGAAGACCCATACTTTCTGATCTTAAAACTTTGTACAGAGCTGCTTGGTGGGGGTACACACCTTAATCCCAGCACTCTGGAGGCAGAGACAGGTGGATCTCTGTAAGTTTGAGATCAGCCTGGTCTACAGAGTGAGTTCCAGGATAGTCAGGGCTACACAGAGAAACCCTGTTCTGAAAAACCAGAAAAAGAAAAAGAAAAACAGTGTATAAAACTACAGTACTCATGCCGGGTGGTGGTGTTGGTGCATGCCTTTAATCCCAGCACTCGGGAGGCAGAGGCAGGTGGATCTCTGTGAGTTTGAGTCCAACCTGGTCTATATAGTGAGTTCTAGGACAGCCACGAATATTTTTTTTTATCGTTAGAGTTCTTTAGTATGATCAAATTCTACTGTGATATACAAAGGCTTAAATTAATTACTAGGTGCAGGATTTACTTTTGGATTATTTCTTTCAGGGTTTCAAAGACTAAGGTGATGGACAAAGACTTTACAACACTGATTACATTCATAGAGTTACTCTCCAACATGAATTCTTCCATGACTTTGAGGATAACTGTGACATGCAAAAGTTTTATCACATTGCTTATATTCATAGGGTTTCTCTCCAGTATTTCTGTTTTTGTTAATATAACATAACTTCCTTATTGAATCCTTGGGAATTTCTCATCATGCACACCAATTCCACTC
Organism: Onychomys torridus; assembly: GCF_903995425.1. NCBI lineage: Eukaryota > Metazoa > Chordata > Mammalia > Rodentia > Cricetidae > Onychomys > Onychomys torridus. The sequence continues at coordinate 32,984,158 of NC_050463.1, forward strand.
AACTTCCAGTCCAGCCATATCCTCACTTCATCCCTGCAGCACCCCCAACCAAAAGAAAATTATTTAAAAAAACCAAACCAAACCAACCAAACAAACAAACCACACCACAATTTGTCTATCTTCCCCACCTTTCCAACACCTCTTCATTTGGCCTGGTGGCATTGATATCCTTGGTGTTCACACACTATACCCTTTTGGACAATCAGCTTTACTTGCAAATGACCATTGCAATGAGTTTTATTCAAGGTCTCTTGTTTCTGGTATAACTTTATCCCTGGATCCTCACAGAAACTCCTCTTGGATATTCAGCAGATGCCCCAAGTCATGGAGATTCTCAGGGTATTGTTCCACATAACCAATCCCTTCAGGAGCTCCAGTAGGTCCCAGATGATTCCATGTTAGAGTATTAGAGTGGGCCAACCCCAGGCCTGGCTGTAGGTCTGCATGGTTGTTGAGCTGGTCAGTCTAGGGAACTGGGGTTTCTTCCCTTAGGCAAAGAGCGGTTAGAGCCAACTCTCTTATGCCCAAGTCATCAGGGTAAATCCTCCCTTGCCCATGGTGTGGGGTGTGGCCATCTCCCCAGAGTGCAAAGGTGGGGGCCAGCTCTCTTCCAATGCCCAATGAGGGGCAGGAGCAGATATCTTGAGGCTAGCCAAGGGCAGGGATGGCTCAGTATGGCCTTCTGATTTCATGACAAATGGTTCCTATGGTGACACATGACACAGGAATCCACACAGAGCCCTGCTACAGGAGAACCAGAGACCCAGACATTGCCCTCAGCAGGAGCTTGGACTCAAATGACATCCTGGCTCTGGATGGAAGCATACACCACTTGGAACATGATGACGACAGCCATGAATATTAACACAGAGAAACCCTGACCCAACAAAACAAAAAACAAAAATTATTTTAAAAAGTAGACTTTTAAGATCAAAGGAATCTAATATTAAAAGTCAACTGATTCTCTACATAGGCACTATGACCATTCAATGCAAAAAGAATAATTTTCAGCCAATGGTGCTGAGGCAACTGGATAACCACATGTAAAGAAATGAAGCTGGGCCTTTTACTTCATATCATATTTAAAAATGAACTTGAGTTGGAGTAAAAGCCTAAATGTAAGAACTATTTAAGTTATGAAACTCTTTCCAGATAACTAAGAGGCGAAGAATTAAGCTTGGGGAGATGGTTCAGTGGTTAACAACAGCACATACTGCTCTTGCAGAGGACCCAAGTTTGATTCCTAGCATCCATATCAGACGCATCACAATCCCCTATAACTCCTGCTCCAGGGGGATCCAGCACCTCTGGCTTCTGCTCACACTCACAATTACATGAACACTCAATTTTACACACACACACACACACACACACACACACACACACACCCCTTTTTAAAAATAATAATAATAAATCTAAGCAAGAGAAAGGAGTGTAATGGTTAATTTATGCCAACTTGGCTAGGCTATGGAGCCCAGTTCTTTGGCCATATATTAGTCTAGAACATTTCTTTGACAGTAATTTTACATGTGATTAACATTTAAAATCAGTATACTTTAAAGCAGATTGCCTTCCATACTGTGAGTGGGCATCACCCAATCAGCTGAAGGATTTAAGAGCAGAGACCACATCTCCCTGAAGAGGAAAGAATCCTTCCACGAGACTGAAGCACACAAAATTATACCCATTTCTCTAAGCCTGTCCTGTCATGCAGAGTTTGGGCTTGGGACAATGACGTTAACTCTAACCCAACTGTGTCTATGAATTTCAGAGGAGCTATGAGAGCCTGTTTCTTAACTTCAGTATCTCCTCCTTTTGTGTGTGTGTCTGTGTGTCTGTTTGTGTGTGTGTGTGTGTGTGTGTGTGTGTGTGTGTGTGTGTGTGTTTGTTTGTGGTGTGTGCATGTGTTGTGTGTGGTATGTATATGTGTGTTGTGTGTTGTGTGTTGTGTGTGTGATAAATAACAACCTGGTCTTTGTTCCAGACTCTTAGTACAGAACTCCAAAAACCCTTGCAATTCAATGAGTGTTGAGGGTGTCTGTTACATTAATGAGATGGAAATTTGGATTTGCTTCTATTTTTAATTGAGGAAGCTGGAACAATCATCTAATTAAGACCTGACCAGTCAATATATTTATGCATAGATGCATAAATCCCAAACAAAATATCAGCAAACTGAATCTAATAAATCTACTTAAAGTATTGAAACCAACATTACAAATGTGTTATATGTATCCTAGGAATTCACAGCTGGTTTATTATCTTACATTCTCATGCAACTCAGTACATTGATTGAATGAACAAGAAAAAATATATGACCATCTAAATAGAGGCAGGAAATATACTTAATATTTATCACCCAGTATAAAGAGATTTAATTTAAAATTTTAGAAGATGTTTCTTTTTTTAATTAACACCAATTCTTGCTAAAAGTTCCTTAATTTGGAAGAGAATATTTGAAAAACCACAGAAAGCATTATACATAACTGGGGGTTGGGGATTTAGCTCAGTGGTAGAGTGCTTGCCTAGCAAGCGCAAGGCCCTGGGTTGGATCCTCAGCTCAAAACAAACAAACAAACAAACAAACATTATACATAACTCGTGAATTATTGAAAAATTTCTTTGACTTAATAAAGAGACAGATGCCCACAACACATTGCTACTGAATATTGTACTGGAAGTCATGATCATAAATGAAGTCAAGGAGAACCAAAACATAAGATTGGAAAAGAGAGGTAATGAAACTATTGTTATTTACACATGACATGATTTAGAGAATATTCTACAGGAGAATACAGTCAAAGTGATACAAAAATCTGTTGTATTCTCAGGTTTCTGCATCATTTATATAAAATGGCACTTACAAGGGGTGGTGGTAGTACACATCTTTAATCCCAGCCCTTGGGAGGCAGAGGCAAGTGGATCTCTGTGAGTTCAAGGTCAGCCTTGTCTACAAAGTGGGATCCAGGGCAGCCAGGGCTACACAGGAAAACCCTGTCTCAAAAAAACCAAAAAAATAAAAAAGGAAGAAAACAGTATTTACAATGTTATTTACAATATTACACCAAGCTTGAAGATGTAGTTCAGTGGTGGACTGCTTGCCAAGAGCACAGACCCTGGATTTGATCCTTAGCACTAAGAATAAGTAAATAGGTAGATATAGATGATAGATAGATAGATAGATAGATAGATAGATATAGATAGACAGATGATAGATAGACAGACAATAGACAGAAAGATAGAGATGATGATGTTAGATAGATAGACAGATAGAGATGATGGTGATAGATAACTAAAAAATAAAATGCCATGCCATGCCAAATCACACATTATATGCCCTCTGATGATTATCATAACTTATGAACTATGTCACCTCTCCCCACTAGAAAACGAATTCTGATAAATCTTAGAACCAACTTCCTCATGGTTCTAGTTCATGTTGAGCTGCTGAAATAGAATACTTATGATCAGCTCATTTATGAGGGAGAGGGGTTTAGTTGGCTTCATGGTTCTGGATGTCTAAGAGCCTAGTGCTAGCATGTCCTTAGCTATGCATGAGGATGTCTAAGAGCCTCGTGCTAGCATGTCCTAAGCTTTGCATGAGGATGTCTAAGAGCCTAGTGCTAGCATGTCCTTAGTTGTGCATGAGGATGTCTAAGAGCCTAGTGCTAGCATGTCCTTAGCTGTGCATGAGGATGTCTAAGAGCCTAGTGCTAGCATGTCCTTAGCTTAGCATGACGTCTTTACGTAGCTTCAACTCACAGCAGACAGGGGCAGAGGAGCAAATGGATGTGTGTGAAAGACAAAAGGGGTCCCGACTCCTGTGGCAGCGAACCCAGTCCTTAGAGAGTGAGAAGCCATGCCTGTGAGACCTTACTCAATCTAGAAAGATCGGCATTAAACCCACTTGAAGGTCATACAATTCCAACCCTGCTCCCCTGGCAAATGCATTTCTACAGGAGTTCTGGATAAATCTCAACTCACTTACATGAAGTACAAGAGGCAGCAGTGTGTCAACTGACAACATGGAGGGGTGTTATAATTATTCCTAATCTAAGAATATTATATACATATGTACAATAAAATATAATCATACCCACCCCTCCCCACTCCAACTTCCCCATATATACCCCATAATGTATCCACCTTCCAACTTCATGCTCTTCTTTTTTATAACCCACTAAGTCCAATTAGTGTTGCCTATATGTGCATGGCCACCCAGCATGGGTATTTGATCGACAAAATGTGTTGGGGTTAAAGCTGTTCACCACCATGCCCATCCTAGGACTTCTTAAAGCTAATTAAGAGAAAAACAAGCTGGGTAGCGGTGGCTCATGCCCTTAATCCCAGCACTTGGGAGGCAGAGGCAGGCAGATCTCTGTGAGTTCAAGACCAGCTTGGTCTACAGAGTGACCAAGGAGAGCCAGGGATACACAGAGGAATCTTGTCTCTGAAAATCAAAACAAGGAAGAAAAAAAAAAAGAGGAAGCCATCTATCCATGCTGTCCCAAGCCCCCTCTCCCCTCCATTCAGTTCTTCCTAAGGCCCAGAGGACAGGCATTTAGACAACCTAGAGAGTTCCAGCATGGAGAGAAGGGCGTTTCAAGAGAGTGGCTGTCACGTACCTCTGTCTTGGCTGCCACCTGTGTCTGGCTCTGATACCTAGAAAACAACACCCATACTCCATAAACCAAGAAACCAAGTAGCATAAGGCTGAGATGTGTCGGCAGCGGGAAAGCCAGCCCCCATATTAGGGACATTTCTCAAGCCTGTGCCCCTCTCAACTACAGTTTCTGTCTCTAGACTGAGATTCCATGACATCACAATAGACAGTGCCAGGTAAAGCCAGTGCACACTCAGGTCCCAGCTGATGCCCTTCCCTGTGGCTGACCTTGGCTCTGAGCTCTAACAGCCAAAGGTCAGAGAAGAATCCATCTATGAATCTTCTAGGGTCCAGCTAGACAAACTCGTCACTAATGAAGGAGTAGTGATGTAAAGTTTCAAAAGTCTTCCAAAATGACCTGTTCTGACTCACATTTTCTTTTGAGCTGGTCACGGTCATAAATTTGGATTGGGTCTATGGCTATAAATTTCAAACTGCAGGTTTAGAACCCAGAGTCAAGTGGAATCTAAGAGAGTTGGGATCATTGAAGTGGGAACTCTCAGGGACTTTGAGGTGCCTGGTTTTCTAAGTTCACAGGTTGCTGTTGAACTGATACACATCACACTAAGTAGTGGCCTTAGAGGATCTACAGTCTTACTGCCAAATTTAGAGTAGTCATGTATGACCACACCATCTCATCAAGTCAACACAGTGCCAACAACATTGATGTGATCAATTCATGTGATAAAAATTATTCTTTTAGGGTTGGGCATTTAGCTCAGTGGTAGAGCACTTGCCTAGCAAGTGCAAGGCCCCGGGTTCTATCCTTAGCTCAAAAGAGAGAGAGAGAGAGAGAGAGAGAGAGAGAGAGAGAGAGAGAGAGAGAGAGAAATCATTCTTTTCATATAGGAACACTAATGAACCACTGACTGGTAGGCACCATTTCAGAAGACAAAGTCTCACCCCCCACCCCCTCCCCACCCCACCACAGTTATTTTCTGTCTATAGGGTCAGTGTAATTAATATTCTTGGGAAGCCCACTAAAAAAGAAATAGTTAAATAAATACGGTGTGCGTGCTTTACAAAGAACTATGCAATTTTACAAGGATTTTAATTATAAAGAACTCTGACTTGTACATTGAGTGCATGCTATGTGGCATGTGCTAGCTGTATACCAGCCTGGAGTCCCGGTGAAGAATTAGGAATGAGATATCCCTTCGGGTTCTTAAAACATTTATGTGCACTTTAACACAAATCTTTCAAGATTGTGCTGCCTCCAGCCCTGACAAGGACCTTTATAGGCCCTGTCATTTAGAAATGATGTCAGTGTGTCCCTTCAGGGTTCATGGGGTGAAATTTCATCCCATGGTGAAGCATCAGGAGAGTAGGAACTTAATTGAACTACAGTGTTTATCATTTTATTTCATATTTTCGAGGCAGGTCTCATGTAGCCCAGTATGGCCTTGAATTTGCTATGTAGCCAAAGCTGGTCTTGAACTTCTTAATCCTATTGCCTCCACCATCCAAATGCTAGGAGGACACATGAGCACCACTAGCCTGACTTCAACTACAGTGTTTAAAAGTGGGGCCTTTCAGGGGCGATTAGGCAGAAAATTATGCAAGCAAAGCCCCCGTGGTTGAAGGCTGGTAGCCTTAGAAGAAGAGATAGCAATGGAAATCCATACAGATAAACTCCCTGTCGCTTGCCATGTGACTTCCTCCCTGTTCCACATCTGGACTCTTACCAGCAAAGGGTCTGTCAGCAGATGTGACCTGTCAACACGGCTTCAATTCACAGCCAAAATAAAGTTCTTTTCTTGATCAAGTGGCCCAGTATGTCCAGAAAAGATATTCTTTGTGTCTTTGACATTTAACCACCTTCCTGGGGATGCACAGTGTTCTGCCTGAGTCATGAGCCCCCAGAGACCATCAGGAGTTCGAGTTCATATGCGAAAGCAAAGAGCCTTTATTGCAAGCTCAAGCTTGAGCTTCCCATCCATTCCAACACAGTGGTTGGATCAGGGAGAGGACTGAGCTGCATTATGGCAGGATTTTTAAGGAGTAAAGGATGGGGTGTAGGGGAATTCCGGATTAGGATGGGGGTTGGCCATGAGTGAGGTAACAAATTTTGTCAAACAGTGATTGGTACTGGTGTTGCTGCAAGGAAATCAGCAATCTATATACAAGTGATGTAAGCTGTCCTTTATGTTCTAGAGCACTTAGTACTTGTTTGTCTTAATTCTGATTGGTCCCCGCAGGGTACAGTTTGTGGTTTTTCCTGGTTATTGAATTGGTGAGGCCTTGTCCCAGTATTGTTAGTCTGCAGCCTCTCATGGCTGCACTAATGTTAAATTAGGCCTCCTCACACAGCTCATCAGTAGTACAAGTCCCTAGCATGCATGCAGTTGAGTTTAATCCACAGCATTACATAGAAAAGTTAGAAGAGTTAAAACAGTCTGCATGTGCTCAAAAACAAGACACACTGTACAAGTGATATAAATACAGAGTCCATAGGTCCATTTGGTCCACTTGCCTAGTGTCTGTGGCTGATTTCATGTCACTGTGTCACAGTTAAGAAGCTGTGCTAAAGGAATAGAAGGCAGCATAGTAAACCATATATATGCCTTTTGTAAATAGCTTTCCCCCCAGTGCTGAGAGTTTTAAACCCATGGTCTCATACATGCTGGCCAAGCATCCTACTATTAAGCTACACCTACTAAATGCCTTTTTACAAATTTCATTTATTATTTGTCTGTTTTTTCTTAAGATTTATTTATTTAATATGTATACAGTGTTTTGCCTGCATGCCAGAAGTGAGCACCAGATCTCATTATAGATGGTTGTGAGCTCTTGCTCTTGCAGAGGACCGAGGCTCAGTTCTCTGCAGCTCACCGTCTCTAACTCCAGTACCAGGGATTCTGATGCCCTCTTCTGACCTCCTTGGGCACCAGGCAGGAGTGTGGTACACAAACACACACATACAGACAAAATACTTGTACACATAGAAAGATCTAAATCTAAAAAATATACTTGAAAAGAAAAAAAAAGTCCCTGAATTTGAGTCTCTGTGATGTTCTCTTTATGCTTAGACTGCAATTATGTGTGTATGGTGGGGTGGGAATGTAAAATACACAGCATTGGCACGTTCTCCCTATTCCAGCATACCAAGAGGGACCCATTATCAACTTGTGATGCTAGCTAGTCTCAAGTACTTTGTAGGGGAGTGCATGACATATTTCTCTACTTGAAGTTATTTTCTTTTGTTCATACTTTGCTTCCGGAAGTGGCCAATCTATAAATCTAACTCCTACCGGAGGTACGGGGGCTGGGGTGGTCAAGTTCCATCTCCTGGAGGAATACTGTAACATAACACGTATTATTTGAAATTTTTGAGTAAGAAAGATTTGTCTCCCTCTCACCATATTTGATTCACTTACATTTATTAGTATGGACTCGTGTATATATTCTTTTGTACCTTGTGTTACGGCTCAATACTGTTGTTATTCATTTTGTTGCTCAATTTTTCCAGCTTTAGCTGTTAGAAGCTCTTCTGCCTGTTTGTCTTCAGTATATACCATCGTTCTGGAGTTTGGGGACCCTATAAAATAGAATTCACCTTCCTGTGTCTTTCTCTCAGTCTGTAGCCCTGTCACCAACTAAAGAGACCCAGTTCTTCCCTCTCCCATGAAGGGAATGCTTTACACCATCTAGCTTCTCTATGCAACACTACATATATGTCTGTCCTCACAACCTAGAAACTAATTCAAAGTGTAAACCCTGCCTTGAGTTTACATGGGATACTGGGCATGTTGTGTTTGTTGAGCCCATATACAGAACCAGGTTGGTACTTTCATCCCCTACCTGGTTCAAATTCCCTTCTTCAACCTTACAGACTCTTTAACATATTCAAGACCCATGCTAGCCTGTCTAAACCCAGTTCCACCTAAGTGGTGAAAATAACAGCTAGCTGACCTGGAAGAATGGTCGTGAGCTCCATTTTCAGTATATTAGACTCCAATGTGTTCAGTATCCAACTGTCTCCTACCCTAAATCCTCCTGGTTTTGATCCAGCAAATGGGTACCCAAGAGACCATGTGTCTCTTCTTCAACCCAGTGGTCAGCCCCCACTGCCCACTCCCCCACCCCAGCCCTCCCCACCCACCCCCACCCCCCCCCCCCCCCCCCCCGTGAACATTTCGGCATCATGGCTGCCTGCTCTAGCTGTTTTCATCTCCTCAGATGTCTGCTTTCTCCAAAGAGTGCTAGCTATTTGGAGGCAAGTTGTAGACCATTCCTCTCTGGATAATTCTTTGGGAGGCAGAGAGAGAGCTCTTGACATGTAGCCTCCAATTCACGATCTCCTACTGCATCCTCGCAAATGAAGGGATTACAGTCATGCACCACTGTGCCTTACCCAATTCTAACAAATTTCTCAACTATTTTAGCTCTGCCTAGAGCCCAGAATCCCCTAACTAGGACCTAATCCCCTGTTGTTCACTCCACAGAACCACTGTAAGCCTTCAAAACATTCTCAGGTCTCATTTGCCTCGTTTTAACCTCATTTGTTCCAAAACTTTCCTTGATTCTTGACTTCCCCTCTAATGTCCCAAAATAAGACTGGTAATGAAGGTTCCTTAACACTCTCTATAGGGGAGCTCCTGGGGTGTCTCTCTCTTTTGGGGGGGGGGTTTCGAGACAGGGTTTCTCTGTGTACCTTTGCACCTTTCCTGGAACTCACTTGGTAGCCCAGGCTGGCCTTGAACTCACAGAGATCCACCTGCCTCTGCCTCCCGAGTGCTGGGATTAAAGGTGTGTGCCACCACCACCACCCAGCTTGTTTTGTTTTTTTGACACAAAGTTTCTCTGCATAGCCCTGGCCATCCTGGAACTCACTCTGTAGACTGACTTGGAACTCAGTGGTCCACCTGCCTCTGCATCCCAAGATCTGGGATTAAAAGCATGCACCACCACTGTCTGGTAGGAATTCTATTTTTTAATACACTTTTTTATTTCGTAGTAAACAGAGCTGTAATAGTAGTAACTAAACCCCATTTACCCTTTCTCCTCTATCCTTAGCATCTTTTTAAAAGTTATTTTATGTGTATAGATATTTTGTCTGCATGAATGTCTGTGTACCACTTGTGTGCCCAAGAGAGTCAGAAGAGAGCATCAGATCCCCTGAAACTGGAGTTACAGACAGTTGTGAGCCACCATGTAGGTGCTGGTACTCAACCCAGGTCCTCTGCAAGAGCAGCCAGTGATCTTAACCACTGAGCCATCTCCCAAACCCCACTCTTTTTGCTTTGTTTCTGTTTGTTTTCTCATTTTGATTTTTGTTGTTGTTTTTGTTTTTGTTGTTGTTTGAGACAGGGTTTCTCTGTGTAACAGCTCTGGCTGTTCTGTAACTCTCTGTGTAGACCAGGCTCTTCTCAAACTCCAGAGATCTGCCTGACTCTGCCTCTTGAGTGCTGGGATTAAAGGCTGCCCGGTTTTTACTGACTCTTTAACATATTCAAGACCCATGCTAGCCTGTCTAATCCCAGTTCCACCCAAGTGGTGAAAATAACAGCTAGCTGACCTAGAAGAACGGTCGTGAGCTCCATTTTCAGTATATTAGACTCCAATGTGTTCAGTATCCAACTGTCTCCTACCCTAAACCCTCCTGGTTTTGATCCAGCAAATGGGTACCCAAGAGACCATGTGTCTCTATCTTCTTCAACCCAGTGGTCAGCCCCCACTGCCCACTCCCCCACCCCACCCCTCCCCACCCCCGTGAACATTTCGGCATCATGGCTGCCTGCTCTAGCTGTTTTCATCTCCTCAGATGTCTGCTTTCTCCAAAGAGTGCTAGCTATTTGGAGGCAAGTTGTAGACCATTCCTCTCTGGATAATTCTTTGGGAGGCAGAGAGAGAGCTCTTGACATGTAGCCTCCAATTCATGATCTCCTACTGCATCCTCGCAAATGAAGGGATTACAGTCATGCACCACCGTGCCTTACCCAATTCTAACAAATTTCTCAACTATTTTAGCTCTGCCTAGAGCCCAGAATCCCCTAACTAGGACCTAACCCCTGTTGTTCACTCCACAGAACCACTGTAAGCCTTTAATCATTCTCAGGTTTTATTTGCCTCGTTTTAACCTCATTTGTTCCAAAACATTCCTTGATTCTTGACTTCCCCTCTAATGTCCCAAAATAAGACTGGTAATGAAGGTTCCTTAACACTCTCTATAGGGAAGCTCCTGGGGTGTCTCCCTCTTTTTTTTTTGGGGGGGGGTTTCGAGACAGGGTTTCTCTGTGTACCTTTGCACCTTTCCTGGAACTCACTTGGTAGCCCAGGCTGGCCTCGAACTCACAGAGATGCACCTGGCTCTGCATGAGCCACCACCGCCCTGCTCCTGGGGTATCAATTAATTGGCCATTTCTCTGCCACAAGGGGGAGCCAGATCTCTATCGTAAGAGTCTTGGCTGCAGGTACTCAATCCAGGTGCCTTTATTTATGAAAACCCATGGTAACTGAAGTCTAAGGCTGTGCAGAAAGTTTCTAGTGTTCTTTGGATCCCACAACCAAAGGGTCCCCAGCACATCCAGAGTTCCTTTGCTCTTTCTTCAAACACAAGGAGAGTGTGCAGTCAAAGCCCTCTGCTCACTGGTCTCTAAGTGGATGTGGCATTCATTCTAGTCACAAGGATCTTGTCTCATTGGGATTTTCTTTCTCTAGTGAACAGTATCTTCTCTCTTGCCCGACATTACCTGGTGCCCCCATTTTCCTTGTTTCTGATAACTGACTTTTTACAAGGTTAGTTTCCAAAGCAAGACATTAGTTTTATTTCTGAGATCAGAAGATGCCAGTGGAAATGAACTGGCTGAGCAGGACTCTTCCCTGATCCTGGGCTGTTAGTGCTCCCCCCTCCCCCCTCCCCGCAACTGGATTTGTCCCACCACCACGTGTATTGTTGGCACAAGTCCTCGTGGGAGTGGACCTCGGCTCTGCCTCCTTCGTGGTCCCAGAAACATCAGTTCACTGCACTACAGGCTGTGGGGTCTCCAAGGGCTCCGGTGGTGGGTTTCTGACCCGGCCCAGAGAGGGCGCTCCTGACAGCGTCACGGACGGAAGGAGCTGCATCAGACTTGCCTTAGCCTCCGTGGTGGAGCACGGAAGTAACAGACTCAGCAAGGCTGTGGGGATCAGCTGTGGGAAGGGGCAGGGCGGCTGGAGAATGGGTTCTGTGAGAAAGAACCCTGGGAGAGGCAGAGAATCGGGCACAGGAGGTAAGGTGGCTGCAAGAATAGGAAGCTGTTACCAAGACTAGAAAGAAGTCCTGTGCAAAAGCCTCTCAGTCCTTCTTGATGCCCCTCCAAGGCAGAACAGAAACCCCTTTGTTGGTATCTTTTTTGCCTCTGAAGTTTCTGGCACAGTCACGCCTCCCCACCCCACCCCTACCCCATCCACCTACCCCTCCAAATGGGAGCTCCATGTGGCACGGATCTCTGAGCTTTGTGAATCCAGTGTCACACCAAGTCCCCAAGATGTTTAAGATCCTCAGAAAGTGTTGGTTGAATGGCCGGCAAGGGGGGAAGATACCTTTTCCTTCTCGTGGGCAACCTGGACCTGGCCGGAGATGGGAGCAGCCCGGACATCATCCGACAGTGCTTAGGGAAAATGGATTGCTTGGAGGCGGCTCTCGATGCAGCAAGCCTTGGACTGTCCTGAGAACCGTTGTAAAAGAAGTAAGGTCCGTGTCAGATGCCAAGGAGAAAGGAAGAGATTTGAGAAGGTGGGGTCAGTGTGGGGGGTGAGGGTAAGGGTGTTGAGCTCCTGAAGATTGGCAGAAGACACTGGAGAATTTGTCCCCTCCGACAATCCCATGATCACGAGGTATAAAGAAAAACTGAGTTAAAGGAGTTGGTGGTGAACTATCGTTGGCCCATCACGAATGGGAAATTGGTGAGATTTAGAACTGTGATCCGAAGGTGGCAACCTTCAAGGCCGCCCATCATGCTCCCTGGTCAGCATCCATTCGCTCTCCTTTCTGGGACTGGCCCCTTTCTTTTCCTGGATAACCGGTGATCCCCATTCTGAGGCGTAAGATATAATCAGGCTCATCTCCCATCCTGCCCCACCAGTGTCTTGTAAGTACCCAAAGCAGATGAGCAGGGAGCCCATTCTTCCTGGAGGACAGCGATTGGTTCAAAGTTGTGCACATGACCCAAGACAAGCCAATAAGAGCCCTCCACCAGGCACTGGTGAAGTCAGGAGGATCAGAAAGACTCCTTCCCACTGATTGTCAGGATTGTGGCCCCTAGTGAAGAGAATAGACCTGAGATCGAGAACAACTCAGAGGAAAACAGAGCTGGAGACGGAAGTTTCTAGGTCCTGTCACAAGAGCATTCATCCGTCCTGTTACAGAAAAACTCACTGGCTTTGGCTTAGAACAATAGAGTTGGTTTGTTAGTTCTTTTTCTGAGACAAGGTTTCTCTGTGTGACAGTCCTGGTTGTCCTGGAACTCACTCTGTAGCCCAGGCTGGTCTCAAACTCACAGAGATCCGCCTGCCTCTGCCTCACGAGTGCTGGGATTAAAGGCGTGTGCCACCGCTGCTTGGGTACAAGTTGGGTTTCTCTTGCACCCTTGAAACTTAAAGAATGTCGTTTCACACTTATGTACCTTTGTGCCCATGCAATACAGACCGGAGGATATGCCCGAGAAAGATACACCTGTGAAAAACTAGCTCTTAACCCTATACCCCTCCCCGACTTTGTAAAAACACACCTTATGTGGCAATCTAGGTTGGGGCCCTCTCATTAAGCTCCCACCTGCAACATGGCCAGTGCCCACCAAAAGAGCTTGGAGTTGACGATGCGGAGGTCCAGCATGTGGTTCTGCAGGAGCTTCCCCAGCAACACGTGAGCCCCGGTACTCACTGTATTCAACACCCACTTGGTACTTAGCTCATGCTGGAACTTCTAAAATGCAAACACACGGGAACGCCAGAAGTTAAGACACTGGGAGAGCAGCAGGGTGAGAGAGCCATATGATAACACAGAAAACCTGTGCTAAGAAACCAGATACCGAGACGCAGACCCTTTGATGAGAACAAGCTTTAACAGTCTTCTTTACTTTTAATTCTAGGATCGTGAGGGCCAAAGTTAACCTGTAAGCTCCACTTGCCCAAGGACAGATAACTTCCTGGATCACTGGGGGCTGTTGTTCATGTCAGATAACAAGCCAAGAGTTTTCAGTAAACAAAACTGGTTGCCCCAACTACACAGGATGTGCTTGATCGCAAGGTAGGCAGGAGGTACATGGGCAAGATGTACTCAGGATGTATGCTTGCCCCTGATTGGATGAAGGCAGGAAGTAAGTAGTAGCCTTGTGGGTTTTGCCTTTATAAGCACCTGATCAACCTACCTGATCAACCTGGGAATCCCGGGTATCGACCTGGCCAGCGTCCATCTTTCTTGTCAATATTTATTAAAGTTTGCTTTAATGAGGCGATGGTGAGTTTGGCCTTTCTCCTCGCAATTTTCAGGTGTAACATTCTACTTCATTTTTAAAAAGATTTATTTACTTGTATTTTTAACATGTATGGGTGTTTTGCTGGCATGTGTCTGTGTACCACATGTGTTCAGTGAACTCGGAGGCCAGCAGAGGGCATCTGGAACTAGAGTTACTGACAGTTATTAGCTGCTGTGTGGGTGCTGGGAATTGAACCTGGTCCCTTGGAAGAGCAACAAGTGCTCTTTGAAAGAGATCAAACAGTGGGGGGTTTCCGGGACCCCCAATTAGGCACAAACCACACCCAAAGACCTTTTTTCACAGAGTGATTCTTTTGGAGTTTGTTTTTTTTTGGGGGGGGGTGTTTGTTTGGTTGTTTAGGGACAGGGTTTCTCTGTGTAGGTTTGGTGCCTGTCCTGGATCTCACTCTGTAGACCAGGCTGGCCTCGAACAAACAGAGATCCTCCTGCCTCTGCCTCCCAAGTGCTGGGATCAAGGGCGTGAGCCACCACCGCCTAGCCCTAGAGATTCTTTATTAGCTGTGGTGGGGGGTTGGTAAAGTGGCTACTTTCTGACTCAGGCAGAAACCAGCAGCAAACGACCTTGCAGGTATAATTTTTAAGAAGAGGAGAAGGGAAGGTCTGTGTTAGAATGGGCTAGGTGGTAGTGGGATATTTTGATTGGGCATGTTAATTAGGTGAACCAAAGAGAGCTTTTGGTCGCTGGACTTTGGTACTCATCCTCAGGGAGTATGGCATAGGGAAGTGTCCAAATAAAGAAAAGGCCTTCATGGTTTTGCTTTAGGAATGTAATCTAACAGTTTTTAGCAAGGCAGAGAGAATGGGGGGAAGGGCAGGGCCTGCCAGAGCCACATGCTCGAGTGGGCTGGTGTCGCTTCCCTCTTAGCTGCTAGGGCATCTCTCCAGCCTCCAGATGCTTTATTTGACCCTTGAAGGATCCCTAAATCCATAGATCCCATAAATGTAGGAGGAGCTAAGTACTGGGACTTAACCCACGAGCTACAGTCTTGCTAAGGTGGAGTCTAATTCTGCTCCAGCGTCTCTGTCCTTCTGACAGTATGAGACTGTCACATAAACCCTTGGAAGAGCGTGGACTAGGAACTGTCCTGTTCACTTTTTAAAGCTGTTCTGTTTGTCGGTATTGCACAACAAATGATGGGGACTGAAAGCCAGCTGAGCAGGCCATGAGAGCAAGCCAGTGAGCAGCGCCTCCTGTGGCTTCTGCTTCTGCTTTGGCTGTGCCTTGACGTCCCTCAGTGAAGGCAGCATTTGACTTGACAGTTACTAAATGGAATAAAGCCTTCTCTTCCCATGCGACTTTTGGTCATGATGTTTTATCACAGCAATAGAAAGCCTGAGACAGATGCTGTATACCATTTATCACACTGCCTGTGGGAAAGAAGCCAGTTCAATCTGAGTTCTATTGTTAGCCGTCTATCCCATTAAGTATCACTAACAAAGTTATCTTAAAATTTACATGATTGACTTTAAAGTTCAAATGGAAAAATAAATGTGCAATTATAGCTAGGAATGTCCTTAATATTTAATGAAGGGGGATAATACTTCCAAATATTAAACATGCCACAAATCCTCTGTCATTGACCTCATGGCACCAGGGCGTCAACCGACAGGCCAGTGGAACAAATAGAAAATCCAGAATGCTTCTAACATTGTAAAAACACATGCAAACTCACTGCATTGTTATTGGACCAGTGCACATGGAACTTGAATATATGGCACATGTAACATCCTGCATCACTCAAGAGAAGCTGTGCTTAACAATTAAACTGAGACAGTTGGTGTGGTAGTTTGGACGAGAATGGCCCCAACAGGCTCATATTTGAATGCTTCTTCCACAGTTAGTGGAACCCTTTGGAAAGAATTAGGAGGTGTGGCCTTGTTGGAGGAGGTGTATCACTGGGGGTAGACTTTGAGGTTTCAAAAGCCCACACCATTCCCAGTTAACGCTCTCTGTTTCCTGCTTAGTGTCTCAAGTTGTAAGTTCTCAGCTTCTGCTCCAACGCCATGCCCACCTGCCTGCTGCCATGCTCCCTGCTCTAATGGCCACAGACTCGCCCTCTGAAACTGTGAGCAGGGCCTCCAAATTAAATGCTTTCTCTTGTAAGTTGCCTTGGTCATGGTGCCTAGTCACAGCAACAGAAAAGTAAGACAATTGGGTAATCGCTTGGGTAGATATAAATGAGTTCATGCCTTACTGCTTCCACAAGAATAAACAAAAGTCCTAAGAACTGCAAGAAGACACACAGAGGTGCCCTACCAGCCTGGGTATGGGAGGAGCTTTCTGGGCTCCAAGCCCCACATGGTAATAGCAAGATTGACACATCCAACCTCAGAAAAACTGAAGCAGACTCTTTGCAGACTACAGCCAAGAGAAAATATTTACAACATGTATCAGAAATAGAACACTAATGGCTTTATAAAGAACTCAAGGCCAAGGGAGTCAGAAAAGTTTTAAAAGCCTGTTAGAAAAAAAAGAAGTAAAGGCTGGGCACGGTGGTGGCCCTCTGTAATCCCAGCATGCTGAAGCAGGCAGGAAGGGATCATCATGGACTTGAGGCTAGTCGATTTACATGGAGGGGGGGTCCAGGACAAATGAAAAGTGGGGTAAGAGAGCAAAAGAGAGTGGGGAGGGTGTGGAGGAGAATAAAGGGGAGCAGAGGGAAGATGCTCCACCTCTGACATCCTAGAGATACAGGCAGGGTGTGGCTCAGTTGCAGAGCACTGGCCTAGCTTGTGTCAGGCCCTGGGTACCATCCACCTACTTCAAAATGTCAATAAATAATATAATAAAAATGAAAATTACACAGAAATTGAATGAAGCCTGACAAAACTCTCTGGGAGGCTGTATGGAGCCTGCATTAATATAAGCTCCAACTGCGAAAAGTGAGCAGCACAAAGCCTATGGAAGAAAAGCTTACAACATCGAACAAAATTCTATTTGCATGTAACCTTTGACAGCTATCTAACATTTCTAGATATTTATCTCAAAGAAACACTTAGATACGTGCACAATCATTGCTTCGTTACTGGCAATAGCAAAATGTTGAAAACAAGCTGATGCCCCAAATAAGGGATGGGTCAGGTCAATTATCATACATGTACATGCACAGCTATAAGTGAAGAAGAGATCTGTATACTGCCACTGAGTAACATTCAGAAAAGTTAATCAAAGCACATGAGATGTAAAATGTATGTCACCCTTTGCCTAGAAATAAGAGAGTTTTTTTTTTAATTTGGTTTGTTTTCCATTTTGTTTTTTCAAAAAGAAACATGCAAAGTGTGTTTAAATATGGCTATGAATAGGCCTGAGGAAGTCATCTTGAACAAGCTTTCGTACTGAGGATTAAAATGAAAAACAAGTATTAAGAGAATGTAGTAAGGGAAGCCATGCATGGTACACACCTTTAATCCCAGTGCTCAAGAGACAGAGATAGGCAGATCTCTGTGAGTCCGAGGCCAGCCTGATCTACAAAGTGAGTTCCAGGACAGCCTGGGCTGTTACACATATAAATCTTGTCTTACAAAATGAGAGAGACAGAGAGATTGAGACACACACACTCACACACACACACACACACACACACACACACACAGAGAGAGAGAGAGAGAGAGAGAGAGAGAGAGAGAGAGAGAGAGAAAGCACTAAGGAGCTGGAGAGATGGCCCATATGAAGAGCACTTGCCGCTCTTGCTTTGGATCGAGCTCTATTCCCAGCACCCACACTGGGAAGTTCACAAGTCACTGTAACTTGAGTTCCAGGAGATCTGATGCCCTCTTCTGTCCCATGGCATTGCACACACATGGCACACATACAGACAAGCAGGCACAGACACATACATATAAAAAAAATAAAATAAAATAGAATAGAATATATTAAAATACATCTAAGTCATGCATGGTGGTGGATGTCTATCATCCTAGCAGTCAGGAGGTTGAGGTAGGAGGGTCATGAGTTCAAGGCCAGTCTGGGATATATAATGAGTTCTAGTCTAGGTTTGGCTACATAGAAAGCCTGTCTTAAAAAACAAAACAAAACAAAACAAAAAACAACTAAACATTTAACAACAGAAAATTCATGAGTCCATAATGACATTAAACAAATACAGATGGGGCGGGGCATGAATAGGAAGTTCCTGGGAGAAGGAAGCCAATTAATGAATATAGATAAGAGGAAGAGGCTAGAAATAGAAAATCACCAGTTGAGAGTCACCACGGGAATAACTGAGTCAAGGAGAAATCAGCAGCAGATTCGAACACAGTGGGTCAGGCCAGCTGGGTGACAGAATGCAAAGGAACATAGCAGCCGTCACCGTCACTGAGTAAGTCACCACAGCCTCGCCAAGGAAGAGACAGATGCCAGCTGACTTCTGATGTGATGTGCTAGTCTCCTCCAAAAGGAAAAAAAAAAAGCAAGAACAAAAACAAAACAGAAACCTGAATATGATGGAGCAACAATACAGAAGTTGTTTGTACATTTTGGAAATGTGAAGTACATTCTGGAAACAGATTTGCCTAGACTTCTAAAAATAGCAATGTCAATGAGAGACAAGAAAGAAA
This sequence comes from Onychomys torridus, assembly GCF_903995425.1. Lineage (NCBI taxonomy): Eukaryota > Metazoa > Chordata > Mammalia > Rodentia > Cricetidae > Onychomys > Onychomys torridus. The sequence goes on from NC_050463.1 coordinate 33,002,856, forward strand.
AAGAAAATAAAACAAAAGACTAAAGATTGTTAAGGGAAGGCAAAGAGACCTACTGATTAAAGTCAGTAGATTATCCTTGATCGGACTCTAGATCTGGAGAATAACAACTTCCCAGGGATATCTCAGGAAATCTGAATTTAGGTAATGGTACCAGATGAACTGTCATTCTCAGAGTGGGTAATTATATCATACTTTCAGCAGCAAATGCCCTTGCCCGGAATGGATGTATTCTCAAGTGACTGGTGTGAAGTTTGGGGGTTTTTTTGTTTTGAGACAAGGTTTCATGTAACTCAGGGTGACCTCAAACTTCTTTTTTTTTTTTTGGTTTTTCGAGACAGGGTTTCTCTGTGTAGCTTTACACCTTTCCTGGAACTCGCTTTGGAGACCAGGCTGGCCTCAAACTCACAGAGATCCTCCTGGCTCTGCCTCCTGAGTGCTGGGATTAAAGGCATGGGCCACCACCGCCCGGCTGACCTCAAACTTCTTATGTAGCTGGGGATGGCCTTGATCTCTTCCTGATTCTGATTCTGCCCCCCCCCCCAAATGCTAGGGTTACAGGCGTATGCCACTCTGCCTGGCACACTGAAGTATAATGTGGCTTCACTTGTCTTTCAGATGAGCTAGGGAAAAGAAATAGATGAAGTAAATGTGGCAAAGGGTTGGTAAGTAGGGTAAAATGTGTCATATTAAAAATGAAGACCAGCCGGGCTGTGGTGGTGCATGCCTTTGATCCCAGCACTTGGGAGGCAGAGCCAGTTGGATCTCTGTGAGTCCAAGGCCAGCCTGGACAGGCAACAAAACTACACATAGGAACCCTGTCTCGCCAAAAAAACAAAAAACAAAAACAAAAACAAAAAAATAAAGGGGCTGGAGAGATGGCTCATCAGTTAAGAGCACTGACTGCTCTTCCAGAGGACCCAGGTTCATATCCCAGTGTGTCTCCTGGATTGTCATTTCACGACTACACAAGGACTCCATGGGGTCATACCTGTGTTATGTTCCACATAGTGTGCTGTGCAAAAAAAACGCTTTTGGGTGGTGGTAATGACTTCAACATCAACAACCAACCTGTCCCAGAGAACAAATGAGCCTGTGGTGACTGGTGGCCTGTCTCACCCTTTCTGTATACTCCTAGAAGAACTGAACTCTGTTGCCTTGGCAACTCTGTTTAGAGACTAGATAATGTAAGAGTTTGCCCGGCTTGGGGAGGAAAGAAGACAAACGGATATTTAGCCTCTTTCCCGTCTAGCCTTGGGGGTTTTCTGGACCCCACTTCTGCTGGCATTGCGGTCTCATCCCCACCTGCCTGGATGTAGCTCCCTTCGTAATCAAAGAAAAGAAGCGGCCACGTGATGCCGACGATGGAGGGAAAGATCCTCTTTAGAGGGGCCTGCGGAGGGAGAGATAAATGGGTGGTGTGTTCCAGAAGGCCTGGCTGGACCACTCCCAGATCTTCTCCCCATTGCTGGACACTCACTGGCCAGGACTGTCCCGTGCACCAGGGCCTGGATGCTTGTGGTCTTCTCTCTCACCTGCTCCACCAACGCCTGGACCTCTGTGAGGATATCTGGATGGGACAGAAGGCACCAGAGTTAAAAGGCTGGGCTATGAAGCTGTTCTTCCTACCACCCTGGGGTCCTGCCGGGACACTCACTCTGTCCCTCTGTGTTGGATAGTTTTGTGTCAACCTGACCCAAGCCAGAACCATGTGGGAAAAGGGAATTCTATTGAGAAAATGTCCCCACCAGATTGGCCTGTGGGCAAACCTGTGGTGCATTTTCTTGATTCTTGATGGGTCCAGCTCACTATGGACGGTGCTAACCCTGGGCTGGTGGTCCTGAGTGCCAGAAGAAAGCAGATTGGGCAAGTTATGAGGAGCAAGACAGAAAGTAGCATTCGGGGTTGGGGATTTAGCTCAGTGGTAGAGCGCTTGCCTAGCAAGCACAAGGCCCTGGGTTCAGTCCCCAGCTCTGGCAAAAAAAAAAAAAAAAAAAATTAGCATTCATCCTTGGCTTCTGCTCTGGTTCCTGTCTCTAGGTTCCCACCCTGAAGTCCCTCAGTGATAGACTTATAAACTGTAAGGTTAAAAAAAGAGAAAACCCTTCCCTACCCAAGTTGCATTTGGTCACTGTGTTTAATCACAACAATAGAATCCCTAACTAAGGCATCCTCCTCTGACAAGGCACCCTGACACTCAAAATGGCTGCTCCTCTAAACCACCGTCGCTTCCAACCCCACTATTCCCATCTTCCCTCTCACCATCAGGGTAAAAATGAAGACCACAGTGCCAGTTTCCATGAGAGATGGCAAGATGGAAGTCAGGAAGTCATCCTGGGAGAAGGTGAACTGGGCACCCTGGGACAGAAGAAGATAGGAGGGTTCCTCCCACCAGGGCACTCAAGAGCACAGACTTGACTGAAGGGGACATTAGGGGACATCTAATGACTTCACTTGAAAAGAAAAATCAGTGTTCAAAATGGTAGCATTTTACCAAAGGTGAACTAAAGCCAAGTGGTAGAGGGTCAATCCAGAGCCTTCCATACTCACTGCTTTGAGGCTCTATGACCTTTGACCTATACCTACATTCGTTCTCAGGGACTATCTATCCCCTCATCCTCCCTTACCCCCAGGCTCCACTCCTCTACTGCCCTCTGCACACCAGTTAGTTCCAAAAACTTCCCAAGTCCTGTCCTCTTCCAACCTGGTTAAACATGTCATTGTGATCACCAATGAGAAAGCCACGGACGTCTTGGAAATCTGGGACATTTAAGATCAGAGAGAAAAGAATGGCAGGCTTTAGAAAATAGGAAGGCTCTACTGTAAGGGCTGACATGGGGTGGGAAAGTGGGATGCAGGGTGAGCGGTAATCTGGTGGGAAACTATAGTCAAAGCACTGAGGTGGGAGCTGAGAGGTCAAGGACGAGGTGGAATTTGGTGCCTCAAATAGAAAAAGCATTTGACTGAAATGTCTCTTTATGGAGAACAGAACAGGCACAGGAGAACCTCAGGGGTCTGCAGGAAAACACTTTGATAGCAGACCAGTTGGCTGGGATACTTTGAAAAGCATCAGGATTAGGGCCTACCAGCACCCAAGGTGTGGATGCACTCCACTCCATCCATGATGGCAACGATGCCAAGGGTCTGCCAGCCAATTAGGTATACTCGCCTTTCTTCTCCAGGCTGAGAATGAGTCAGAGGCCAGGACACACATGATCACCATGAATAAACCAAGAGGAAACACCCAAGGCCTTCCAACACGTGGACCCATCACTCTTGTTACATCTCGCAGACTGTGCCCTGATCTCAAGATGTCCTCTACAAACACACAGCCACACACCTGGTGCTGACTTGTTTCATCAGGGTGGCAATTTTGGAATTCTGACTGTAGGTCACCGGATGAGCCCACTCAAACGTCCTCAGGATTTCCAGAAGGCATCTGGAAGAAAATTCATTAGCTCCCAGAGTGGGCCTGGTATCCCCCCAAAAAGACCTAGGTATCCCTACCCACACCTAAGGGAAGACACAATTCCCATTTTTCAAAAGAGTTTTGCTAATCCCTGCTGGAGGGAAGCTGGGGGAAGAAGGAGGGAGAAAGATCCCCTTTGATGAGAGCAGAAAGGATCCTATTTTAAAAAAAGAGCTGAAGTGGAAAAAACAAAGCCAAGAAGAGGGTGGGCTTGAACATTCTGAACCTGGGCCAGAGACTCTGGTCAGGGAAAGATGTCATAGCAGAGTGGCTTCTAGCCTGCATGCATCTTGGGAGCTGGCCTCTGGATTCCGAACCTCCCACCTCCTCCCCCACATCACCACTGCATGGATCTGATCCCCAACTTGTCTGTTTCCTCCATACCTTTGAGAGACCGCAACACCCTGGTCCACAGTCTTATGGGCCGCAAGTAGCAGAGTTTCCAGCAGGATCTTGGTGGCACCTGTCATCTGGGAGGAGCCACTGAGCCCCTCGGGCTAAGGAGGCAAAGACACTAAGAGGAACTGGGAGAAAGAGAACAAGCCAGGGTTCTACCAGTTCTCCAGTTCATGACCCCTGAGCACGGAGTGGTGTTGGTGACCACTGACATGGAATGAGATTGGTGACCCCTGGGCATGCGTGTGGTTGGTGGTCCCCACTAGATGTTCACTCTGATCAGTGATCCCTGAGCCCATCTTTTCCTGGTGGCCTTGACTGTTTTATGAGAACGGGTGCTGGAGAGTGCTTAACAGAAGGAGACAAGAAGGAAAGGACCACTTCTGGCCGTCTCTATGGTGGATCCAGGACTCTCGGGAGGAAGCCACAGTGAGTGTGTCTCTTGTCGGCTGGGTCCAGCATTTTCAGAGAATACTTTTCTTCCTGAGAACCTTCCCAATGTGTCTTACAGCAGTTTGCCATTCCCCAGTGCCAAGTTCCCCATGCTTTGGACAGACACATGGAGCAGGCACCCGATGGGAAAGATTTGCAACACCGTACATCACAAAGATCACAGCAAAGAGAATGGCATGACCAGAGGACTGGGGTTGGGGATTTAGCTCAGTGGTAGAGTGCTTGCCTAGCAAGCACAAGGCCCTGGGTTCGGTCCTCAGCTCTGAAAAAAAAAAAAAAAAGGCAGAAGACTAAGGGCTGGAAGGATGGCCCAGTGGTTACCAGTGCTTACTGTTCTTGCAGAGGACCTGAGTTCAGTTCCCGGCACACTGGGAAGCTCACTACTGCCTGTATGAGGCTCCAAGGGAACTGATTCCCTCTTCTGGCCTCCATGGTCACCTACACACACACACACACACACAAACCTAAAAATAAATTTTAAAATAAATGTTTAAAGGAAAAAAAAAAAAAAAAAAAGCAGGCCAGGCGGTGGTGGCACACACCTATAACCTCAGCACTCAGGAGGCAGAGCCAGGCGGATCTCTGTGAGTTCGAGGCCAGCCTGGTCTACAAAGTGAGTTCCAGGAAAGGTGTAAAGCTACTCAGAGAAACCCTGTCTTGAAAAAACAAAACAAAAAACAAGAACATCAACAACAACAACAACAACAAAACCAGAAAACCAATGAGTAAAGTGAGGATGAGACAAAAAACAAACAAACAAACAAACAAACAAACGGGAGAGACGAACAAGCTATGTACACCATGGAATTTCCCTTCCTATCTCACGTGAAGATCAAAAGGAAGGTCTCAGGTGTGCCCACCACTGACAAAGGGAGATAGGGAGCAAAAGGTTTAGTTAAAAAAGTCGGAGCCGGGCAGTGGTGGCGCACGCCTTTAATCCCAACACCTGGGAGGCAGAGGCAGGTGGATCTCTGTGAGTTCGAGGCCAGCCTGGTCTACAGAGTGAGATCCAGGACAGCCAGAGCTACCCAGAGAAACCCCATCTGGAAAAAAAAACAAAAAACAAAAACAAAGAATGAAACTACATCCTGGTTTTTAAAGCCATATATGACACTTGAAGCTGTAAAAGAGACTGAATGAGACTTAGCAGTGGTTGGTTGGTGAAGGCTGTCTATGCATAGAAGGCAAAGGGCTCTTCTCGACTGTTCTAGACTCCCTAAACTGTCCTGGCTCTTCTCGACTGTTCTAGACTCTGTAAACTGTCCTGGCTCTTCTCGACTGTTCTAGACTCTCTAAACTGTCCTGGCTCTTCTCGACTGTTCTAGACTCCCTAAACTGTCCTGGCTCTTCTCGACTGTTCTAGACTCCCTAAACTGTCCTGGCTCTTCTCGACTGTTCTAGACTCTCTAAACTGTCCTGGCTCTTCTCGACTGTTCTAGACTCTCTAAACTGTTCTAGCTCTTCTCGACTATTCTAAATCCTAGAAGTGCCTACTGGTTACTGATAACGATAAGCAGGGTTGAAAGAAAGATTTTTAAAAAAGCATCTTGAGGTAAAGAGAAAATAGGACTCCATTGAAACCATGTGCATTGACGTGAAATGCCTTGGGGATTTATGAACAGGGACTATAAGATCCAAGGTTCCCAGTAAGTAGCAAGCCATTCCCACATGCCTGAAGAGGTGCATAGAGGAAAGAAAGCCGGGCCCTACCCCAACGGCAGGATTGAGCACAAAAGCTTCCTGTTTCTCTTGCATCTTCTGCATCCGCTCGGCTGCTTGCTGGAATGTCGATCTCCAGTGTTCAATGGGGTCATTTCTGAGGTCCAGAAAAACAAGTAAGAAAAGGACTGCCTATGAGATTCTGAAGGGAGGCCTCAGCTGGTAGAGAGGATCCGTGAGACAGTGGGGCCAGAGGTCAACTACTTCACAGGGAAACATGCTCTGGAGCGCATGGGGTAGTGTGTCCCCGAACCCCAAGGATTGGGTTAACAACAACAACAAGCCAGCAACAAAGCCAACGTTCAAGTTTCAAGTTCTAGCTGGAAGCCAAATTCAAAACTACCACCTTGGGCTGGAGAGATGGCTCAGAGGTTAAGAGCACTGGCTGCTCTTCCAGAGGTCCTGAGTTCAATTCCCAGCATCCACATGGTGGCTCACAATCATCTATAATGAGATCTGGTGCCCTCTTCTAGCCTGTAGGCACACATGCAGACAGAGCACTGTACACAAAATAAATCAATCTTTAAAAAAAATTACCACCTCATATTCCATCTTAGACTCCTTTGAGACCCTTCCCTTTCTTGGAAATACATCTGAAAAATCTCTCCAAGGAATGAACCCTTACTACCTGAGGGAGAATGTTGGTCCCTAGTGAGGTATAAAGTTATGCTGTTAACTGTAGCATCTGTTAGTGAATATTCCACAATCAATTAATCAGGAACAAAGCAATGCATTAATGAGACAAGAGAGCTGGTACAGTCTATGTGCTCAGCCTCAAACTGGAACATCAAAAAAACTAGGGTTTTCTGAAGTGGGGGATAATTTGTGAATTTCTCAGTATGGCAGGACCTTAAAGACTGAGCTATCCCTGCACACGACATCCCTAACTGTCCCTTATCATCACATCCCCAGCAAGATTGCATATTTTTTGAACTGCTTCTTTGATTTGTGTGTGTGTGTGTGTATGTGTGTCTATGTGTGTCTGTTTATGTGGTGTATGTGTTCATGTGTGTGTGTGCACGTGTGTATGGCTCCATATGCACTTGTGTGTGGAGGTCAGAGGCCGACCCCAGCTATCTTCTATAATTAATCTCCATCTTATTTTTTGAGACACTAAACCTAGACTGACTGGCCAGCATGCCCAGGGATCCTCCTGCCTCTGCTTCCCCAGCACTGGGATTATAGGCCCACACCAGCCCCTTCTTGAACTTTTTTTGGTTTTTTGAGACAAGGTTTCTCTGTGTACTTTGGAGCCTGTCCTGGAACTCGCTCTGTAGACCAGGCTGGTCTTGAACTCACAGAGATCCACCTGCCTCTGCCTCCCAAGTGCTGGGATTAAAGGTGTGTGCCGCCACCTGGCTTGAACTATATATATATATTCTGTGTGAATCCTGAGGCAGACAAGTTTCACCTATTTCATCTCCATTGTGTAAAGGGCCTTCTATCACTGTCCCCAAGTTAATTTCTAGCATTTTCTAGAGACCTGAGGGAGGGGAGACCTGAGGAGGGAACAGAAAAAGCACCAACATTGTGCAGTAAAAATTAGGATTCCCAGACTTCGTTGAACATCAACAACCCCCAGGGGGAGGGCCTCTGTTCTGCAGTAACCATCCAGTTCTGGATACCACACCTACCCTGAAGTTAGGGCGTGCACAGAGCCCTAAACCATGTTTTTATAGAGACAGTTCTGAAGATGAGCCAAGACAGGGAGCCACCGCTTTAAGGAACAACTGGAAGGTCTCCACGCCTACATTGTTTGAAATTCTTCATTTCACTTAGTCACAGGGCCTGAAATTAGCACCCGCTGCTGCAGATATATTTTGGGTGAAGAAGCGTCCTCCACGAGAAAAGGATCAGGGTTAAGAGTATCACAGACTCATTTACACCTTAGTATGAGTTACACTACAAGCCTGGAAGCTGGGACTTGGAGGAGAACTTCCAAAAGAACCAGGCTCTCTCACTGCAATCCCTCATGGACAGGAAGCCCTCAGTACCATAGGGTGATCTGACCCAATGGTTTATTTAGCAGGGTTCCCCCAACTTGGCTCTGCATTAGAATCACCAAGGATGCTTTAACAAAACAGACATTTCATGGCCTTACCCAGAATGGATAAAGAACAACACCTGCACAGTCTTAGCCAGCGACATGGAGTGTTAGATCAGACCAAGGGGCCGTTTGGATAGGGAAGCTTGGGCTACATAGCAGCAAGACCTTGTCCCTCTCCCTCCAAAGAAGGTGGTTCTGTAGCACCGGGCTTCGAGAGGGGAGGAGGGGCGGATGTGAGCAGCCAACGAGGAGCCAAAGGGCTCCTGGGATCATGAAAGAAAGAGCGTGAAATAAAGGAGATGGAAAGAGGAATGGGTGGCCACTTGGGACCACTGCTACTCTGAGAAGATGCGTGGGGGTCACCCCAGATAAAAGCGTAGACCTTTGGGGTATACCCTTTCCTGACCCTGCTTTTCCCTTCTAGTTCTTACCTTTTTACTTCTTCAATTCCTGCTTTGAATTTGTTTTATGTACCTTTTGTTTTTTTGTTTTGTTTTTGTTTGTTTGCTTGTTTTTTCAAGACAGAGTTTCTCTGTGTAGCCCTGGCTGTCCTGGAACTCACTCTGTAAACCAGCCTGGTCTCGAACTCACAGATCTGCCTGCCTCTGCCTCCCAAGTGCTGGGATTAAAGGCGTGTGCCACCACCACCACCACCACCACCACCACCTAGCTTATGTGGCTTTTGTAAACTGCCTTCCACCCTTTCTGAAACAAGGAGACCATTGGAAATGAAGCGACCAACAAAAACTTCAAAAGCTTCGGGGCCACTCCATATTTACTTTGACATTCTAAGACTTGGCAAGCAAGACTGTAGAGCCATCTGCCGCCTCCTGCTGATCATACTGTGGACCTTGACATGCCCCTTTCCCAGGCTCCCCCAAGGCCTGGCCAGTCCTAACAGAAGCCTCACCTGGCCATGCTCACCGGATTGAAGCCAACCAGGACTGGCAAGAAGACAGCTGTGTTATCCATGCAGTAGTCCATCTGGCCTGCCACAAAGGGAGCAAGAGAGGAAGACACATTAAAGAGGCTACTCAGTGTGTCCCAGGGTCCCCATGGAACCTGCCCCGGCATGCTTGCTAGAAGTACAGATGCTGGAGTCAAGTTAAGACTTGAGCCCAAATTTTATGTGGGGGAACCTGCTTTTTATAAGTACCCCAAAAGTAGCAGATCTACTTTGTCTTTTTTCTTTTTGGGTTTTGATTTTGTTTTTTGTTTTTTTTTTTAAGATTTATTTATTTATTATGTACACAGAAGAGGGCGCCAGATCTCATTACAGATGGTTGTGAGCCACCATGTGGGTGCTGGGAATTGAACTCAGGACCTCAGGAAGAGCAGTCAGTGCTCTTAACCTCTGAGCCATCTCTCAGCCCTTTTTTTTTTTTTTTTTTAGTTTTTTTGAGACAAGGTTTCTCTGTGCGTAATTTTGGTGACTGTCCTGGAACTCACTCTGTAGACCAGGCTGGCCCCAAACTCACAGAGATCTGCCTGGCTCTGCCTCCCAAGTGCTGGGATTAAAGGTGCGTGCCACCACCGCCGGCCAGATCTACTTTTTCTCTGAGCTATGATTTCCTTGTATAGTTGATGCTGGCCTTGAACACACAACCATCCTTCTGCCTCTCCCTCCTGAGTGCTCGGATTACAGGCAAGAATCACCCAGCTAGTGCTGCATTTTTCTTAAGTTCCTCCACAGAAATCCTCCAAAAAATGGTGAAGCTGGGAAACTGCCGATCACAACTGTAATTGAAATGACCTCCTTGAGGACACTGTCCTCTTCTTCCTCATCATACAACTGATGAGATCTAGCGCTCTGCACCCTCAACTCTTAGAATCAAGACTGCTGTGGGTTGACAGGAAACCTCATCCAGTGGTTCTCATACAAACATCCTGAGAATCTTGTTAAAACGCAGATTGACCCGAGCTGGAGCCTGAGATCCAGTATTTCTAACAAGTCCCCATGGATGCTGCTGTTGCCGGTGGGGATGGAAGCCAGGGGCCAGACTCTTCTGCGAAGAGCCAGAGAGTAGATACTGCAGGCTTTGTGGGCCCTATGATCTCTGTCCAACCACTTAAGCCTAGCACAAAAGAGGCCATGAAGATAAGTAAACAGGAAGTCTGCATGCCTGAAAAACGGTCCACAAGTTCAAGCAGCTGGCTACACGGACTGCCAGCATAGTTTGCCAGACTAGTCTGTCCATCTTGGCTGTTGATGAATCAATGCACAGTTATTCTGGGATGGAATTGCCTCCCCCTCTTTTCATATCTATAAAAAAAAAACAAAAAAAAAACCAACAGATCGAAGTTGGTGAAACTTAAAAGTCCTTGTGTTGGTTTTCTCTTTCCTAGCACCCAGCTTATCAATCGACCTTCCATGCTGTTCTAGCCCCACCCCCTTCCTCTGTCAAATGGCCCCATCAGCCTGCCCTCACACTTACCAAGAGTCCCACAGAAATGCCTTTGACAACCACTCTCTTCTTCCCAGCAGCCACCTAGGAGTGGAGGGGGTGTGAGTGAGGGTGCCTGGGAGCAGGAAGATCTCCTGGAGGAGGACCGAGTCCGGGTGATAGGGAGGTCTCCAGGGTACAAATCTACTGTGTGAGAAAGTCGGTGCCTGAGGAGGGGCCAGGCCTTGGCTGGGGTTGGCGCTTTTCTAGCCCTATGAAAAGGGACCTACAGGTGTCTCTGGTTGAGTAGTATAGGAAAGCACAGACCCTCTTCAGCTCCTTGTCCCGTGAAGGGCGCTATCTTCTGTCTGTTCCCGAGAGGCCACGACAGGCCTAAGGGTGCACACTCAAATCAGGCCGGTGGCACTGGCTGATTGTACAGAAACCTATAGTTTATTAGGAAAGGGCACATTGAAAGAACAGAGTGGAGGGAAGCCGTCATTGAATGGGCACCTCCTATTTAGCGGGGACTGAGGCAGATATACCACACAGTTATTGAAAAAACTCAAATACCTACAAGGCCAGGTAGGCAATAAAAGTCTGTGAAGGGCCAGATATAAGGCAATGCGGAATGGTGGAGACTGAGGCTCAATATAATCTTTGACTAAAGTCATTCAAATTCAGTTTAAAAAAAAAACAAAAAAAAACAAAGGGGCTGGAGAGATGGCTCAGAGGTTAAGAGCAAGGACTGCTCTTCCAGAGGTCCTGAATTCAGGCCCCAGCACCCACATGGTGGCTCACAACCATCTGTAATGAGATCTGGCACCCTCTTCTGTATACATAATAAATAAATTAATTAATTAAAAAAAAATTCGGGCCACATGCACAGGGCAAGGTAACTTACCTGTCACCTCCTGCAATGAGGTATGTGTAAAGAAGCTTTTGGCCTAGACCTGTCATCAACTGGTTAAAAGAGACCTGTCCAGGAGGAGAGGGTACGAAGAGGGAATGATAAAGACAATGTATTGTGGATTCTCAACTTCTAGAGGACTGAGGATGCAGAATGGTCTTTTAGACCAATAGTTAACCCTGACTTATTTGTAATCTCCCACTTAAAGATGCAACTTGGGGATGATTGGTTAGCAATACATGAGATGTGGAGATGTGGCGGGAGTAACAAGAGGAAGGTGGCACTCTAGTGGGGTCAGAGAAATCAGACTCTATCCTGGGCTCCAGCTTTTGGAAAGGAGGTGGGGAGAGAAGATGTCCATTGGGAGAATTTACCTCTGGCGAGCTTTGTGGTTCTGGGTGACTTCCCCAGAAGGAAGAGAGAAAACAGGGAATGAGGGCACTCACAGACATGAGGAATGCCATCCGGCCAGAGGTTCCTCCCCCACTCAGCATGACCAGGCCTCCGTCAGGCTCCTGAGGAAGGAGAGCAGCCCAGGCCCAGCACAGGGGAGAAGCATACTTTTTTTTTTCCCTTTGTCAGTAACAGAGGAAGACTTAGAATCACTTATTCTTCCCCTCATCATAAAATTGAGCAGAACCTAGGCAGCAAACAAGAACAATGATTTGGAGACAGAAGTCCTCCTGGCTCTCCTCCCTGACTGAGCTATTCATTAAAATTCCCACTTATTCCAGCAGGGACTCGGGAGCAGCTTTGTCAATTAAATAAAAATAAATACTCAAAGCAGAAGCATCCAGCAATTATTAGCTGGGTACATTCGAGCAAGCTACTGGGATCCCCCTTTCTATGTTTTCTGGTCTGGAAAGAGAAAAAAAAAAAGACAATAATACCAACTTCACAGGTTTCTGTGAAGGTATTGAGTGTGAAAGTGCATGGCTGGGCCCAGAGAGGTGGCTCAGCCATGAAGACACTGGCTATCCTTCCTGAGGAGCCAGGTTTGATTGTCCACACCCACACGGCAGCTCACAACCATCTGTAACTCCAGTTCCTGATGATCCAACACCTTCTTCTGCTCTCCATGGGCACCAGGTACTCACATAGTACACAGACATACATGCAGACAAAACAGCCATACATGATAATAATAATAATAATAATAATAATAATAATAATAATAATAATAATAATTTTTAAAAGAAAATGTATGTTGGGCAGTGGTAGTGCACGCCTTTAATCCCAGCACTCGGGAGGCAGAGGCAGGCAGATCTCTGTGAGTTCGAGGCTAGCCTGGTCTACAGAATGAGTTCCGGGACAGCCAGGACTACATGGAGAAACTTTGTCTTGAGAAACCAAAACCAAAACCAAAACCAAAACAAAATTAGAAAATGTACTGCTGACGATAAATTATAATTCATCTAATAATTATAACTATTATGATGACCAAGATTACAATAAATATCCAAAGGGAAGACCAAGATAATAAAGAGTTAAGATTTATAAAAATAAGAAATGGAGACCCAAGAAAGAGGACGTTATAGGGAACAAAAGTGTTTGGATGAGACGCAGATAGAAAGCTCACACCTTCAGGACTTCCTGGACTTTCCCAGCCCACTTGCAGCATGGTGGTCAGAACTGCCTCGCTGTGCAGCCGCTGTGGAGCGTGGACAGGCATCGGCAGGAAGAAACAGAGGATAGGAGGGAGGCGGTGAGATGGCTCAGTGGGTAAGGGGATTGCCACCAAGCCTGATGATCTGAGTTCGATCCCTGGGACCCTCAAGATGACAGAACAGACTGATTCCCAAGAGTTGTCCTCTGACATCCATACATTTCCCCTTGGAATAAATCCCCCCACCATATACATAAATACATGGAAAAAGGGGGAGTGAAGGGAAAGGGCAAAAAACGGAGGATGGTGGCTTGGGATGGAGGAGAGGGCTCAGGATTTCCAAAATCAGGAGTCATAGTCTGGGAGGGTAGAGGTTGAGATGTGGTTGGCTTGACATCTCTTTTGCAGTGTCCGAGGTTTGACTCTGGGTCACCTGGTAGGTGGGCATGATTTGCCCCTGCTCCTGGAAGATCTCAGCATCACACTGCCCCACCCAGCAGTTGAACAAGTTTCTCCGCATCTGCTTTGTCCGAGTTCCAGGTCAGTGGGTTGGACTTCTCTGTGATTGGCACAGCTGCTTCCTATCCTGACAACTAGACAGAAGTGGGTACAAGGGCAGGAACAGGAAGCCAAAGTCTGTTTTCTGCCTGCTGGACTGGACGTGGGAGTGGAAGCAGGCACATACTTCACTTGTGTGTACACACACACACACACACACACACACACACACACACACACACAGAGAGAGTCAAATAACAAGAACTTAGTCTTCATGTGATGTTCTGAGTCTATTAGGGACAGAAGATCACAAGAGAAGACAAGAAAAAAGGATGCCTATGATGGGTGCGTGCCTTCAATCCCAGCATCTGGAAAGTGGCAGCAGGGGTCAGGAGTTCAAGGCTTTCCTCAGATAGGCAGCAGGTTTGAGGCCAGCCTGGGCTAGACCCTGTCTCAAAAGCCAAAAAAAAAGAAGAGGAGGAGGAAGAAGAGGAGGCAGGGAACAGAAGCTTAGGGTTGAGGCCAGTCCAAGTTTAAAACTATTCTAGGAATCAGGGTAGAAGGCTGAAATTGAGAAAGGACCTCACCTCCCATTCGCCAGGCTCAGGGGTCTCGATCACATGCTGATGTTGTTTTGTGCCTGACACGGTCCCACACTGTGGACACTCTGTCCTGCCTGCCTCTGCAGTCACACAAAACTTTCTGGTGACAATAACTTTGCTTCCAGCTGGCAGGGTCTTACCTGAGAGCCATGGAGATGATTAACCCTGTGTCACTAAACCCCACCCCTACACCCCCCTCTTCCCCACCCTTTCCTGTCACTAGCTTCCCAGCCCTCCATGGGCGCTCCTGGGGGTCCTCTTCCCATAGCCTCTGTCTTGCCTGCCTCTGCTTTACTCTTGAAGAAGAGGAGAGGGTCTTGCTCTTGCCCTTCAGGCACAGTGTGCTCTGGAAGGCTGGGAGCCTGGACATGCAGAACACCACCCAGGCCAGAAAGAATCCCTGCACAAGAGAGCTCCGGGGCCCAAATGCCTCTGAAAGCCAGAGATAGGGTCGGAGGAGTGGGAGGACCTGGGCCATGGCTTGATCACATGTCAGCCTGCAGTCTTTCCCTGCCCCACTGGCCCATTTAATCCTCTCCTCTCAGAAAGAAAAGCATCAGAAGCTGCTGGGCCCTGGGTGTACCTGCACCGAACTGGATATCACAGAGAAGTCACAGAAATAGAAATACCGTCAGAAGAATGAGGACCGAAGAAGAACCTGCCCTAAATACAGCCGGTGTCTTTCTCCTATAGATGGCAGGTGTCACTGGATCCCCAGACACTTAGAAGTCATTGTTGACAGCCTGCCTTTTAGGTGAGGAAACAGGCTCAGAGAAGTGGTCTGTTATTTAGTATCCCACAGAGTTCACACTCAGCTAAAATGTGGAATCATTTAAGGACTTCCATGTTTCCTGAATGAACTTTGCAACAACTAATAAGTTGGTGCAAATTAATAACTCTCTTCCATACAGTAGCAGAAGGTTTCTAAAGAACCTTGTCCAGTGTGTTCCATTTGACAATCTAACAACTGTTCCAGGTTTCTATGCTTCACAGGTGGGAAACCTGAGGCGCAGGTTAATGGATTTCTCTAAAACGAATGAGTTAGACACACACACACACACACACACACACACACACACACACACGAGAGAGAGAGAGAGAGAGAGAGAGAGAGAGAGAGAGAGGTGCTTTTTAATAGTTCCTAGTCTCCCAGCATTCTTTTGAAGTCGTCTCCAGCTCTTATAAAGCCAGGCACACAGAAGATGATCAGTAAATATTTGCTGAATAAATGAAAGAATGAATGAAAAAGAGAACGGAATCAAATCAGATCATGAATGGGAAAGCGACTTAAAAGGCTGACGCAGCCTCCCAGAGACTGTTAAAACAACTATCATCTCCACCTCTCGGTCTCCTCTCCTCTTAGCTCCCCTCCTGCATTCGGAGATGGAATGCCTCCTCCCAACTTGGCTAATGTCATGCCGGGAAGGAGGGGCTCTCTCAGGTGCCCGAGACCCTGGCACCTGCGCCTGTCCGGGTACCCTAGTCAGTGCATCTACTAGGAGAGAGGAGGAAGGGAGAGGGGCCCAGCAGGCCGCCATTGGGAGGGTCGTGGGAGGAGCCCCGAGAGAACCAGGCTGGAGGGGGGGGGGGGGAGGATGACGGCGGCGAGAACCCCAGCGGGGCGGGGCGGGCCCGCGCGTCCCAGCCCGGCTGCAGCGGAGCGCGCGGGGCCAGCTCTGCAGAAGGCGGCGGCTGGCTGGCTGGCTGGCTGGCTGGCTGGCTGGCTGGCCGGGACGATCACATCCCGCTGCAGGGGGCCAGTTTCGGCCGCCGCACTGTCCTCTGCACCGGGGACGCAGGCCAGCTGCCAGGCCTCGCCGCCGGCAACGCCCCCTGCTCCGAGACAGACGTCGCGCGGCCCTTGGGAACGCTGGGGGCCCCCGCAGACCCGCGGCCCGCGGCCACTCCGCCTCTGCCCTCTCTGCCCGCAGCTCGCCCGGCGCTGCCCGCCTCGGCGGGCCCGGGTCGGGATGGGGTAGGGCCAGCGCCAGTTCGGCGATGGGCCGCCCCCTGGGCACCGAACAGCCCCCCGAGGCCTGACGGACCACGAGGACCCGGGAGGTGGGTGTGGGCTGATCCGACTGCGCGGGTGGGGGCTGGGGTGGGCACCGGGGTTATGCGGAGGCGGGAAAGCCGCGGGGCAAATGGGCTTTGTGAGCTGTGGGAAGCCTGGGAGAGCTGCTGCATCCCGCTTGCGTTCTGGGCAGCTCCTGATCCCCTCGACTCGTGCCTCCTCCAGGATCCCCGCCTGGATGTCAAGCGGATGCCTCCGGGCCCCTGGGCGAACTCGGTGGAAACCATGGCTTCTTTGATGCCCCTTTCCCCGTATCTGAGTCCCACGGTCCTCCTGCTGGTCAGCTGTGACCTGGGCTTTGTACGAGCAGGTGAGTGAAGAGGACGCCCGCAGTGGGGGTCCGTCAGAGCTAGTGTGGAGGTGAAACCTCTTAACCTGTCAACACCCTGGCACCCCCCCCCCCACCAGACCGACCTCCCTCTCCTGTGAATGTGACGGTCACTCACCTCAGAGCCAACTCGGCCACTGTGTCCTGGGACGTCCCAGAAGGCAACATCGTCATTGGCTACTCCATTTCCCAGCAAGTATGAATCACCCTGTTTCCCCAACCTGTGCCCTTGGATCTCTGAACACCCCGCCAGTCACCTCCACACTACTCCTTTGGAGTGCTTGGATGTTACCAAGTCCCCGAGTTAAGCCTGATTGATGGTCA
Organism: Onychomys torridus; assembly: GCF_903995425.1. NCBI lineage: Eukaryota > Metazoa > Chordata > Mammalia > Rodentia > Cricetidae > Onychomys > Onychomys torridus. The sequence continues at coordinate 33,019,663 of NC_050463.1, forward strand.
GGGACTGGGGCTAGGTTGCTCTCCTTTCTCTGCATCTCCTTGCAGCGACAGAACGGCCCTGGGCAGCGTGTAATCAGGGAGGTGAACACCACCACCAGGGCCTGTGCTCTTTGGGGCCTGGCCGAAGACAGTGACTATACGGTGCAGGTCAGGAGCATCGGCCTCCGGGGAGAGAGTCCCCCTGGGCCCCGTGTGCACTTCCGTACTCTCAAGGGTTCTGACAGGCTGCCCTCCAACAGCTCCAGCCCAGGTGAGAGCCTGTGTTAGTAGGTTCTCAGGCTTTTTACCTGGCTTTTAACCTCCCGTTCACTTGCTAACAACAGTCGAGCTCAGATGAATAGAATGATTTAATTCTTTCTACTGCCAGGGAAGGGAAGAAAAACAGGTGGGCAGGGGACCAGCTATAGAGACGCTGCTAATGAATCCTTTTGGGGGAAGGGCCTTTAAGCTTCCTTTCGCCCAGACTCAAATCGCATCTGCCACAGCCTGCACGGAGCAAGTTCTATGATCACCCTTCGATGTCTAAACACTGCCCACCAAGGGCTTCTTCCTGAGAGGGCCTAGCCCACAACTCCAGGTTCAGCGCAGCGATGGACCCCGCTGACTCTAACCCCCAACGTCTCCCTTCTGTACGGAACAGAGCTCTCCAGTGGGTCCTTTGTAACGCAGAGGATGGCTCTCTTCCTAGGTGACATTACAGTGGAGGGTCTGGATGGAGAGCGGCCACTGCAGACAGGGGAAGTGGTCATCATTGTGGTGGTATTGCTCATGTGGGCTGGTGAGTCCTGGATGGGGAACCAGGGACTTGGGTCTGTGATAGTGGGGAGTGGTGAAGGTTGTCTACCTGTCAGGAGAAAAGGGAGAGAACGGGCAGTGGAGGGAGGTAATCAGGACAGGTTTGCAAGGCCAGGGTTGCACGGGCACCAGGGATTGAAGGATTTCCTAGGAGTTGTGCGGCTATCTCTGTACCCTCCAGGCTGTGACTGGAGAGGTCAAGACCCTGCACGGCTCAGATGGTCCTGTTGTGTTTCAGCTGTAATCGGGCTCTTCTGCCGTCAGTACGACATCATCAAGGACAATGACTCCAACAACAACCCCAAGGAGAAGGGGAAGGGGCCCGAACAGAGTCCTCAGGGAAGGCCAGTGGGGACAAGACAGGTGATGTGGAGTATTCAGGGAAGGGCGGAATAGGTAGAAAAGGGCGGTGGGGTGGGAAAGGAATGTCTGGGAGGGAGGGGTCCAGAAGGCAGGTGTGGCACCGGTCCTTTTCTGGAATTTGAGATTTGGGTGATTTTCTTTCACAGAAAAAGTCTCCATCCATCAACACCATCGACGTTTGAGTGAACTGGGTGAACCAAGAACCAGAACCAGAAGAGAGATGCACTAATAATGTGGGGGGGTGGGGGGGTCAGGGAAAGCCTAAGATGCTGATCTGCTTCAGACTCCCACATGGCAATGCACTCCCAGAATCCCAGGCTGGTACCCATCCTCTTTCCACTGTGAGCAGGGCCAGAAGGTAGGTCTGTTAGAATCTGTAATCCCTGGACCTGGGAATGGATATCAGTGAAACATCTTCTATCCCCCAGGTCCAGGGGAGAGTCATTTATTCAACCCTATCCCACTAGGTCCCAAATAGGGGCCCATTTCACGTGCATCAGGACTCTTGGCATCCACTAGCTGCCCCTACAAGCTTGCCTCTGGGCCTGAGAGAGGGGTGTTTCTGTCTGTATTGCCCTCCTCCAGGGAGGAAGAGGAAGCATCTGGGCCTAGAGGCAGATGTCACACTATACTACTCCAATGTCTTCCACGGAGCCTCAGGTGCTCCCCCCTCACCTGGCAGCCCCTCCAGCTGCGGGTGATCTCACCCCTGGGACATTTTTCCAATAAAGGTTCTTGGACAAACTGGAACTGGCTGTAAGGTATACGGTATGGTATGCTGAAGACGTCTCTACACCCTGTCAGCTCTCCAAGGGCCCCTCACGCCACCACCAACTTAAGGAACAGACCCATAAGATGTTTGTCTCAGTGTTCTCGTCTAAGATGGGCGGAGAAAGGACAAGGAGGAAAGGTACAGAAAGCTAGAAGCCTCCTTTCTTTGGCTCTGTTGAACGGGGGAAGGCGGATGAGAAGACACAGAAGTTTTTGCACCAGTGGAAACCAGGCCATGTCACATAAAAGGGCCAGTAGATTTTTCTTTTTTAAACCTTTGTCCAGGACCTTGGGCATACTAGGCAAATGCTCTACCACTGAGTTATATAACTAATCCCCTCTCTCCATCCTTTTTATTCCACCGTTCACTCTGGGAAAAATGGTCAGAAGGACTGAGCAGTGTCTTGGGGGCTAACAAGAGCAGCTACCACGGACTGTCCTTTGGTGCCATGTATTCTCACCCTGTGCACACCAGTGCCTCTTGGTTCCCTCTCTCATCTATGTCTCTGTTCACTCAAACTTAATAATAATTGTAACCCATAAAGGAGTTTATATTTATACTCTGTAACATATCCAGAGGATTCTAGAAATAAAAGAAAGGGGTTTGGATGCCCCTATCGAAAAAAGTTATAATTTGGGTTCCGGGACCTATTTGTGTTACCTGTGAAAATTTTTGGGAACTGCCCTCTACCCGTTCTTAATTTTTCAAGCGGGAGGTAGGTGATGGGGAGAGAAACATTCGCTGCCGTTGGCAACCGCTGTGCATGGAAGGCTTTGGGAACCCAGCTTCTGTCTGGAGAGCACATGCTCTGCTTTTAGGGGGGTCCAGGTCTTGTCAACCTGGGACCGTTTAGAGAGGGCCTACGGGTAGCTCCTTTCCTGCTTGCCATTCGCTCTCTCTGATACGCTACAAGAAATTAGAACGAAAATTCTTGAAAGGATCCCAGTCAAACAAAATAAAGACGATAGTATCTTTTCTTCACCGATCCTCAACCCCTAGCTCTAAGCTAGGAGGGCATTCAAGCTCGGTCTGTCCCCTGCACTGACCCCCTAAAGACACCAGTAAGCAGCTTTGAACTCACCGTTTACCCAATGACCAAACAGGGTGCCTGGCCTTTCCCTAGCCAATGCTTCCAACACAGCCCTCAGACCCCAGATCGAGAAGTTGAACACAGAGACAATGGGTTAAGAAGACTTGAATCGAATGGTCTGGCGGGAACGAAAAGGTTATCAGCTCTGGGTTGAGTCTCGGTTCCACCGTTTACTAGCTGTTTTAACTTCGGTGCGTGACCCCCTCCTGTTGTGTGAAACGGGACTGTACCTCTGCCCACTGCAAACAGGTTCTCTCCTGGAGCATTCACTGTGCCCCATCGGCACTGGGTGGCCTCGGGCAAAGCCACAGAACTTGTGGCGGGGGCGGGCGGAGGCTGCAGTCCTGCGAATGGGCTTTCGCCTCTCGTAGCACCTGCTTTGCTCTTCTCCAGAGTTTAAGCACCTGAAAGCGCACTTGGCCGGACACAGCAGTGAGAGACACCAGGGTTAAAGTGACGCCGGGAGCAGGGGGTGGGGAGGGGAGAGAGAGGAAGACTTGTGGGTGGGGCTTGGCCGCGGGTTTGCATACCGTTACGGGATTGGTCGAGGAGAGAATTCGACCACCCCCCCTCTTCTTGTGGTCCCGCCCTAGGACTCACTGCGCCTGCGCACGTGCCTGCCGGCGGCGCCGCGGACCCGCTGCGTGACCTCATGACGTGTGTTGCGCCACGTCGCCTGTGCGTCAGCGGCTAGCGCCGCCGCTGCCGCCGCCGCCGCTTGGCGGGTTGTCCGGGTAACCGCGGGAGTTGTCTCGGTCAGCGAGCCTCCGAGACCCGTGTGCGTCATGCAGTTGAAGCACCTGAGGACCCTGCTGAGCCCTCAGGTGAGGAATCGCGTGCCTCTCCCCCGCCCCGGCCGCCGGGCGTTCCAAAAAAAAACCAAACCAACAAACGGGGGAGCAGAAGTTTATGTGGAGTGCCTACTGTGTGCAGGAGATTGCAAAAGCTCTTTCGGTAGGCGACAGGCATCGCGAACGACTTTCATGGCATCACGCACATGAGCTGAGGGTCAGGCCCCAAGCTTAGGCTCCGAGGGATGGAGTTACGTCACAGGCTGTGAAGGAGAGGCGCACGTATAGACAAGGATCATGCATCTGCATCTGCACAGGATGAAATGAGTCTCAGGCTGAACCTTCGTTTGGGTTGTGGAAGTGTATCTCAGATTCAGAAGAGGCTGGGCCCTAGGGGAGGAGCCCAGGAACAGAAAGGAAGTCAGCATAGGTTTGGGAGTGAAGGGAACGGAGTTCAGGTCTCGCACTGATTTGTTGTCCAAATGGTATCTCTGGCTTTAAGCCTCATCTTACCTGGTCTTTCTATCACTAGCTTCTTCTAAGAGACTTAGGAGAGAGTTAAATGATGTTTTACACACACACACACACACACACATATACACACACACTATCACTAGCTTCTTCTAAGAGACTTAGGAGAGAGTTAAATGATGTTTTACACACACACACACACACACACACACACACACACACACACACGCACCATAAACTGGTTTGGTGGTGCTGAAGGCCAGAAATCCCAGCAGTTGGGAAGTGGAGGCAGGAGGATTAGGAGTGCAAGGTCATTCTTGGCTACTTAAGAGAGCTCAAGGCCATCCTGGGCTGCATGAGACTCTTTATCTTGAAAAAAGAAAAAAATAATAATTGGGCCAGTGAGAAGGCTCAGTGGATAAAGGCACTTACCCCACTTAGCCTGACTGCCTGAGTTTGATCCCTGAGACCCACACGGTGGAAAGAACCAACTCATGCAAGTCGTCCACATGCACCCCCACCACACACCCCCACCACCCCCACCACCCCCACCACACACCCCCACCACCCCACCACACACCCCCACCACCCCCACCACACACGCACCACCCCACCATACACAATAAATAAATGTAAGGAAAAAAATCTTAGCCTTTTTTTTTTATTGATTCTTTGTGTCTTTCACATCATAGATCCCGATCACACCCATCTCCTGTCCCCTCACATCTGCCCTCTGCCCTGCAACCTACCCCCCCCATAAAATAAAACAAGATAAAGTTTAAGATAAAAAAGAAAAAGGAAGAAAGGCAAAATCTTCTCATGGAAGCTACAGTGTGACACAGTGAGTCACGAAGTAAACACCTTTTTTCTTTTTTTCTTTTTTTTTCTTTTTTTTTGTTTTTTTTGTTTGTTTGTTTGTTTTACAAGACAGGATTTCTCTGTGTAGCTTTTTGGAGCCTGTCCTGGAACTCACTCTGTAGCCCAGGCTGGCCTCGAACTCACAGAGATCCGCCTGGCTCTGCCTCCCGAGTGCTGGGATTAAAGGCGTGCGCCACCACTGCCGGGCAGTAAACACCTTTATCCATACGTCTTGCCACACAGGCGTTCATTGCAAAGAATTATTGGTCTGGTTCGAGGCCCCTGGTCTTTGCTACACTATCAACACCAGGTCCTCACCGGGGCTCTTCCTGGACATCCCTTTGCTGCCCTGTGAGTGGAGATGTAAGGAAAAAGTTTTAGACAGCATTGTAAACTGAAAAGCTGTGTGAAGACTGATAGACCACAGGGAAAGGCATCCAAACGGAAAAGACAGGCTAACGCAGCACACATAAGGTTGGCTGTGGGGGAGATGGCTCTTCATAAGCAGGAGACACTGAATTCAGATCTCCAGCATCCACTTAAATGCCAGGCACACACCTGTAATCTCAGTACTGGGGAGGCAGAGTCAGGTGGGTCCCGAGAGCTCATTGACCAGCCAGCCTTGTCAAATTTATGAGCTCCAGGTTCCGTGAGAGATCCTGTCTCAAAAAATAAGGTGGGGTGCAATTAAGGAAGACACTTGATCCTGACCTCTGGCCTCTACGTGCACACACAAACAGGCACATAGAACCCCCAACATCCACACACCTACATACGGAAAGAGTATGCTATTTGCAGAGGATGTTGCATAGTGGTAGAGCATATGCTTGGCATGTGTGACCCTGCATTTGTCCCTAGCCCTACAAAAGGAAATCCCTTATCCGATCATGGTGCTGTGTGCCTATAATCTCAGAATTTGTGAGACTGAGGCAGGAAGGGGGCTTGCTATATGCTCAAAGCCAGCCTGAATACACAGCAAGACCTTCTTTTTACAACTAAGAATAAAATGTGTGGCTTTTAGAGTCTCCTCAAGAAGTCGGGTGTAGTCCTACCTCAACTTGATGTGCCATGCTTTGTTGACTCCCATGAGAGGCCTGTCCCTTTCTGAACAGAAACAGGAGCAGAGGATTGGGGGCGGGGGTGGGGGAAGTAGGAGGAAGGGATCGGAGGGGGGGGGGCAGGGGAACTGCAGTCAGGATGTAAAATAAATGAATAAATTTAATTAATAAAAAATTTTTAAAAAGAATAGCTAGGCATGATGCCTCATGCCTGGAGGCAGGCGGCTATCTGTGAATTCAATCCCTGTCTGGTCTCACAAATTGAGTTCCATAGAGAGCCCCTGTCTCAAAAAAAAAAAAGCCAAAATAATAATGATAATGATGACAATAAATAAGAGCATATGGTGAAATTAAGTTACTAATACATATACTACAGCAGCATAATTAAAGACATTACAGTTATAGTTTTTGGAATCAAACATACGTGGTTTCAAATATTCCATCTGTCATCAAAAAACTATATATGTAATTTACTTTTTTAATTTTCAGTGCCTCAGTTTCCCATATGTAAAATGGGAATAATAATAATAGCTTCTACCTCAGAGATCTGAGGTCAGGTACTTACAGGGTATAAAGCATTTATGAAAATGTCTGTCACCCTGTTCCACTCAGTTGTCAAGACAGACAGGCACTTAATACAGAGAAAGGAGAATCCATCAATTATGGGACTTGAGATGTTTGCAGGGTGTGTGGAAAGCAGAGAAGTACATTAGAAGACAGGAGAGTTGTAGGGGATGCAGCCCTGGCTCCGTGGTAGAACAATAAAAAGTTGTACTCCTTGCTCAGTAAACTGGTGCTGTAATCTGTAATTTCAAAATACCCTAATGGAAAAATTGGAAATAGAACCCCTTGGTCCCTAAAAAAAAGATGATGTCATGGTGCAGCTGGGCCAGATGCCCAGGATGGACTCAGCCATGAAGGAGGGTGATCAGCCAAAGTTGGTGAAGTGCCTGCACTCACTTCTAATCTACGGTAGTGAATGGTTGGATCATGACCATGGTGATGGTGCGGCTGGCTATTTTTCTGGCTGTGGTTTGAGGATTTTGGTGCAATGACCCCTTCCCCTTCTGGCGCTGGAAGCATTTGGGTTAGATGTAGAAAGTAAAAGTGTTTTAAGCCAGACCTCTAGTAGCCCCAAATGGTTAATCAAACATTTGGAGCAGGAGCTAAATTTCATCTCAAGAACGAAAACCTTTAGTGGTAGAGCCTTAGAGGACCACAGCTGGTACAGTGAGGGACAGACAGACAGAATAATTCACTGTGGGTGATCACTTACTTTCTTTTTTCTTTTTATTTATTTATTTTGGTTTTTCAAGACAAGGTTTCTCTGTGTAGCTTTGGAGCCTGTCCTAGAACTCACTCTGTAGCCCAGGCTGGCCTCGAACTCACAGAGATCCGCCTGCCTCTGCCTCCCAAGTGCTGGGATTAAAGGTATGTGCCACCACACCCTGTTCTCTTTTTTACTTTTTTTTTTTTTTTTTAAAAGGACAGCTCTCCTATAGCCCGGCAGGCTTCAAACTTGCTGTGTAGCTGAGGAGGATTTTGAATATCTGATCCACCTCCCAGGGGTGAGCCACCATACCTGTCATTCCCACATTCTTTTCATTTCTTAACTTACTCTTCTGAGGTGCCAAGGATCAAACTTGGGGACTGGTGAGTGCAAGGCAAATACTCCATTGACTGGGCCGTATCTCAGTTTTTGCAGTGGTCACTTTTAACTCGAGACTGACAAAGCGGGCAGTTAGCAGGGGACAGTGACATTGTTTATAATTTTCTAATTATGTTACTCCTGGTCTCCAATCGTCCCCTGTCTCTCCTGCTCCTACCCAATAAATCCAGATGATTAGCTTGCCTCCAAAGCCCTTCCTGAGCTAGCCCAGTCTGTGCTTCCTGCCCTACCTCCTCTCTCGTTTGCAAAGCCTCAGCTTCCTTAAATTGCTGGTCCTCGGCCAGAGCTTGAGTCCGTTCATGCTGCTCATTACATCTGAAGTAATTTGCCATTCACTGGAGTCCATTCTTCAAAGTTTAATTTTGACCATTTAAGCATAAAATTGTCCTGAGCTTCTCTAAATTATTCCTGCACTCAGGACATATTATTCTTATGGGGCATTTCCAATTTTGTAGCATCCAATTAGGTTCTGGGGCTGGATCTGTGCTTCGTCTTTGTCTCTCTGTCAGCTCCTGGCCAAGTGCCTTTCTGGGTAAAGTGCTTGAAAACATTAATTGAATGAGTAGCTATAAAGACTAAACTTTATCATAATAATTGATTTTTTTCCCCCAGTAGCAGACCTGAAAGATGAGGGAACAAGCAGGCCATTGCTTTTGGAACAGTTGATGCATTATTTATACCATGAGTCTCAGAAAGCACATTAGGGGCTGAGGAGAGGCCTTGATAGGGACAGTGTTTGCTTACCCTGAATGAAGCCCTGGGTCCTATCCCCAGCATGGCAAAAACTAGACATGATGGAGCATGCGTTGAATCCTAGCACTCAGGAGGATCAGAAGTTCAAGTCATCCGTGCCATAGAGTGAATTTGAAGCCAGTCTAGGCCACACGAGGCTCTGGAAACTATTGTTCTTACAATTCAAGTGTCCAAGCACTCTGTCGTATTTTGTTTAGTTTTGAGATGTAGAGCAAAGCCACACTAAGACTGAGGAGCCTGGAGATACTTTGTGCCCCGCAAACCAGCACTGGCTATACTACCCCTTTGCCTCTGCAGGATGGAGCTGCAAAGGTGACCTGCATGGCCTGGTCCCAGAACAATGCTAAATTTGCTGTCTGCACGGTGGACCGCGTGGTACTGCTGTATGATGAACATGGGGAGCGGAGAGACAAGTTCTCCACCAAGCCAGCCGACATGAAGGTGGAGTGAACTCATGTGTGCTCTAACATGTTATCCTAGACAACTTGGTAATCTGCCTTCCAGCCGCAGACATGGGAAATGGTCTACGCTTTTTCTCAGTATAAACCTCCTGGTCTTTTGGGACATGTGTGTGTTTTCTTTCCTCTTTCATTTATACTCATTATTTTTGTTTTTACCCCTAGTACGGCAGGAAGAGCTACATGGTAAAAGGCATGGCTTTCTCTCCTGATTCCACTAAAATTGCCATAGGACAGACTGACAACATCATCTATGTCTACAAGATTGGAGAAGATTGGTGAGGATGAGGGGGGAGGTGGGTTGTGGCCCACAGAAGAAGAGTTGGGCATGAGAAATGCTTTGCTGGGATAGGGATGGGGGTCAGGCGTGGAAGGAACACCCTAGAGCCTGATGCTGTGGTGGCCATCCTGTGCCTGCCCTGTGTGTCCTGCAGTCCTGTCTCTGGAGGGATGAGTATAAGGCCAGCGGAAGGGTCCCGACAGCCAGTGCGACACTGTGTCTTTGATGTAGCTCCAGGGCTTCTTGGGCACTCACTCACATCTCCATCAGACCTCCCACAGAGGGACAGGAAGCGCTAGCCGGCCAGGAAAGGTTTCCGGTCTTGCCGCTTTTCATCCCCATCAGGTCGGGCAGTTTATCTGCGGACGTGATTTTTAAGTATGCGTCCTTGTCTTTGTTTGACAGGGGTGACAAGAAGGTGATCTGCAACAAGTTCATCCAGACGGTAAAGTTCACAGATGAGCAAACACCTGTTTATCTGCTTGGAAATGTCACTGGACTTGCTTCTTCCAATGTCTAGCCCTGATTTGACCTGCTGAGGGATGGTGTTGACTGGCTGCTCATTGTCACCTACAGAGGAGCCTTGTTGTGTGCCCTCCTCTCCTGCTCCCCCATAGAAGACTAGGGTGGCGGGGTGTGGTGGTGTGGTGGGTGTCAGGTTGTTATCCATGTGCGAATCCACACAGGCGGGGTTACCTGTCACCCTTTTTCATAGAGTGCCGTAACTTGTCTGCAGTGGCCTGCAGAGTACATTATTGTCTTTGGACTGGCTGAAGGCAAGGTAAAGGATGGGGAGGAAACCCAGAGTAGGTGTGTGTGTATGTGGGGGGGATAATGGTCCTGGGGAGGTGGGGGAGAATATGGTTCCTCTTTTCCCCTGGAGCTCAAGTGCGGACTTCATCTCAGTCCCCCAGGCGAAATTGACAGTAGCCTAGCCAGACTTCTGCATGTTCTTTGTGTTTCAGGTTCGCTTAGCAAACACTAAAACTAACAAGTCGTCTACCATCTACGGGACAGACTCTTACGTGGTGGCGCTGACAACCAAGTGAGTATTAAAAATAAGACTTGGGAATGTCAGGGAAAAGCTGCATTTGACAGAAAGGGGTCTTTCATGGCGTGTGTGTGCGCGAGTGTGTGTGTGTGTGTGTGGGTGTGTGGGTGTGGGTATGTGGGTGTGGGTGTGTGGGTGGGTGTGAGTGTGGAGTCTCTCCCTCTGTGTCCACCTCTCCACCTTTGCCCTTCAGTTGCTCTGGGAAAGGGATCCTCTCGGGCCACGCAGACGGCACCATCGTCAGGTATTTCTTCGACGATGAAGGCTCTGGAGAGTCACAGGTGTGCACCACAAAAACTCTGGGGTGGGGTGGACATTCCAGGAGCCCTCCGGGGCGGGGTAGGGGGAGAGGCTGAGGTATTGGGGGAGGAGGCTGGGAGAGTGCGATCTTGGAGAGAAGCATTTGGGTGCCGCCACAGAGCTCTGCGTTCAGGAGGCTAGAGCTCACTATTTATAGGGAGGAGTGGGTGGAAGGGACCTTGAGAGAGGGGGAGAAAGACTCTGGGGGGCAGAAAGTGAAAATGATTTCCACTTATGTAAATAGACACATATACACAAATGCGTGTGTGTATATATATACATGTTTACGTAACACACAGACATCCGAAGGAAGTTAGTTAACAGGCCAGCAAGCTGGCTGAGCAGGTAAAGCTGCCCGATGCCAAACCTGTCAGGACCCACGAGGTGCAAGGACAGATGTGACTTCTGCAAGATATCCTGTGCCCTTCAACCATGTGTACACAAGCACAGATGTGCACACACATGCAAATGCACACACACACACACACACACACACACACACACACACAAATCAATAAAATATGAAAGAGGTAACTATTTTCTTGGAAAAAGAAAGATAGACATAAAGGGAAGTGTTTATGTTTTGCTCTGTATATTTCAGTACTATTGAACTGTTTACATTGTGAGTTAACTGTGTAATTAATTGTATTTAGCCCTCCTTGAAGCCATGTGCTATCTTGGACCTAGACAGTATAGGTTACTGTGTGTTGGCTCCCTTTGGGTGGCTTTACTGGTACATACCAGAGATCTCCAACACCACTGTGGGTACAAGGTCAACAAGTATATACATATGGCATGTGTGTGCTCATGGCCCAAGGACAATTTGTGAAGTCTTCAGAATTAGCGTGTGTTGGGAAATGTTGGCAGGAAGATTTTTTTTTTTTTTTTTTTTTTTTTTCAGGGTGAGATGGTCAAGAGTGTGTGGATCAGCTGGGAGGTTGAGGAGTTTCTAGGGTGGCATCTGCAAAGTACAATTGAAATGTTCTGTCTCAGGGGAAGCTGGTTAGCCATCCATGCCCACCCTATGCCTTGGCCTGGGCAACCAACAGCATTGTGGCTGCGGGCTGTGATCGGAGGATCGTGGCCTATGGGAAGGAAGGCCACGTGCTGCAGACTTTCGACTATAGCCGTGACCCTCAGGAACGGGAATTCACCACAGCCGCAGCAAGTCCTGGAGGCCAGTCTGTCGTGCTGGGCAGTTATGACAGGTAGGTCCCCCGTCCAGCTGCACCATCTTTCTCTGTGGACTCTCTGCACTAGCCAAGTTGTCCTGAATCACAGCAGAAGCATGGACAGAAGCCATGTGCAAAGGGATTCTCAGATTGCCGTCCGTTGGCATGCTGGCGGCTTAAAAATGCACTGTGCTGCTGCCACAGCCTGGGATCCCACAGCAGAATCCATCACATCCTCCGTGTCCCCATTTCAGACTTGAGTTCACCCCACTGCTTCTGTTTTGAGGGGTTCTTCAGAAGAACTCTGAGTAGCCATCTTTTTCTCTCCAGTGCCTGCATTGGCATCTGGCATGTAACGTATAGCCACTGTTGGGTGAATGAATGAATGAATGAATGAATGAATGAATGAATAACAAAGCAGCAGCTAAGCAGCTGGGGTCAGGTCCCCTCTTCCCTGTCTGTCTGCCTTTGTGGCCTTTCAGTCCTGTGTGTCTTATTACGTGCCTTTCTTCTTCACCTGCTACACTTTGTTTTTCCTCCTTCCCTCTCCTGGCAGTCTGTTTGTCTCACTTGTCCTGCTGTCCTGCTTTCTCTTCTTCCGGCCTTTGTGTTGTCTTTGATTTTTGAGACAGGCTCTCATTCTGTGGCCCATCTAGCCTGGAACTCACTCGGTAGACCAGGTTGGCCTCAAACTTGCAGTGATCCTCCTGCCTCTGCCTCCCGAGTGCTGGCATTACAGGTGTATGCCACCACACCTGGCATCCATCTTCTTGCCCCGTTCCCTTTGCCTTGACTTCCTCTGCACCGTTCTACCCTCCCCGCTGGGCTGCCTTGCTCACCCCTTTTGCGTCTGCTTCCCCTTCTTATGGAGTGAGTCGGTTCCCTTTCATTACCAGCTTATTTTCACTCTTTACCTCTCTAGACTCCGGGTGTTCAACTGGAGTCCTCGAAGAAGCATCTGGGAAGAGGCCAAGCCCAAGGAGATTGCCAACTTATACACCGTCACTGCCTTGGCCTGGAAGCGGGACGGCTCACGACTCTGTGCGGTGTGTTGTTCTCGCTCCTTTCTGTAGTGGCGATTGTCTCCAAACTCGACTAAAATGCTCCCTGTGCCAAGGCACCACTGTGACACAAGAGCTGCTTCAGCTGCCTTGTGACTTCAACCTAAAAAGCTGCTGTTAAAGGCAGGAAAGGGAGACTTACACTTTCCTGGAGACCTCAAGGGACACACTTGTCCAGGGGACCCCGATTTCTCCCTCATTATCCAATCCACATGTGATGCCTGTAAGTCCTCTTCGGATATGTCCAAAGCCTGGCCACTGTGAGCCTGAGGATTGAGGTCCCGAGGGTGTATCTAGACACCGTCCTGTGCCAGCACACCCGTGCCCCGCCTTCCACACCGTCCTTTCTCTCTCAGGGCACACTCTGTGGCGGGGTGGAGCAGTTTGACTGTTGCCTCCGGAGGAGTATTTACAAGAACAAGTTCGAGCTGACGTATGTGGGACCCAGCCAGGTGAGCAGCCGATGGCCTGGCATGCTGAGATCGCTCATGGCCCACCCGTCCTTGTAACATTTCCCCACCTGCTGGCCACAGCCACAGGCAAATTCAACCTTCATCGCCCCTGGCAGAGCTGGCCTAGGGAACAGAAAGTGTCAGGGTGACTTCCTGGCGTAGAGTTGTTCTGGCCCATTGTAAGAAAAGGTTTAAGCACCAGGCTCAAGAGTCCCGTGTAAAGCTGTCTCCCCAGCACTGCCCACTAGAGGAGTCGATGAGCAGGATCACAAGGTACCAGAAAGCTCCAGGACTCTGTCGTCTTAGAGACAAACTTTCACTCTCCCCCTGTCCTTCCCTGCATCCGTTATTGGTGTGTTCCTTATCTTTCCGTTCGCTCCAGAAACATTTATCCTTTCTCTGCTGTTGTTAGTGCTGCTAAGGACTCAGAATACGGAGGTGATTTATCTGGAAGACACTGTACCAGGGCCAGAGATATGGCTCTTATTCTTCTCGAAGAGGACATGAGTTCAGTTCCCAGCACCCGTGTTAAGTGGTTCACAACAATCACATGTACCTTCAGCCCTAGGGGATCCAGTACCCTCTTCTGCACTCACCCTTGTACACACCTACATACATAATTAAAAATCTTAAAAAAAAAAAAAAAAAAAAAAAGAGAGAGAGAGAGATACTGGGTTCTGGCATGTGGCCAGTGAGTTTGAGGCCAGCCTGAACTACATAGCAAGTTCCAGGCCAACCAGGGCTACATGTCTCAAAAAAAAAAAAAAAAAATCAGAAGTAGAAGAGGAAGAAAAAGAAAGAGAATCTAATCTTGGCCTTGTCCCTTACCAGGTGATAGTGAAGAACCTGTCTTCAGGGACCAGGGTGGTGCTCAAGTCCCACTATGGCTATGAGGTAGAGGAGGTGAAGATCCTGGGCAAGGAACGGTACTTGGTAGCTCACACGTCAGACACGCTGCTGCTCGGAGACTTGAACACTAACCGCCTCAGCGAGGTAGGAACCGAGAATGGTAAGGTGGGTAATGGGATGTCTTGGCTTGCTAATTCTGGAGACACGGGGGCCCCAAGGGGTAGGATCCCCAAAGGAAACCGTTCTGATGCTGGTGACCTCGTTTCGATAGTGAGAGGTATAGACTCCTGGAGTATCACTTTCCATAGCTGGACTGGTTTTTTTTTTGCCGCCATCTCTCAGAAATGTGGGGACCAGGGCAAGAATCTGATGAGCGCATCTTTTGTGTAACGTCAGCGCCTTCTGGACCGCCGTCCCTCTTCCTCCCCACTGACATCCTTCCAGCCTTGTCCTGGGCACTTGTCCACACTGCCTCTGATGCTTTCTCCTCACTCTGCAGATAGCCTGGCAGGGATCTGGTGGCAATGAAAAGTACTTCTTTGAAAATGAGAATGTGAGTAGAACTTGACTCCCCCCACCATTTCCTAAGCCTCATTCCGGCTCCTAGTCAGAGGGGTGGGTGGCAGGGCATGGGGAGACTGCCGGCAAAGGGAGAGGTGAGGGAGAAGCCGTCCTGAACCGCAGTGCCCCTTCCTCCATTCTTCTCCACGCCTCCTTCCCGGTCCTCCCCAGGTGTGCATGATCTTCAATGCCGGCGAGCTGACCCTGGTAGAGTATGGGAGTAATGACTCCTTGGGTTCGGTGCGCACTGAATTCATGAACCCTCACCTCATCAGGTAACCTCACAAGGTTCTCTGAACCCTTGCAATCCAGAAGGACTCCTTTTGAACCTCTGAACTGTATGCCCCCAGATCAGTCTAAAAATGTCATCCCGCGTGGTGCTTCAGAACCGTCCAGAAGCCCCCAGGCTGAGTCCATCTTACCTCGGCTTGTTCTTGTCGCAGCGTCCGTATCAATGAGAGGTGCCAGCGAGGAATGGAAGATAACAAGAAATTGGCTTATCTTGTTGATATTAAGACTATTGCTATAGGTAAGATGCTCTTATCACTTTAATACGGAAACAGATACCTGTATTGCACTTCAGTATCATAGGATCACATTCACTGACAAGTCCAGGAATCTGAAAGGTACCAGGTACACATAACCTCATTTTTACAGTAGTTATAGGAAATATTTAAGTCCCTGTGGGTATGTCTTTATGTAAGCATCTAGCTATGGATATATAAATGCACAGGCCTATCAGCTAGGCCTATATATTTAATTTCCATGTTCTCTAATTATATATCATAGGGTCAGCAAGTAGTGAACAGTAGAGAAGAATTATCAGCAAATTTAGGAATTTTCCTGTGTAGGCATCATCAAATCATAGACTCTTTAGAACTGGAAGGGCTGTATTTTTATATCTTTTATTAGTAACTAATAACAATAGAAACTTAATTTGCATTTCAAAAGTGTTTCATTTATAAATATTAACTTTGTAATTTGTATCACCAAATGCTACAAGCATGGAAGAAAGGATGGAGAATAGCGTAGTATCCTCCAGAAAGTGTAGAGACGGGCGTGCATACACAGCATAGCTGTGCCAATGGGACTCTGGCACCAGCTCCCTGGCTGTACTTGCTACAGTGTGAGCCTCCCATAGTTAGTCTTTCTTCGTTTCTTCACTCCCAGAGAGGGAGCACTTAGACCCCTGCCTGCCACACTCGTTTAATAAACGAGCTGCTGATCGTCATGGCATGTCGTTAATATGTGCTTACCCATGCCTAGGTCTGTGGAGTCCTAACATTTCGATGCATTTACATTGGGTCTTTTCCCTCATCTCTTACTCATGGGCATTTAGAGTGTTAATTTTTTTTTTTCTTTTTAGTTGTTTTGTTTTATTTTTTTTTGAGACAGGGTTTCTCTGTGTAGCCCTGGCTGTCCTGGAACTCACTCTATAGACCAGGCTGGCTTTGAATTCAGAGACTACTTCCTCTGCCTCCTAAGTACTGGGACAAAAGGTGTGTGCTATCACACCCTGCTGAGTGTTAATTTTTTTTAAGGTTTATTTATTTTATGTGTATGGCTATTTTGCCTGCATGTATGTCTGTGTACCATGTACATGCTTTATGCCCTTGGAGGTCAGAAGAGGGCATTGGGACCCCTGGAACTTGACTTATAGGTAAGTGTGAGCTGCCCTGTGGTTGCTGGGAATTGAACCTGGGCCTTCTGGAAGAGCAGCCAGTAATTTTTTTTTTTTTTTTTTTTTGAGCTGAGGATCGAACCCAGGGCCTTGTGCTTGCTAGGCAATTGCTCTACCACTGAGCTAAATCCCCAACCCTGCAGTCAATACTTTTAACCACTGAGCCATCTCTCTAACCCCTAGTTGTTTGGGGGTTTTCATTGTTTGTTTTGTTTTGTTTTTTAATCATAGCAATGCTTCTTGCTGAGGTCTGTGCTCAGGGCAGAACTGCTGAATCACAGAGGGGCTGTGTCTTCAACTTCACTAAGTGTTTCCCGTTGCTCTCCAGAGAGGTTGACCAACCTCAGTTCCTCTCCCAGTTAGAATTCCTCCTCTTCCACATCCTCTCCAGGACCTGAAATGCCTGGCGTGTGTGAAATGCTATTGCATTTATTATTAATCACTTGGATTTCCCCTTCTGTGACCTGCCAGTTCTTATCCCAAATGCATTGTGAAAGCCAAGTGTTTTGTTGAAGATGGGAAATTTTTTGCGTATGTATGTAGCCTCTGATGGGTACTTACATTGTAGTTTTTTTTCCCACTCTGTGTGGCTTGACTTTTCTCTCTTTTAGGTATCTTTATTATTGAGACATTTAAAGAATTGGTTATACTTATTTATGTCACGGAACTGGTTTGGGGACATATGTGCCATGGCATTCAGTTGGGAGTCAAAAGACAACCTGAGGCGCAGTGGGTCCTTTCCTTCCACCATGTGGCTCTAAGGGATCAAACTCCAGCCCTGCAGCAAGCACTTTAAAAATTAATTTAGGGCCCTTCTCTCTTCTCTCCGCGGTCTCTCTCTTTCTCTTTTTCTTTCTCTCTCCTCCTCTCTCCCTCTCTCCCCTCTCTTTCTTCCTCTCTCCCTCTTTCTCCCTCTCTCCCTCTCTCTCTCAATAAAGCTCTAGAAAGGTAAAAAAAAAAAAAAATTAATTTAGGGGGCTAATGAGATGACTCAGCATCTAAAGGTACTTGCCACCCTGCCTGATGACTTGACGTCAGTTCCTTCAAGAGGGAACTGACTCCTGTAAGTTGTCTGCTGACATCCACATGTGCTCCTTGCAAAATAAAAACAAACAAATAAAAATGTAACCAATAGATTTTTAGTTAAAAAAAATTTGAGTCTAGGGATATAACTTGGTGGTAGACTGCATGGCAGGCCTGCGTTCAATCACCAGAAGTGCCAAAATCATAGTAAAAATAATTGCTGATTTTTGAGGTCTCATCTAACAACTTTTCCCCTTACTCCCTCCCATATTTCAACATTCTTAAATCTTGCTTTCCACCTGGAATTTATTTTTGTATGTGATGTGGGTAGGGTTTTTAACTTTATTTTCTCCATCTGTTTAACCATTTATTGAAATCCCACTAGTTTGTTATGCCATCCCTGTCATAAATCAAACTTTCATATACATATGGGCCTCTTCTTAAGATAGTTTCATGAATATTACATTTTACATCTGAGCTCAGAAATGCAGGTATCTGCAGTGGGAATGATATGTAGGCCAGGAGGCCTAAGTTTCTAGTGGCAATGGTAAACTATGAGACTTCAGACAAGGCCATTCACTCCTCAGGGGGCATTTTCAATATATGTAAAATGACATAGTTCTTCAATTTTCTGAGTCACCAGTTCCTTTTCATGTAATGAAAAGTATAGACATTTTCCAGAAAAAAATGCATGAACGTCAAATTTTGCATACAATTTCAGTGTTCCCAGGAATCCTTGCAGCTCTAACATGGCTTGCTCTGGCTCGATTTTGGTTGCTGTTTTCTTTTTCAGTGTTTGGAGACAGGGTCTCCAGTTACCCAGATTGGCTTTACCCTTGAGTACTGGGATTGTAGATAGGAGTCACCATGCCTGCTGTCATAATTTCTATGTCTCCAAGTTACCAGCCTGTGTACTGGCTGGTCTCCAGTTGGCCATCTTCCTGACTCGGCCTTTCTGCCCTGTGCTCGAACTGTGGGTGTGAGCCACTCAGCTGCACTGAGCCTGGCTTTGCTCAGAGGCTCCCTTCTGTCCGTCTCAGCTTGTGCACTCCTTGGAGCCAGTGTGACGTCACCAAGGTCATTTCATTCATCAGCTTTCTCTGGTACCCAGTGACACACTCACCCTTTTTTATTTGTTTATTCAAGACAGGGTCAAACTAGGTAGCAGGAGCTGGCCGACATAGAAGGGCCTGGCCGCCCACTCCCACTCTCTCTGCCTCAGATTTCTGAAGGCTGGGGGTTATTGCAGTGTACCACCATTTCTCCATTAGATCTTTTAATTGCCTACAAAGTCAAAGTAAAACATCTATAATTCCAGACAAGTTCCTTGACAGGGTTTCTCTGTGTAGCCTTAGCTGTTCTTGGCTGTCCTGGAACTCTCTCTGTAGAGCAGGCTGGCCTTGAACTCACAGAGATCCACTTGCCTCTGCCTCCTGAGTGCTGGGATTAAAGGCATGTACCACCATGCTTGACGAAAACCAGTTTTTTAAGCATCCTAGAAAAATTGTGCAGTATTTATCATTTGCATTCCCTGTTGGTACCCCAATTTTTTTTTAAAAAAAAAAAAAAAAACTTATTTATTTATTATGTATACAGCATGTATGACTGTAGCCAGAAGAGGACACCAGATCTCATTACAGATGGTTGTAAGCCACCATGTCGTTGCTGGGAATTGAACTCAGGACCTTTGGAAAAGCAGTCAGTGCTCTTAACCTCTGAGCCATCTCTCCAGCCCAATAAAATGTTCTTAAAGCCTAACATGATTATAAGGCCAGCATTCTACAGATAAGTGCAGCCCTAGACATGGCTGGGATCACCCTTCTTACCCTCTCTTCTTTGCAGTGGATCTGATTGGCGGCTACAACATTGGTACGATCAGTCACGAGAGCCGTGTGGATTGGCTGGAACTTAATGAGACTGGACACAAGCTTCTCTTCAGGGACCGGAAACTTCGTGTGAGAGGGATTAGGAGGACCTCAGGCCTGGGCTGGTCCATAAAGGGCATGACAGAAACTGTTATCAGGGACTGTGGGGGCAAGGCAGGAAATGAGTCCTTGGTTCCAGATGCCATGGGCATAGCAGAAGGGGACAAAGAGTAGTCTGTACCCTGTCACAGCCTGTCTGAGGTACCCTGCAGGAGATTGTCTTCTGACGGGGACAGAGTCAGGGAGGGCGCTCCAGAGTTGGCTTCTCTGACTGCTCACCAATCTGTCCTCACGAAGCTGTGCCCTCTCCTCGGGTCTGGCTGACCTGGGCCCAGTCCCACTCCACCAGTGTGCCTCAGCCACACTTCGCTGAAGGTGTGGCACTGGCTTGAGTAGCCCCTCCCCGCACTTCCATATTCTCTTCTCAGTGTGGCATCACCAGAGGGGGCCTCTCTTTCGATTGGTCATTTCGGTGAGAGCCACACTGCATTGCAGACCTTCGGCTCATTTAGTTTTATTTGGGAGCCTTGCCTGTTAATCTGGCCCAGGGTTACTCTAAGAACGAAAGTCTGGCCTTCACCTAACCACACCTTGAATGAAGGTGTTAGCTTGCTTGGTCATCTCATACTTGACCAGAGTCAGGATATACCAACTTAGCATCGACTCGAGGGTGGCACCTCAGTATATCACTAACTGGTGGGTCGTTTACCACAGGGGAATGGACAGAATCGATGACATCACCACACCGCCTCCTAACTGTGCTGTCTCCTCCTCCAGCTGCATCTGTATGATATTGAAAGCTGCTCTAAGACAATGATCCTCAACTTCTGCTCCTACGTGCAGTGGGTTCCCGGGAGTGATGTGCTGGTAGCTCAGAACCGCAACAGCCTGTGTGTATGGTACAACATTGAGGCACCTGAGAGAGTCACCATGTCCTCCATCAGGGTATGTTGACACCAGGAGACCCCAGATGTGTTCATCTAATTAGTCAGAGCCCCGTGGAGGAGTCTGTGAAGGCTGCTTGATTTTCTCTGCCCACCACCCATAATCTCCATGATGAAACTGGCAAGCAGAGCTTTCACTCCCTCCCCATAGTGGCCTGGCCCCGGATTGTCCTGGCCTGGGTTTCCTGACCTCGTATTACATTCCCAGAGATGAGCCCACGTGGGTTCCAGTGGCCCTGGGACTGTGTGGAGTCACCATAGGGAGTTCTTTCTAGTCTAGAAGATAGACCCCAGTAGGAGGGATGGTTCCATGCCTTCATCCTTGTGCTGGCTCACTGTTATAGGCCATTTGGAATCTCTCCTTTCTCAAATTACACATAAAACACTCTCCACTGTTCTCTCTCTCTCTCTCTCTCTCTCTCTCTCTCTCTCTCTCTCTCACACACACACACACACACACACACACACACACACACACCAAAATCTGTTCGAGATATCCTTGAAACCTTAACAGGCACTTGAAGGCTCAAGTTAGCCAGCATGTAACCATCTCATAAGGACCTTGAAAGACTCTGACTTTGATTACCGCCCTTTTCCTTTGGTGGTCCAGTATTTTAATGCTACCTTTAGATTTTCAAATTACATTTATTTATGTTGTGTGTAGGTATATGCACACATTCACAAATACCATGGCATATATGTGGAGGTCAGAGGACAGCTTGTGGGAGGCGGTCCTCTCCCTCCACCATGTGGGTCCTGGGATTGAATACAGGCCAGTGAGTGCCTCTGCCTGCTGAGCCTTCTCTCCAGCTCCTAGTTCCGGTCTTCATTGTTGCTTCTGTGCTGGGATCAGACCCAGCATGCTTCAGGCACACTATACAAGTATTTACCACGCACTTTAAACTACATGCAATGGGTTTCCAGTAGACCTTTAGTTTCGATGGGTTTTTTGGTTTGTTTGTTTGTTTTTTGTTGGGTTCTTTTTTTTGGTTTTTGGTTTTGGGGGGTTCTTTTTTAGAAAATATTTATTTTTATGTTATGTGTTTGTTTTGCCTACATTTATGTCTGTGTACCACATGCAAGCCTGGTGCCTATGGAGACTAGAAGAGAGTATCAGGTTCCATGGAACTGCTATGTGGGTGCTGGGAACCAATCCCAAATCCTCTGTAAGAGCCAACCACTGAGCCATCTCTCCAGCTCAAAAGTCATTTGGTATATAGTCGGGTTACATAGCCCATGCTAGTCTTGAGCTTTCTATAGTCCTGTCTTCACCTCTTAAGTACCTGAGGGCTGGAATTACAGACCTGTGCCACCAAGCCTGGCTCAGCTTTTCCTCCTCCTCCAATAGTCATCATTCATTTTCATTTTCTCATTCCTTCTCTCCCTCCTTCCTGAATGGCCTGGACCCTCCTGCCTCTGCCTTCCCAAGTGCTAGTATCACAAGCATGGGCCGCCACACATGGCTCATGACATCATCATCTTGTGTGGAGTTTAGACTTGCTTCCGGCGATTTCTTTCTCTGTCTGCCTGCGATGTCTCCCCTCGGGACTTTTCTTCCTGGAGACTATCATTTAGAAATTCCTGTGGTGAATGTCCTTTAGTGGAAGATTATAATCTCTTGGTTTTTGACGATCCGAAAGTGGTTCTGTTTAGCTTTTGTTCTAAAAACACCTTTGGACTCAGTATCTGACTGACACCTAACTCTTCTTAGCTTTTTGGGTTTTTTGTTTGTTAGTTTTTTGTTTTGGTTTTTCGAGACAGGGTTTCTCCCATGTAGCTTTGCGCCTTTTCCTGGAACTCACTTGGTAGCCCAGGCTGGCCTCGAACTCACAGAGATCCACCTGGCTCTGCCTCCCGAGTGCTGGGATTACAGACCACCTGGCTTTAGCTTTTTGTAACATGTTATCCCGATAATTAACTTGCATGTTGTGTGCAAATGAGTGCAGGCGCCTGCTGAGGCCAGAAGAGGGCACCAGATCCCCGGGAGCTGGAGTTACA
The DNA here is from genome assembly GCF_903995425.1 of Onychomys torridus. Taxonomy (NCBI): domain Eukaryota; kingdom Metazoa; phylum Chordata; class Mammalia; order Rodentia; family Cricetidae; genus Onychomys; species Onychomys torridus. Next base: position 33,042,038 of record NC_050463.1, read on the forward strand.
GGCTGCTGTGAGCTGTCTAATGTGGGTGCTAGTACTGAGCTGTACCCAGCCTTTATATATGGATTGGAATGTTATTCCGCTCAGCGTCTGTTGTGTTTCCCTTAGTTACGAACACACATATCTTCCTCAGTCTTGGGGACTTCTCAGCCGCCCTTCTCCCAGGAATTCTAACAAAGCAAATGCTACATGTCTTGTTCTGTCTCGTTTGCCTTTTCAGCGTCTTCTCTGTTCCTCCTTCTTGCCCCCTGAACATTCTGGAGAACGTCTTCAGATATCCCCCCACCCCAGAGTTAAATTTGGGCGGGGAACTTGTCCATGTTCAATGTCACAGGTTTCACTTCATAAAATTTCGATTGCGTTTTTCTAGTATGCCCGGCCACGCCATAGTCTTTCCTTACTTCATTTTCCATGTCATCTTTATATCTTTAAATAAGTCCTGTGTAATTTTATTACAGTGCATAATCTATAACTGCTGTCTTTAATATCTAAACTTTTTAGAAATCTAAAATTGCCGGGCGCTGGTGGCGCACGCCTTTAATCCCAGCACTCGGGAGGCAGAGGCAGGCGGATCTCTGTGAGTTCGAGGTCAGCCTGGGCTACAGAGTGAGTTCCAGGACAGCCAGGGCTACACAGAGAAACCCTGTCTCCAAAAAAAAAAAAAAAAAAAAAAAAAAAAAAAAAAAAGGAGTTGGGAGGCCTGACGGTACACACTTACAATCCCAGAGCTGGAGAGGCAGAGACAGGCAGACCCCTGGGGCTCAGCACTGCTTACTTGGTAAGTCCCAGGGCCAAGCCGAGATCCTAGCTTATGAAAGAGAAGGTGGTAGCCTCCAGGAACGACACCTGAGCTTGTCTTCTGGCCTTCCCACATGTCTACAAGCAGACACACAAGTACAGACATTACAGGTGTACACACACACACACGCACACACACACACACACACACACACACACACACACACACACACGTGTCTTGGTAATACTACTGAAGAACTGGATGCCGCTCTTTGTTGGTATCCCTCCAGGCACTGGAGCTGACCTCTGTTTATTGCCACAGCTCGGGCATTTTTATCAGCCTGAGAGAAACAGCGATAAGAAACAAGACCACTGTACTTCCCTGGGGGTGAACCCTGGGTTTGGTGGGGGCAGGCCGGCTCTGCGGCTCCATGGGCAGAAGCGCTGACCTGGCGTTGGGCGGTGGGGGGGCCTGTGCAGGGTGACGTTGTAGGTCTGGAGCGAGGCGGAGGGAAAACCGAAGTGATGGTGACCGAAGGTGTGACCACAGTTGCCTACACCCTGGACGAGGGCCTTATTGAGTTTGGAACAGCCATCGATGACGGCAACTACGCCCGGTGAGAGGCTGCACGCGCACAACCAGTGTGGCGGTGTCTAGGGACACCTGCAGTGACCCCCTAGCTGCCATCGCTCCCTGGGGCCCTGCAGTCATGGGAGGAGCCTAGATAAAACGGGCAAATACTTCTGGCCTTTCTCCTCCCTCCTCATGCCCCAGCGCCAGCGTCCCTCAGCCTCTCCAGACCCTACTTGACTCCTGTGCTCTGTTTCCCTCCCCCTCCAGGGCGACGGCCTTCTTGGAGACCCTGGAGATGACCCCAGAAACAGAGGCAATGTGGAAAACCTTGAGCAAACTGGCCCTGGAGGCAAAGCAGCTCCACACTGCCGAGAGGTGAGAGCCGCGGGGAACCAGGGGCCAGGGAGTGGGGCTCACCTCTGGGTTGCTCCTGTCCTGTGTGGAGGCACTGCTTCTACACACACACACACACACACACACACACACACACACACCACCAACAGTCTGAGCCCTCCCTGGTGCACTTACTCCAAACTCCCTCCCATCTTACATTTGAAGAATATATCTTTTAAAAAATAGTTTTAAATTCTGTGTATAAGAATGTCAGTGTGTGGTATGTGCGCAGGTGCCCGCCCAGGTCAGAGAGAGTAGTGTCCCGTCCCCTGGCGCTGGAGTTTCGGGCAGCTGTGAGCCACCTTGCTGGAGGTGCTGGACTCAAACTCCAGTCTCTAAAGAGCAGTGCACGCTCCTAACTGCAGAGCCACCCCTCTGGCTCCGAATACGCCCTCACAGTTTTGCTTCCCCTTCTTTGTGAGCGTCTCCCTTAAGACTTTGTTTCTTATTTGCACTGTTGCTGTTCACATATTCGTTTTCTTCTGTTTTATGATGTGGAAAATCTAGCCAGGACTATATGCTTACCAGGCAAGCCCTTTGCCACGGAGCAGCAATCCCAGCCCAAGAGATTTTCTTCAAGTTTTTAATTTTTTAAGATTTAGTTATTTTTAAGTGGGTGTGTATCAGTCACTTTACTACTGTTGTGATAAGACACCATAACCAAAGCAGCCTACAAAAGAAAGCACAAAATGGGCGTACAGTTCCATGGGGTTAGAGTCTACGATGGTTTAGGGGAAGCACAGTGGCCTGGACAGCTGAGAGTCGTGTCTTGGAACCAGCAAACAGACAGCATTGGAGATGGCAGAAAGCTTTTGAAACTTCAGAGCCCACCCCTAGTGACACAGCCACTCCTTGTTAGGCCACACCTCCTGATCCTTCCCAAACATTCCACCAACTGGGGACCAAGTCTTCAAACATCTGAGCCTGCGGGAGGCATTCTCATCCAGACCACCACAATGTGTATGTGTGCGTCTGTGTGTGGATATCTCCACGTAAGTGTGGTTCCTGCAGAGGCCAGAGGTGTAGGATCCCCTGGAGCTAGAGCTCCAGGCAGTCCTGCGTCTCCTTATGTAGTAGGTACGGGGAGTTGAACTCAGGTCCTCTGCAAGAGCAGTGCACTCTTAACCACTAAGCCACCTCTCCAGCCTGCCCACAAGTTTTTAACATGCCTTCTGTGTCTGTCCTGGGTGTGGTACAGAGGTAACAGACACAGTTGGGATCTCAGATTCCTTCAGTTCAAACCTTGGTCAGCTCTCCAAATGTACAAACTGAGGGAGGTTGCTCACCCTTGCCGACCCGGGGCTTTGGTTTTCTCCATAAAAAACGGGACACTCATGATAGTGTTGACCACACATGTTACAAACAAGAGTGATGTGGTGATGGTAGGAATGGCGGTGAGGAGCGTTGGTGGTGGTGGCGGTGATGGTAGGAATGGTGGTGAGGAGCGTTGGTGGTGATGGTAGGAATGGTGGTGAGGAGCGTTGGTGGTGGCGGTGATGGTAGGAATGGTGGTGAGGAGCGTTGGTGGTGATGGTAGGAATGGTGGTGAGGAGCGTTGGTGGTGGTGGTGATGGTAGGAATGGTGGTGAGGAGCGTTGGTGATGGCGGTGGTGGTAGGAATGGTGGTGAGGAGCGTTGGTGGTGATGGTAGGAATGGTGGTGAGGAGCGTTGGTGGTGATGGTAGGAATGGCGGTGAGGAGCGTTGGTGGTGGCGGTGATGGTAGGAATGGTGGTGAGGAGCGATGGCGGTGATGGTAGGAATGATGGTGAGGAGCGTTGGTGGTGGCGGTGATGGTAGGAATGGTGGTGAGGAGCGTTGGTGGTGATGGTAGGAATGGTGGTGAGGAGCGTTGGTGGTGATGGTAGGAATGGTGGTGAGGAGCGTTGGTGGTGATGGTAGGAATGGTGGTGAGGAGCGTTGGTGGTGGCGGTGATGGTAGGAATGGTGGTGAGGAGCGATGGCGGTGATGGTAGGAATGATGGTGAGGAGCGTTGGTGGCGGTGGTGATGGTAGGAATGGTGGTGAGGAGCGGGGGCTGTGCAGAGGCTCATGATGGAAGTGCTCAGTCAACACCAGCTGCTCCTGGGAAGCGTCCTTGAGCTTTTTCATATCTACCCTCCTCCCTTGGCCGATGTCGACCATCAGCAAGTCCTAAAGCCTCCATCTTATCCACCTACCTGCCTACGTGTGTGTGTATGTATGTATGCTCTGTCTGTCCGTCCGTCCATCAATATATCTATCTACTTTTTACTTAAGGTGTATTTATTTTACTTTTATGTATATGCCTGTTTTGCTTGCATATATATCTGGGCACCATGTGTGCCAGGCACCCATGGAGGCCAGACGAGGGCATCAGCTCCCCTGAAACTGGAGTTACAGATGGTTGTGAACCACCTGTAGGTGCTGGGCGTTAAACTCTAGTCTTCTACAGGGGCAACCAATGCTTTAACTGCTAAGCCATTGTTCCAGCCCGATTTGTTTTTAAGCAAAGTCTTGTATAGCCCAGACTGGCCTCAAATTTCATTTGTAGCCAAGGATGATCTCGGAATTCCAATCCTCCTGCCTCTACCTCTCTGTGCAAAGATGACAGGCTTGCACTGCCTCGCCTAGTTTATACAGTGGTGGGGATCGAACCCAGGGCTCAGTGAGCACTAGACAAGTGCTCTACCAGCTGAGCTCCATCCCAGCCTCGGGCTTAGTCTTCCACACACATTCCACGTCTGATATCTGGCCTAGCCATACTACCACTAGTGCAGACCACCACCGACTCCTACCCTCAGTCACACGAAAGCCTCTTCGTTAGCCTCACTGATATTAGCCTTGTGCTGCACAATCTGTTCACCACACAGCAGGGACTCAGTTACATGCTTCACTTCCCAGTGCTGAGGTTAAAAACATGTGCCAGCCGGGCGGGGGTGGCACACGCCTTTAACCCCAGCACTCGGGAGGCAGAGCCAGGTGGATCTCTGTGAGTTTGAGGCCAGCCTGGGCTACAGAGTGAGATCCAGGACAGGCGCAAAGCTACACAGAGAAACCCTGTCTCGAAAAACAAAACAAACAAACAAAAAAAATGTGCCACTACACCTGTCCTTTTTTGTTTTCAGTCAGGGCTGTGTAGATGTAACCATCTTGTTACATTAAGAAACACAGAGCCAGTGCACAGATGAAAGCCCGAGAGGTCAGAGTAATAGCTAAGAGCTGAAAACCTTACCCTTCACTGCCGCTGCTGTCCTTCCCTCCGCAAGAGAGCTAACTTCCTGTGTGTCTTTTTTATAGACTTTCTGTTCTGCCTTCTCATTGGTTGTAAACCCAACCACATGACCTCCTCACCACTGCCTGACTGTACAGACCTCCAGGTCTTGTATGGTTGGTATTGAGATTAAAGGCGTGTGTCTCCATGCTGGCTGTGTCCTTGAATGCACAGAGATCTGCCTGTCATGTGTACTGGATTAAAGGTGTGTGCCACCACCGCAAAGCTTCTGCTATGGCTGGCTATTAGCTCTGACCCCCAGGCAACTTTATTTATTAACATACCAATAAAATCACATTTCAGTACAAATAAAATATCACCATAGGGCTGGAGATGGCTCAGCAGTTCAGAGCACTTGTTGCTCTTCCGGAGGTTCAGAGTCTGATTCCCAGCAACCACACAGCAGTTTACAGTTCTGTCACTCCAGATCCATGGGATCCAATGACCTCTTCTGGCCTCAGGGAACATCACGCATGCACATGGTATACAGACCACATGCAGATAAAACACCCATACACTATATATATATATATATATGTTTTTCTGAGACAGGGTTTCTCTGTGTAGCTTTGGAGCCTGCCCTGGATCTCACTCTGTAGCCCAGGCTGACCTCGAACTCACAAAGATCCACTGGCTCTGCCTCCCGCATGCTGGGATTAAATGCGTTTGCCACCACCGCCCAGCAAATACTTTTCTAAAACCATCAACTGTAGCACCAGCAAGGTGGCTCAGTGGTTAGCAGGTTTTGCTGCACAAGCCTGTTGACCAGGGTTCAATCCCCAGAACCCATAGTTGAAGGAGGGGACCAACTCCTCTATGTTAGTCTGTGACCCCCACATGCACAACATAGCATGCCTGCATCCACACATATGCAATACACATACACAAACAAATACTAACTAAATTTTAAAAAACCATCTGTTAGAGGGCTGGGGCAGGAGCTCAGTTGATAGAGTGCTTGCCTAGCATGTGTGAGCCCTGGCTTAGGTCTCCAGCACCACGTATACCAGGCATCATAGCACATGCCTGGAATTTCAGCATTTGGGAGGTGGAGACAGGAGGATCAGAAGTTCCTTGACCATATAATGAGTTCAAGACCAGCCTGGCCTATGTGAGACCCTGTCAATAAAACAAAAACCCATTATGCTGTAAAATTGGTTTTTGCCTAGAATTTTCCAATAGTTTACTGTTCTACTCCATGTAAAAGCTAGACCGCTTGCTGTGGCCAGTAGCCCTGCAAGTGTTTACGTCTGCGTCTTCCCTGCTCTGGTCAGCTAGTTACCCATCAGTTTCTACCACATTGCACCCTTTGGCTCTGAGCATGCCCTACGCATCCTTGCTGGGAGTGTGGCATAGCCATTCCCTCTGCCCCATCTTGCCATGACTAACTCTCTTAAAATTTTTCTGCTAGCAGATATTAACCATACATACTAATGGGTTTCCTTATGGTGTTGTAATGTATTTTTATATTTACCCATTACCCTCTCTTGTCCCTTCTCTGGTCCCTGTCTTCCCAGCTATCTCCCCTCGTACCTTTTGCTTTTAATGATTCAGTGAGTTTCTTTAGAGTTGTTTACAGGATTCTGGGTGAGGGGTTGTTTGCAGGAGCGTGGGCACCTTACCAGTGGCCACACCACTAAAGAAAGTGTCTCTCCCTCCCACACCAACCATTCACTGCACATAGCTCCTGAGGGAGGGTGGGACCCCGTGAGTGTCTCTATCCCCATAACAGGATATATTGGTCCCCACATGGCATAGTCATGTCATGCCTGGAAGACAGCATCCCACCCTTTCTTTCTTACGTTCTTCCCACCCCCTCTTCCATGACGTTCCCTGAGCCTTCCATGCCTTACGTACGTCCCGTGTATGGCAGAGCACTCAACAGTCACTTATTGTCATCACCCTGACCAGTTATGTCCCGGCAGTTACATGTGCCCACTGCACACAGAAGCTCCCCTGACCAACACTGACCACAGACAGCACTGGTCCATGGGCAAAACGTAATTACTTAAAAGGCAACCTGACAGGCACATCATGTACATTTAGCAAAAAAATAACAGCGGTTGCTTCCTGACCAGGCCTGTGATTCCCCAGTCATGGATTTTGGACCAGTTTTACAGCACCAGATGTGAATTCCCTCCTGTGGGGCAGGCCTGAAATCCAATGACAGAATTCTTGGTTACCCCTTAACAGATTTGCCACTTTGTAGCCACAAGCATATTTTTGCCTGGCCAGTGACTAGCTGCTTCTTGTAGTCAGGTCCCAGGCAATTGTATTGGCCTCCTCAGCCACTGATGACAGTATCACCACGCTCCTTTTACTTCTCATCCTCTCCTTCTGTCTGTCTCCACAGGAATGGAAAATCCCAAGAGCAAGGCTTTCATCCTCTTGTTCCTCGTGGGCTTTCTGTGACCGCAGTGCGGGGCACACACTAGATGCCACTCCATGTGTGTTGAACCAGTGACTCAATGACAGTCCTGTAGTAATGTAACTCTTGGTATTATTGCCTCCGTGCTACAGGTGCTTTTCTGCTCTGGGTCACGTGGCGAAAGCTCGATTCCTGCATGAGACCAATGAGATCGCAGATCAGGTGTCCAGGGAATATGCAAGTATCATCCTCTTGACTCATTCAGTCTCCCAAGCTGAAGTTTCTGTTAGTTTTGGTTTGTGATTCCTAGTTTTCCAGCCTCTCTAGCTTCTACCCTGCCCAGCCCTCATCCCTAAAGTTGGACCACTTTGGAATTGCCTGTGAAACCTCAGGCTTCTGAGTCCCTTAAAGATGGCTAGCTTCTCCCATCTGTTAACCTCCCGGCCACACTGTGTCTGCCTGCGCTGAATGGCCAAACCTCCTTTTCCCTGTAGGGAGGAGAAGGAACCGACTTCTATCAGGTCCGAGCGCGGCTAGCCATGCTGGAAAAGAACTACAAACTGGCAGAGATGATCTTCTTGGAACAGGTAATGGGAGCAGAGGGACAGAATGGAAGAGAGGATTTGGGGAAGAGAGAAAAAATGAAAGACCATCTTCCAAAAGTTTGGAGAGAACTTTCAGGTTTGGGGCATTCACCCCATGCCTTCCTTAGGTTCCTCCTCTGTGTTAGTTAGTCTTTATCTAGGCAAGCATTCACCTTTGGTCTTTAATTTCTTCTTCCTCCCAAAAACAGTGTCTTAGCTCCTCTCTACTCCAGAACCTGCCTTTGCAACATTTTATTTTATTTATTTGTTTATTTATAAGTCTTTGCAATTCTTGTGCACAGGGTAGATCCAAGTTTTGTTGTTGTTGTTTAGTGTTTTTTTTGTTTTGTTTTGGTTTGGTTTTTGGTTTTTTGAGATAAGGTTTCTCTGTGTAGCTTTGGAGCCTGTCCTGGAACTCACTCTGTAGACCAGGCTGGCCTGGAACTCACAGAGATCCGCCTGCCTCTACCTCCCAAGTGCTGGGATTAAAGGTATGCACCACTGCTACCCGGCAGATCCAAGTTTTTGTGGAGCCCAAAACTTATACAGTCTGAGGAGCCTTCTTTAAGATAAATTGCCTTGGGTACTTGTGCAAACAAGGAGCCCAGAATCTTAAGCTTCTTGTAGTTGATAGTAAATCCATCCTTGGAGCCAGGTGCATAGCTCAGTGGTTGAGCATGGGCTTAACATGTGCAAGGCACTCAGTTCAGATTTCAGTGCACACACAGAGAACAGTTTGTGCCTGGCATCTTAGTCATGCTGAGCAGGACTTACTGACCCCCTGCCTTCCTGGTGTGTTCTTTCTTCCATGTGGTACCCTTAGAATGCTGTTGAGGAGGCCATGGACATGTACCAGGAGCTGCATCGTTGGGACGAGTGCATCGCTGTGGCTGAGGCCAAGGTATTGTTTCTGTTTTCACAGTTTGCTGTCACCAATTTGAGAAACCTTTCCAAGGAAGCCATAGGATCTGGAATGGGGTTGGGGCTGGCTGATATGGTGAGGAATTAACATACTGGTGCCCTGGGAGGAGCCACACTGTCACACAGGAGCAGGAGAGATATGGCATTCCTCGCTCCCTCTGTGCACACCCAGGGACACCCAGCCTTGGAGAAGCTGCGCAGGGATTACTATCAGTGGTTAATGGACACACAGCAAGAGGAACGAGCAGGTGAGCTGCAGGAGAGTCAAGGGGATGGGCTGGCAGCCATCAGCCTCTACCTCAAAGCAGGGCTCCCTGCCAAAGCTGCGCGCCTGGTGCTGACCCGTGAGGAGCTTCTGGCCAACACGGAGCTGGTGGACCACATCACCACGGCCCTCATCAAGGGGGAGCTCTATGAAAGGGTATGTGGACTGCCTTTGCTTGGCCCTTGAGGCCACACAGCTCTCCCTGACTGCCAGCGTTCCTTCTTAGGGAAGTTCAGTGGGCTTCTCTCACTGTAGTCTTGTATGTGTTGACAGGCAGGTGATCTCTTTGAGAAGATCCGAAACCCACAGCGGGCCCTTGAGTGCTACTGTAAAGGCAATGCGTTCATGAAAGGTACGAGCTGCTCCTAAGCTGTCTTTTGCCATTGTACACTCCTGCCCATCCAGTACCCCAGCACCTCCTTGGGGGCATCCCTTCCGGTTGACTGGCTTCAATTCTTCCGCTTCTCCCCTGTTCTTCCAAACTTCATCTCCCTGCCCTGTTTCCCTGGGTCCCATCCCTGGAACTCTGAGCCAAGTGCCTCTTGCTTCCCTGGTAGCGGTTGAGCTGGCTCGGCTGGCCTTCCCCGTGGAGGTTGTGAGGCTGGAGGAGGCCTGGGGGGACTACTTGGTGCAGCAGAAGCAGCTGGACGCGGCCATCAACCACTACATTGAAGCCAGGTATGGGGGCACAGGGCACAGGGATTTGGGCATGAAGTGAGAAACTGTGGTGAAGGGGATGGCAGCTGCAGCCTAAAGGGAGAGATCTCAAAATGTGGGCTAGAATGTGTGTAGGGTCCCCACTCCTTTCCTCCTCCTCCCACCTCACATAGTGAATGTTCTGCCTGACTCTGCCAGGTGCTCCATTAAAGCCATCGAGGCTGCCCTGGGTGCCCGCCAGTGGAAGAAGGCAATTTATATATTAGACCTCCAGGATCGGAACACTGCATCTAAATACTACCCTCGGGTGGCCCAGCACTATGCATCTCTGCAGGAGTATGAGGTAAGAAGTCCCCTTCTGCAGCATTGAGGCAATGCAGTGCAGGGTAGTAAGGACGTCCCCTAGATCAAGATGTGGGGCAGCTCACCAAGCTGTTCTAGCTGGGGCTCAGACAACGTCACTATGAATGAGGAGGCTCACTTCTCTACCGTCCCAGCATGACCCAGATGCTGCCTCATTCCCCAGACAGAGTGAGCTCCAGCTCTCTTCCTGTGCCAGCTCAAGTGATTCTTCATGAATGACTTCAGCATAGCTAGAGTAGATTGTCCTGCAGGGCAGAAATGTGAATAGATGGCTCAGTGGTCAAGGTCTCACTTGCTATACCACGGAGAGAACCTACGTTCAGATACCAGCACCCACGTGGTCCTACACATACCTGGAGCCCCAGAGCTGTGGGGGGTGAAGACAAGAGGATTCCCTGCCTGGGGCTTGCTGGCCACCAGCCTAGCTAAACATCACATGGTCCAGCTTTAGAGAGAGAGAGACCCTGCCTCAAAGAAACAAGACAGACACTCTCACCTCTTGTTTCATGTTTATGTGTGTGCCTAACACATGCACATATACAACACACGTGCGTACACCACACACATGCATCACACACACATACATGCCCATACTTCACACACGTGCATCACACACACACACACACACACACACACACACACACACACACACACACGATTGTCTCTGCTCCGCTTCAATCTCGCTTCTTCCTAGAGGCACATTCTCCTTGCTCTCTTCTTTTCTTCAGTATTACTACAAAGTGGTGTGCCAGGCTCTCCGCTATCCCCCCGTTGACATCCTTTCGATTTTAGATTGCTGAGGAGCTCTACACCAAAGGAGACCGGACCAAAGATGCTATAGACATGTACACGCAGGCTGGCCGCTGGGAGCAAGCCCACAAGGTAGAGAAGGAGCAGTGTCTGTGAGGACAGAACTCTGCATTAGTGGCCATGTTGCCTCGCTCCTTTACCTCTGATCCCTCTCCTTTACTGGTTCCCTGAAGGCGAAGAAAGATTGCTAAAATACAGCATGGACAGCTTGGATCCCTAGCAATGGGGGGGAAAAATCAGAGGTCCCTGTCCCTAAGCCTGCAGTTCTAAAGACAGCTGACAGACGTGGGAGCCAGGCATTCGGAACTAGCACTCCACAGCCCCTGGTCTCTTGATGACTGTCCTCTCCCTACATCACAGAGTTCCGTAGAGCAAGTAGACGTGTAGTAATGCAGTGTGTGCTACATACCACAGTCTCTCATGCCTCAGCAGAGTATAGCTCTTCACAGGCTCCTGGCAGACCTGGCATGGCCTGAACTGACCAGTAGAGTGGCAATAACTAAATGCCAGTCAGTGTTGGGGGAGAACTCAGAGCTCAAGAGCAGATGAGCCTCCTTGTGGCCTGGCACCGAAGCCCCCGGCTTCCATGTCCACAGCTGGCAATGAAGTGCATGCGGCCAGAAGACGTGTCAGTGCTGTACATCACGCAGGCCCAGGAGATGGAGAAGCAGGGCAAGTACCGGGAGGCTGAAAGGTGAGGAGCGTGGAGGAGGGATGGGTCTGAGGATGCGTGGCCGCCTCCTCCCAGAAGCAGTGGCAGCAGGGATCTAGCTGTAGGAGGCTCCAGCTGCATCCCCTGTCCTCAGGCTGTATGTGACGGTGGAGGAGCCCGATCTTGCCATCACCATGTTCAAAAAGCACAAGCTGTATGACGACATGATCCGCCTGGTAGGGAAGCACCACCCAGATCTGCTCAGTGACACACACCTCCACCTGGGCAAGGTGAGCCCTTCCATCCCTGCCCAGCCCTCCCAGCCAGTTCCCAGCACCCCTTCCATCCTGACGAACTCCCCTACAGGAGCTGGAGGCCGAAGGCCGGCTGCAAGAGGCCGAGTATCACTACCTTGAGGCCCAGGAATGGAAGGCCACTGTGAACATGTACCGGTCCAGTGGGCTGTGGGAGGAGGCCTATCGGGTAAGGAGTCCATGTAACCCTCTTTTCTGTTCTCGCATGACTGATTTTGATGAATGTCACAAAGACCTGAGTATTGTTGTCAGAAGCACAGCCACGCCTGTATATACAACATTTTACTTACAATTTTAAGGGTTTCTGGCTTTCCTGAAGTCCATTCTCTGTCCCTAAACACTGTGACCTCTGTTAAGAGACCTGGAACCTGGCCCTCTTCCGTGCTGCCTTGTCATTGCAGCTGAGGCAGGAGGCCAGAGACAACAAGGGGGCAGCTCTGCAGTGGGCAGCGCTCCTGCAAGTTTGCTTTACAGGTGGCCAAAGCCCACGGAGGAGCCAACGCCCACAAACACGTGGCCTATCTGTGGGCGAAGAGCCTGGGAGGAGAGGCTGCCGTCAGACTGCTTAACAAGCTGGGGCTTCTGGAGGCCGCCATTGACCATGCTGCAGACAACTGGTGGGTCTGGGGGAAGCCTCCTCTCCCCTGACTGCAGCCCGCACATAGAGAAAGACATCGGACATGCCACTGAAAAAGAATTCCAAAAGCTGAGGCAAAAGTAAAGACGTGAGCCAGGCATGGCGCTGCCATGTGTAATCCTGCCATTCGGGGGTGGAGGCAGAAGGAGCAGAGGTTCAAGACCAGCTCCAACACATAGTGAGTTTGAGGCCGGCCTACGCTCAGCTATACGATACCATGTTTCAACAAAAACGAGTGAAAAATTGGCTAGGCATAATAATGCACACTTTTAGTTACACTGCCTGGGAGACCGAGGCAAGTAGAGCTCTGTGAGTTCAAGGCTGGCCTGGTCTACATAGAGTCTCAGGCCAGCCAGCCAAGGTCACATAGTGAAACCTTGTTGAGAGAGGAGGGAGAGAGAGAGAGAAGTCTTCAGAAGAGAGATGTTTTATCAGTGGTTCTAAAGAGAAGGGTGGGGCAGGAACAGCAAGAAAAGCTAGAACTATACTAAGTAACATTTCTGGGTTATCAGAGTGTAGTTCTGTTAAATGAAAAATGTGTATTTTTCTCTTTTATCTTTTTAGACAGTTTCCTAAGTACCTACAATGCATTGTAGTCACCCCATGCCCATCACCCTGTCTCATCACCCCCGTCTGCTGGCTCCCAGCTAGTCTGCCTCCCTCCTACTGGGGTGTCTTTGTCTGTCTGTCTGTGACCCACTGTGTTTAATTAGGATTGCCTGTGTGACCGTGGGAGGGGGTCGTCTACCACAGCACACACAACTGATCAGGGCAGATGTCTGCATTTCTTAACAAATGTCACAAGCTGGGAGCAGAGTCCCAGGCTGGGACTCGGTAGGGCTGGGGGGTGGGGGGGCTGCGGGAGCCCTCTTGCTGGCTTCAGCAAGGCTGGGGATTGTCCTGTCACTTCTGTTACCTTTAAACCTGCCCTATCTTCCCCATGCTTGTCTGTTCTCCATTTCTCACCTTCTGTAAGCATTACATACAAACTGTCTACGTCTTCCATTTCAGCTCCTTTGAATTTGCCTTTGAACTCTCTCGGCTAGCCCTTAAACACAAAACCCCGGAGATTCATCTCCGGTACGCCATGTACCTGGAGGATGAGGTATGGATGTCATTTTGTTCCCCCATACCCCTAACCACTGTGACCCTTGCAGTCCTGTCTAGTTGCCTGTGATACCAGGCTCCTCCTCACCCCGTGTGACTGTCTCTCTGTCCAGGGCAAATTTGAAGAGGCTGAAGCCGAGTTCATCAGAGCTGGCAAACCCAAAGAGGCTGTCCTCATGTGAGTTTCCTCACACCCTTCCTTTTTCTGTTTACTTCTGGGTCTGGAAATGCATGTACCACACAGGTGTGGGGGTCAAAAGACACCTTGCAGGCGATAGTTTTCTCCTCCTACCATGCGGGTTCCAGGATTTGAACTCGGGTCATTGGGTTTTTGTGGCGAGCACCTTACCCACTAAGCCGTCTCCCCAGCCCCGCACTGCAGATTCTTTATCCTGCCCTGGGATAGGACAAAGTCACTGCCCCAGGATCTCTCCTGGTCATCTTTACTTTCAAACCTTACAAGTTAGACGACTGTCTGTCTCCCATGTCCCCCATCTCGGGCAGGTTTGTCCACAACCAGGACTGGGAGGCAGCTCAGCGCGTGGCTGAGGCCCACGACCCTGACAGTGTTGCTGAGGTCCTTGTAGGTCAGGCTCGTGGGGCCCTAGAGGAGAAGGACTTCCAGAAGGCAGAAGGGTTGCTGCTTCGGGCCCAGAGACCAGGCCTGGCTCTCAATTATTATAAGGTGAGTCACTCTATTTGGGCCACAAAGGAAGGATGGGACAGTGAGAGACCACAGAGCCACACTGACCCCTGGTGCTGCAGAAGGCAAGAGAGAGAAAGGACAGGCCAGAGAAGGGAGGGGAGGAGTCTAACAAGTCAGGACCCAGGCCAGAGGGGCCTGTGTAGCAGTAGGAAGCCTCAGAGCCCCCAGCTCTGCCCTTCTGACACCTGCAAACCTGAGCAGGAGGCTGGACTCTGGAGCGACGCTCTGCGCATCTGCAAGGACTATGTGCCTGGCCAGCTAGAGGCCCTTCAGGAAGAGTATGAGCGGGAAGCCACCAAGAAGGGGGGAAGGTAAGAAGCCATGCGTCCTGGCAGGACCTGGTGGAGATGGGACTCAAGGTATGCACACACCGGCCCACACTACCCCTCCCCAATCCTGACCACTAAACACTCTCACCCCACAGAGGTGTGGAGGGACTTGTGGAGCAGGCACGGCAGTGGGAACAGGCTGGCGAGTATGGCCGTGCCGTGGACTGCTACCTCAAAGTTCGAGAGGCAGGCAGCAGCGGCCTGATGGAGAAGTGCTGGATGAAGGTGAGGCTCCAGACATTCCTGGTCCTGATTCCCAGAGGTCCATTCCCACTCAGCGGCTTTCACAGGCCTTCATCTTGACCCTCCTGTTATGTCGAGTAACAGATGTCTACTGAGTGCCACAACATCTGAAGACCGTAAGAGATGTAAGACAGACACCCCAGTCAGCCCGAAGTTAGGGGACTTAATTATACCAGCTCGGAGTGAAAGACTGAGGTGTATGAGGTGGAGTTCAGAGACACCTGAGCTCTCTGTGGGCTGCAGCAGTCCAGAGTTCTCTGAGGAAGGAAGGAGGACTCAAATGGGAGCCAGAAGGGCAACTCCAGACCCAGGGGCTTAGCTGAAGGCCATGCCAACAGCATGGCTCCTCCTTCTGCACCTCCGCCCAACAGCTCCCCTCCAGCAGACCGAGCCAACCAACACTCCTCCCCAAGCCAAAGACAAACTATTAGTCAGAGGAACAAAACTGATAGGCGCATGTATCTGACCGAGATAAGAAGCTGGCTCACACAGTTATCAAAGTGGGCAAGTCCCAAGGTCTGCATGGAGACTGGCAAGCAGGAAGGCCAGGAGAGAAAGTGGTTCCTGTCTGCAGACTGGCAGGCTGGAGACCCAGGAAGAGCCAGCATTTCAGTTCCAGAGTGAGGGCAGGAAAAAGCCAGTGTCCCCCCCAGTTCAGACAACATTTGGGCAGGGAGAGTTTTCCTTTACTCAGGGTAAAGTAAGCCTTTTTGTTCAGTCCAAGCTTTCAGCTGATTGGATGAATCCCATCTACATTAGGAAGGCCAATCTGCTGTACAATTTAAACGTTAACCTCATCCAAGTACATCCTACAGAAACACCCAGAGTACTGTTTGAACAGTGCCCACATCCCGTGTCTTCCAGTCATCACACAAAACTACCCGATAAGCCAACCCCATTCATTATCTTTGTGATGAGGCATGCGTGTGTAGTTGAGAGGTGTACATGGGTACAGGGAAAGCAGGATTGGGAGCCCTGGGGCTGAGGGGTAACTGGCTCTCTAAATACTGTTGTGTTGATGCCATGTAAGGTGCCCTAAGTTCTGGGGTCACTGAATAGGTCCCGGAAGGTGGAATAAAGGAAGTCGAGGGGCAGATGTTTGGTTGTGAGGTCTGAGCAGGCGCTAATCAAGCACTAAGCACCTGGTACAAGGGTACGCTGTTCACTAAAGTCTGTGCGGGGCTGTATCTTCAGGTTGGTCACAGGATGGCTCTCTGGATGGGGGAAAGCATGCTTTGAGCCTTGCTTAAAGGATTTGGCAGGCAAGGAGAGAGCAGGGAAAGTCTATACGGTAGCTAAATTGGGTCACATGGAAATTGAAATAAGTGAGGATGTTGGCACCCCAGTGGAAACAGTTCAACAGAGCTGTCAATCATCCGGACCAGCACTGTCGCTGGGGCACTAGACAAGCTACAAGTGTGTCATTTCAGTTTTCAATGCCTCTTTTTGAGTAAGGTTTAAAAAGAGAATTAAAAATAATTGGAATATACTTAACCGAACATTTAGATGTTGACATTTTGGACTGGAGAGATGGCTCAGTGGTTAAGAGCAGTTGCTGTTCTTCCAGACGACCCAGGTTATGTTCCCATCACCCACATGGCAGCTCACAACCATCTAGAACTCCAGCTTTGGAGAGTCCAACACCCTCTTCTAGCCTCCACAGGCACCAGACACAGAAAAAGATGCAGGCAAAATACCCATACACATAACATAAAATATGCAAAATCTTTAAATTATTGACATTTCACCATAATAATCATTGGACTTAATATTACTGGTATTTGTCATTCTTTTGTACTGTCTTCAAAGTCCAGTGAACATGAATAGTCTGAGGCTCACAAATAGCCACAGCGTTCCCTCAATTCTCATTTCGTCTTCACTACACTATGCTAAGATCCTATCTGTGACAAAGAAAATGCAGTGAGCTCATACAGCGAATGAAGTGGGCAGAGCTGCAGTGAGCCGAGTGGGGACAGGAGACAGGTTCCCTGGTGGTCAGCCAGAAGACCCGCGGGCCAGGCTTAGCCTGGGAGGGTGGGAGGTGAGGAAGGCTCACCACAAAGGTGGAAGCTGGAGGAGGAAGACAGGAGGCCCAGAAGCCCTCGTCGGGCCGACTTCTACCCGTCCACCTTGTGTCCGACCACTCAGGCGGCTGAGCTGTCCATCAAGTTCCTGCCTCCGCAGCGCAGTCTGGAAGTAGTTCGGGCTGTAGGTCCCCAGCTCATCGGAATCGGAAAGCACAGCGCCGTGAGTACGGTGCTGGGGGCAACAATCCCATGTACCTGGGTGGGGTAGGGACCCCCGTGTGTGTTGGGCGGACCCCTCTGGCAGGTGCGGTGGTGTTCTGGGGAGAGAGTGTTCACCAAGTGGGAGGCCGTGTCGGGTCAGATGGGAAGAGGTTTCACTCTGCTTTCCCACCGTGCAGGCTGCAGAACTCTATCTGAACCTGGACCTTGTCAAAGAAGCAATCGATGCTTTCATTGAGGGGGAAGAGTGGAACAAGGCCAAACGCGTGGCCAAAGAGTTAGACCCCCGGTAAGGGCTAGAGTCTGTCTTTTTAGTTTCTTTGTAAACACCGGAGACGTTCTTAGAGGGAGGGTGTGGTGTCACGGGACCACGGAGTTGGCAATCTCTACATCTTCCCAGGTATGAAGACTATGTGGACCAGCACTATAAGGAATTCCTTAAGAACCAGGGCAAAGTGGATTCGGTAAGGCTCTCAAGTGTCAGGAGGCAGAATGCAGGGAGAAGCCAGAGGGGCTAACTAGGTGCTTGAGCTCTTGCCTAGCATGGATAAGGCCCTGGGTTCAGTCCCCAGCACCACCCAAACAAGAGTAAAAGCCCAATTCCTGAAGAGGTTCTAGAGACCCTCCCATTTAATTGCTCCACAGCTGGTGGGCGTGGACGTGGTGGCCGCTTTGGACCTGTACGTGGAGCAGGGTCAGTGGGACAAGTGCATTGAAACAGCTACCAAGCAGGTACGGCTGCCCTCCCCCCACCCATCTCCTCTCCAATCTACCTGCTTCTGAGCACCCCACCCTTAACCCCACCAATGCCCAATCTGCCGAGGCCCTACTGAGCACGGCAGGGGGCTTCCGTCCTCTGACACTCTGATCAGAGTCGCCCGTGCCCTTTACCTCCTGAACCAACCCATGGACTCTGGTCACTGCTGGCTGTCCATGCTGTTCCTCCACTCCCAAACAGAACTACAAGATCCTGCACAAGTACGTGGCTTTGTATGCAACTCATCTGATCCGAGAAGGTGGCTATACCCAGGCCCTGGCCCTCTATGTGCAACACGGAGCCCCTGCTAACCCACAGGTACCCGCCGCCTTCTGGGATGAACGTTTCCACTAAGGACATCATTCTTCCTCCTCTAAAGCGGCCGTCCCTTCAGCTGTCTGAGTCCTGTGCTGAAACGCAGACTCTCTGGAGGATTTATCCTTTGAAGAAACCACGCAGTTGCCCATGTCCTTAGTAAACATACATGGCCCTGTCTGTCCAAGAGGGAATCATGGACACCCTGCAGGGTCTTCACTGACTTCCTCTAGAACTGACACTGTTCTATGGAGAATCAGAGTTTTCTAGACTATTACATTTATATATTCGCCCACACTCACTCAACACCAGTTAATATGATGGTTTTTTGTTGAGTTTTGTCTGTTTTGAGTCAGGACCTTCTGCAGGCCAGGACAGCCTGGAACTCACAACGGAGCCTAGGATGACCTCGAAATCCTGGTCCTCCTGCCAAAATGGTTTTTCTTTTCCCCTATGCCTCCTCTTCCCACATCAGTCTCTTAGCTCCTCCACACACAGCTCCCTCACTCGGGTCTCCTTCCCCTCAACTTCTAGAACTTCAACATCTACAAAAGGATCTTCACTGACATGGTTAGCTCTCCTGGGACCAACAATGCCGAGGCCTACCATAGCTGGGCTGACCTCCGGGATGTCCTCTTCAACCTGGTAAGGGTCAACGGTGAAACAAGAAGTCCCTCTGTCCTGGTCTCCCACGTGGACACAGGCCTTTCCCTTACCAGGGCAAATGGCCAGCAGTGACCACTCCACAGCCCTCCTTGTCCCCCACCCCCGAGACTGGCTGTGCTCTCTCCCCCTCTTCTAGTGTGAGAACCTGGTGAAGTCCAGCGAAGCAAACTCCGCCGCTCATGAGGAGTTTGAGGTGATGCTGCTGATTGCTCATTACTACGCTACACGGTCTGCAGCCCAGAGCATCAAGCAGCTGGTAAGATGCAACCGGAGAGATCCAATGCAGAGCCCGCAGGCCTAGGAAGCCAAACAAATCCAAGTTCTGGATCTTCGAGCTTAGGCTCCTCGACCGCCATGGTTCCTTTGCCCGTCTCCTTTCTAACCTGTCCTTAACACTTGCTGAGATGAGGTTTTTTCCTATACCGTTCTGACCGTAGGGCTCTGTGCCCACAGTTCTACCAGTCTCATTATGTTGAAACGCTCACATATGATAGACTTTTTTTTAAAGCTTTTTTTGTTTTGTTTTGGTGTCCCTCCCCCCCAGACAGGGTTTCTCTGTAGCTTTGGAGCCTGTCCTGGAACTCGCTTTGTAGACCAGGCTGGCCTCGAACTCAGAGATCCACCTGCCTCTGCCTCCTGAGTGTTGTGATTACAGGCGTGCACCACCACCACACAGCCAAAGCTTTTTTTTTTTTTAAAGATTTATTATGTATACAGTGTTCTGTCTGCATGTGTGCCTGCAGGCCAGAAGAGGGCACCAGATCTCATTACAGATGGTTGTGAGCCACCATGTGGGTGCTGGGAATTGAACTCAGGACCTCTGGAAAAGTAGCCAGTGCTCTTAACGGCTGAGCCACCTCTCCAGACCAGATATGATAGTTTTTATGTGCCTCCTGGAAGTACACTTTTGACTTATTTGGTAATAACTATGCATACATTTCATGTACTCGGTCAACTCCTAGAAGTAAAAGAACCCTATACATAACCTGAGTTGGTTATGTTATACTGATGCAAAGAACTAAGGCCGGCCGGGATAGCCTGAGATCCAGAGGGGTTCAGAACTGCTTGCTGGTTTCCCAGCTCCATGGCTGTCTTGGTTACAGGCTCACTGGTCTGGTAGCTCAACCACCGAAGGACCAGGACGGTCAAGCTTGCCTTTAATCCACAGGAAACCGTAGCTGCCAGGCTTTCTGTTTCGCTCTTGCGCCACACCCAGCTGTTACCCGCAGACAAGGCCTTTTATGAAGCAGGCACGGCTGCCAAGGTGAGCTGGGACGAGGGAAGGGTGGGGCCGAAGAAAGGAGGAAGTCTAAAGTGGAAGATGGAGACCGCCCCAGGCAAGGCTGAGCAAAGCTGAGCGGAGGGGCTGATGTTGAGGACAGTCGGCCTCTTCCTGGAGCAGCCCCCCTGACCCCCAAGGTACTCAACCTCATACCCACTTGCAACTTTTCTCTTCTAGGAAGTTGGCTGGGAAAACATGGCTTTCATTTTCCTCAACCGATTTTTGGATCTGACTGACGTAAGTAGGAAACTGTCTAGAGATGGGGATGCCTTGCCTGTCCCTGGTCATGCCTGGCTATCTCCTGGTTGACTGTTCTGCCCCAGGCAATCGAAGAAGGGACTCTGGACGCCCTTGACCACTCGGATTTCCAGGACACAGACATCCCCTTTGAGGTGCCACTCCCGGCCAAGCAACACGTGCCGGTGAGGAGGCACCAGCAGGCTGGCACTGAGAAGGGAAGAAAGATGGCTTTGGGTTGCTGACTGTCAGTGACGTCAGCCTTCACTATCGCTCAGGGAAAGTAGTGAGGATGTCCCTCAGATCCAAGGTGGACTACTGTAGCTAAAGCTGATGTATGGCCAGGCTCAGGAAGGCCCTGTCGTCACCACTGCCAAGCACCCCAGCCCCATGGGAGCTGGTGCTACCAAGTATCTTTCCCAGGAGGCCCAGAGAGAAGAGGTTCGAGACTGGGTGCTCACAGTCTCAATGGATCAGCGGCTGGAACAGGTTCTGCCCCGGGATGAGCGTGGTGTCTATGAGGCTTCCCTAGTAGCAGCGAGCACTGGAGTTCGAGCACTGCCCTGCCTCATTACAGGTACTGAACCCCACATCACCCCATATCCCATCCAAGCAAAAAGGAGGGAAAAGCAACAGCTTCGAAAATGCATTTCATCCAGGCCGTGGTGGCCTGTGATCCCAGCACTGGGGAGGCAGAGGCAGGCGGATCTCAGTGAGTGCGAGGCCAGCCTGAAAATGCACTTCAGTGACAGGACCATCCACCCATCCCTCTCTACTCCCAGGCCCCTGTTTACCCTTCTCATTCTCTTGCAGACGCCAGCACCTTTTTTTTTTAACTGATTTTTGAGACAGGGTCTCTCTGTGTTAACAGCCCTAGCTGTCCTGGATCTCACTCTGTAGCCCAGGCTGGCCTCGAACTCACAGAGATCCACCTGGCTCTGCCTCCCGAGTGCTGGGATTAAAGGCGGGCACCGCCCCCCCCAACCCAGCTCCATCATCTTACCTTCCACCACAGGTTACCCCATTCTGAGGAACAAAATTGAATTCAAGCGGCCAGGGAAGGCTGCTAACAAAGACAACTGGAACAAGTTTCTTATGGCCATCAAGGTTAGAGGGGGAGCCGGTCTTAAGGAGGAGGGCAAAGAGACCAGCTGGGAGTGGGGTGCAGGGTGGCAGAGTGGGGTGCAGGGTGGCGGAGTGGGGTGCAGGGTGGCAGCACAACAAGCAAGATTGTCCACAAGGCAGGCACAGAGCCTGCTCCTCCTAACACCCGGGAGCTAGTGGCTCCTACGCTGGCTCTGGGGAGTCTGCTCACGGTCTCCCTTTGCTCACAGACCTCCCACAGCCCAGTGTGCCAGGATGTGCTCAAATTCATCAGCCAGTGGTGTGGCGGCCTCCCCAGCACCAGCTTTTCTTTTCAGTGACGGGTGCAGCAGGGATTTAGCTCTGCCCCTCATTAAAGTTCTGTAAGTAGTTGAGACTGCTGTATTCTTTGATCTACATCTCCCCAGCACAGCTCAGCGCCCTATGCTCTAAAAGTAATTGTAACCAGGCAGAAGACAAAAAACAAGTTCTTTTATTACAATTATTTATATCACCCTAGGGTCAGGGCCCCTGGTGTAGTAGAAAACACCTGTGGATTGCGCCTCAGAAGAGCACCTGCCCGATAAAGAAAGAGCCGACCTGAATCAGAGAGCAATCAACGTAGCAAAAACTGGCCCCAGTCCCAAGAATGCATCCCACCCCGGGCCTCTTACCTGTCCTAAACCCAGGTTCTCTGGGAAGCCTGGGAATCCTGATGATGGTGGAGTAGCCTCACGTTTTCCTGCCTTCTACACTCAGGAGGTTCAAGCTCTGTCAGTTCCTCCAGCTGCAGGAGAGGGTGGATTCAGTAACTGGGCCTTCAATGGCACACGGCTCCTTTCTACACAACCCTTCCAGTTCCACTTCCTTACCTGTTCCTGCAACCCTTCCTTCCTGCAGGGCCCGATTCCCCGTAGGGTGAGTGCGGCGACACAGCAGTAACCAGACAGCGCAGCCTCGGCTGCAGACATGAACAGAGAGGGGATCCAGAGAGCCAAGGCTGTGTCCTAAAACCAAAAAGGAACAGAGGGCTAGGCTAGGCTTGGAGTGGGGCAGGAGAGCACACAGGGCCAAGGTGAGGACCGCCAAAGTTTGGGAACAAGAATAAGCTCACATAAATCCTGGTGGGATCAAAGGGGCAGTCGGTGTGTCCAGGCCCCTGGTCCAGAGGTATGGAAGGATCCAGCAGTCCTGGGTGGCAGTCAGCAATAAGGCGGCGGCCGCCATTGGCAATCGTGAGCGACACGGCCAGGAGGAGGCCCATGGAGCAGGCAGCAGACAAAAGCAGGTTCACTAGGGCCAGCCCCAGAAGGGCCCAGTGCTAGTGGGGTAGAAGACCCGGGTGAACAGCCCGCTCACGTTTGCCAGGGACGGAGGCACGAGTTTCTCTATTTGAGGCAGAGCTGGGACACCTCCACCCCTCTCACCAGTCGTGGGCGAAGAAGGTTCCTGGATGCCACGAGGGCCACAAGTCCCACGGAAACGCTCTGCGGAAGCAACGAGCCGACGGTTCACTGTCTCTCTGCGCCCATTCCACCCGCCTGCCGGTCCATCCGCCCGCCACGCTCACCAGCAGCCCCGAACCCACGGAGATGACATTGGCCGTGGTGTACTCCGGAGTGACGGCGCCACGGGGGTTGGCCACGTGCCGCAGGACAGTACCGTGCAGCACAGCTCCCACCAGAAGGTTCACGTGGCCCACCAGGAGCAGCGCGAGGCCCACGCGCATCAGCCGCCTGGGCCCGCGGGCGGCGTCTGAGACGTAGGGGGAGGGGCAGGTGTTAGCCGTGCAGGGCGGGGCCCGGGCCAGCCCCGGCGCCTGGGGCCCGAGCAGCTACAGGTGAGTGGGGTCGTGCAACTTACCGAAGACGCAGAGGCGGCAGCACCTCATCGCGGGCCGCTCTGCCCCCGCCACCACCCGGCCGCCCTACCTGGCCCGGCCGCCAACCTGGAGTCCAGCTTCCGCGCCGCCGCAAGGCAGCTCCACCTGAGCCCGCCCCGCCCGCCGAGGCCCCGCCCCCAGGGCCGCCCCACCTGAGCCCGCCCCGCCCGCCGAGGCCCCGCCCCGCCCCCAGCCGGGCGGCCGTGCCACCCAATGAGCCGCCAAACACCAAGCACGCTTTTAGCAAAAAGTAGACTTTATTACAGCAGCAACTGAGGCGATTCGAATGGCCCCCGGGGCCACCCCTGCAGCACCACCTTTCTGTCCCGCCCATCCGCCCCAGCGGGATTGTAGAAGTCAGCTCCCCCAGTGCCCGTGGGCCTCCTGTCCACACAGGCAGGGCAGGGGCCAGCAGGTCAGCCACTAGCCCCAGCTACAAGGTGGCTGCTGAGAAGGCCCAGGCCCACGTCTGTGCAAAACAAGTAAACAAAGTGCAGAGGGGAGGAGAGGGCGAGGGGCTGGATGATGCTCAACCAGGGCGCCCCTAAGCCCTCCTGAACAATAAGGGGGAGAAGGGGCTTCACGGGGTAATACTGACTGGGGAGAAGGGGCAGCCACACGCAGGGGTCTGCTCAAGAGAGCTCTATGAGGAGACGGTGACCGCGGCTGGGTTGAGGGTGCTGTTCCTGGCAAAATTGAACTTGTTGAGGGTCTCCTCGAGCAGAGAGGTCAGGCGGCTCTGATCGGCCTGAGGAAGCAGCTCAGTGAGACGGGGCTGAGAGAGGGCAGGGAGGCCCAGGGCGCAGAGGGCAGGCTCCTCACTCACCTCACTAATGAAGCCTAGCTGCACCAGCTCAGCCGCCAGGTCCGGGATGTTCTCATCTGACAGCAAGACGGGAGGGGTGGATGAGCACGGCGGGAGGACCGGGAGCCCTCGGAGCCCTCCTCAGCCCACCAGTCACGCTCTGTGAACCCCTTCCTGTCTCCCTGACACGTCCCCTCAAAGGACAGGGCCTCCCTCCCGCCTCCAAAAGAAAGGGGGCCTCACTTGGCATCAGGTCACAGCTCAGGTGCCGGTTCAGCTTGTCCTCCAGCTTCAGCAGAAGTGTTAGCTAGAGGACAGTTGGACAATCAGAGGAGAATAAGGCTCCTCTCCCCTGCGGCCCCGCAGCCCCCCGCAGCCCCCCCAGCCCCGACTTACATGGTGTCTGACCCCCTCCTCCACTGACTCAATGTTACACTGCATCAGCACCACCTGGAACAGAGAGAGGCCGGCCACTAGAGAGCAGTCAGGAACAGCAATTCCAGGAAGCCTTTGCAGCCCACACAAGAACATGGTGGCCATACAGGGCAGTGCCTTAGTTGAATGTCTCTGCCCCCATGGCCAAGACACAGTCTCCCCAGGGTCCCCACCTTGCGTGTCTCCACCTCAGCTGGCTCAGGAGTTGGAGTTTTGACAGACGGGGGCACGACAGGTGACGTCACCTCCTCCTGCTGTGGCTGCTGAGGCCGAGGTAGGCCAAAGGCTGTCAGAGGGTAGATCCCATTCCTGGGGGAGATGATGTGAGTCACATAAACTCAAGGTCTCAGGCCCCTGCCCCTGCTTCCTCATACAAGTCCACCATCTCCTCTCACCTGACATCTTCAAGGAATTTGTCTAACTCCAGGGCCGGTGACTGAGAGTACCTGAAAGGAGGAAACGGCATGAGCACTGTATTCTACACAGCCTCAGAGGGAGAGTGAGCAATCTATCCCTTCGGACCCTCTCAGCTGGTTACTTACAAAGTCTGAACTGAGTCTCGTCCTGGCCCAGCAGGGATTTCAGCTAGTACAGCACTGGTATCCATGTTTTTGGTGATCTCCTCCAGAGCGTTCTCTGGGATCATGTCTGGTGGGTATAATGGGGTGGAACATTATACAAAGACAGAATTGCTTACTCAAGGCTTAGAGGCACAGGAGCAGAAAAGAATCCCTTTGGTAACAGAATAAAGACGCCATGCCAGGGATAGAAGCCCCAGGTTGGAAGAAAATCCCAGTAATCTGTTTAGCAGGGATGCAGTCCCAGTACCAATTTCTAGTAGGGTCCGGGGAACTCACGTTGGTGTCCCACAATACAGTGGGCGGCGAGCAGTTTGAGTGAGGGCACTTCAAACAGAGCTGGATGGAAGAGAAGCTCTCTGGCTGTCGGTCTGCGGGCAGGCTCAGACTGCAGGCACTTTTGAATAAACTCCTGTGAGGGAACAAGAAACTGGAACAGGCATCTGACAAGCCTCTCACACTCTGTAACTTTCAGTAGACCTAGCAAGAGGTCTCGTACATGCCTGGAAGTCAACACTGTTGGGGAAACATTGACCTATTTCCTGAAAGAGCTTTAAATATATATATATATATATGGTAATGAAAAACAATGATCATTCACTATCTTTCTGGTTTGTTTTTCATTTTAGACTTTTATTTTTCGGGGACATGGTCTCATTAAGTGGCTTAAGCTGGTCTGGAACTCACTATATAACTCAGGCTAGCTTTGAACTCACAATTCTCCTGCCTCAGCCTTTGGAGTGCTGGGATTACAGGCGTGACCGCCACGCCTGGCTTGGTCACTACTTTGCTACTCTCCAAGCACAGTACTTTTTCTTTAATGTGGAGTCTTGGTATTTCCTTTTTTTTTAAAAATTATATTTTGTTTTATTATATTAGCTCATTCATGGCCAACTTGTTTTTGGATCTTTGCCAAACTTAGTTTTTCCCTTCCCAAAGTTGGCAAACTATTAAACTCAGTAATATTCACCATATTTTTTGTCTCACTAGACTATTATCACAACCTCCTTTATCCACTCTATTTCCCATGCTCTCTGAACCTGAGCCATCTCTCCAGCCCTTTTTCGTGCTTTCTCTAACCAATCCACCCCCTTTTCTGCCTTTGATCAAATTCCATGGCAACATGCTTTCTTACTTTCAGTTTTAAAGGCCAATGAAGTCACAGACCTGATCTTTTACCCAACTGTCCCATCCTAATGTGAACTGGAACCTGATCCCACTCTGTTCTCTTCCACTGGACCGATGCTTCTTTCTTGCTCCCCGTTATTATCTCTGTTAACTGTTCCTTCCTTGGTTTTGGTTTGGTTTTTGGAGACAGGGATTCTCTGTGTGTAGTTCTGGCTGTCCTAGAACTCCTTTTGTTCCCAGGCTGGTCTCAAACTCACAGAGATCCACCTGCCTCTGCATCCCAAGTGCTGGGATTAAAGGTGTGCACCACCGCCTTGGCTGTTTTTTTGTTTTTGAGGCAGGCTGTAATGTAGCCCAGGCTGGCCTTGAACTCCTGATCTTCCTACCTCCACCTCCCAAGTGCTGGGATTATAAAGTGTATGCCTCTATGCCTGACCTGAATTAACTGTTCTTGTTCAGACTGTCCTGATTCACTATAGTTAATCTACATACTGATTCGTAATTCCTTCATCCTTTAAATCTTAGCTCATTAAATATAAAATCCAAAATGACTGGTTTGATATTTAAATTTACTTTAGAATGCCAAGATTATTGTGTAAGAGCGTATAGCAACTGACTGAGGTAACCATCAAATCAGCTCACCTCTATGTAGATACACTTAACTAGGAAACACTTTTTTTTTTTTTTTTTTTTTTTTTTTTTTGGTTTTTTCAAGACAGGGTTTCTCTGTAGACCAGGCTGGCCTCGAACTCACAAAGATCTGCCTGGCTCTGCATCCTGAGTGCTAGGATTAAAGGCGTGCACCACCACCACCTGGCTTCTTTTTCTCTTAGAACATATTCCCAAGAGGTACAACAAGCCTGAAAGCATTTGAAAACCCACTAAGGACAGAACTGATCCCAATGACAGAGCTTACCCTCTGTAGTGAGTCTTCCAGGAGCTGGATGGCACTGCTGATAGCTTCCTGTGGCACATAGGAGGACTCTCCATTGCCCTGAATCTCCAGCACAGCCATCTGCACAGGAGGAACCCAAAGGGAACATGAGGTCTAAGAACCAAACCCATGTTCCCACAATCCCTCCCAGCACTTCCCACAAGCCTCTCACCTCCAGTGCACACATGCCAAAGGAGTAGATGTCCACCGCTGTTGTCACATTCGTGACTTCTAAAGAGAACACACGTCTTAGTGAGAAGTGGCCAGCATACTTCTAAAATGTATGCAAGTACAGAGAGATGAAGTTTGGGTTGTAATACCCCTGTATCTCAGGGGTGGCTCTATCAGGGAGGGAGTGGGTGGAGGGGCACAGTCTGAGGGACTGAAAGTTTTTTTTTTTTAAAGCGGGGTCTGAGACCAGGGCAGAGAGGCAAGGTTTCTCACCTCCATACTCTGGTGCAAAGAAGTGCAGGTTCTTCTGCTCTTCCCGGCAAGTCTTCACATGATTGTTGATAGTGTCAGGAGCCACTAGGGAGTAGGGAGACACCCACAATCTGACCACCACTAAAGCATGATCTTACTCTAGAGAGAGGCTGCAAAAGCCATGTTTCTCCTGAAGTGTCCTTTCTAATACTCAATGGACACAAACCTACCACTATTCCAATTCTGAGCCATAGACTACATACAAACACCACCTGTGTCCCCTTTCTGCAGCCCAAGGTCCCTAACTCAGGAACAACGAAGTCTACACACTGTACAGACAGACCCTGAGGCTTTAGGCTCATCAAGTAACACAGTCAAAGGAAAAGCTTTCATTTATGACCTGCTCATCTTTCCAAAGTCCCGTCTATCAAATTCATAGGCCCATGAAAATGCTAGGTTGTATTTGATTCATTCGCCTTGCAATGAACATAAAAACACAGGCGGCCTTTCCTACTATGGGACAACTGGAGACCTCATGAACCCGGATAAAGGCAAAGCAGCTTTAACATACAACCAAGGAGCTAGCCTCTTCCTTACCCGTCTGTGCTGACTGAAACAAAAAAACACCTCAAAAGTGAACCAATACC
The DNA here is from genome assembly GCF_903995425.1 of Onychomys torridus. Lineage (NCBI taxonomy): Eukaryota > Metazoa > Chordata > Mammalia > Rodentia > Cricetidae > Onychomys > Onychomys torridus. The sequence continues at coordinate 33,070,366 of NC_050463.1, forward strand.
CTGAAACCAGTTTCACTTTTAATCCACCAAAACGTCAGACTCTTGTCCAAAACCTTATTCCTCAACATCACCTACCACAGGACTGAACGAGGAACCAGGGCCAGGCTGGACTCACTCTGATGGTAACAATGACTACACACCACAGAGAATCTAGGAGCACAGTATGATTTAGGGAGCCAGCCGGATGATGGGGGGAGTCTAAGAGGAAGTGTCCAGCCAGGCAGAATCCACGGGAAACAAGCAGGTCACAAAGGGACAAGCAGGCGGAGGGCTGGCGGGGCAGAAGCTTGGCAGGCAGAACTAGGCAGGGGAGCGGGGAACAGGCCTCGCTCCCAGGACTGCATGCACTGGGCAGCCGCAGAGGGAGCAGCAGGAGCACAGACAGCCCCAGGTGGGGCAGAGGGAGCTCTCACCATTAGCAAAAATCCTATGAAAGACTGTTGGGAACAGAGCAGCCCGTAAGCGGGAGGGAGGAAAACAGAGAAAAGTTGTGAGCGATGGAGCAGCCAAGCCCCAGACAAATGGAACACCACACAGACACGGCACACGAAATGTCACTGCACACAGATACACGGCAAATGGAAGCACTCACAGCAGGCACAGTCTGGAACCTCTTTGGTAGAGTTTGGCCCAAGGGCTCAAGTCAGACCTCAGATCCATCTCTTGCCCTTTCCCAGCCGCCTATCAATTTCTCTTCATTAGTCCAAGTTTCTCGCCAAGAAGTACAAGATTGTATACCCTACCCCATTTCCACTCACCGGTCTCTCCCTATGAATTCTCTCTACTAAAAGCCTCTCTCTATCACCAGCCCACACCTCAAAATTCGCTGGTCTCCCCATGCCTTTTACCTTACCCCCATGGTTCCCAAATTCCCGAGGCTCCCCTGCCCAGAATCTCTCCCTCCCTCACCAGAGCCAATCTTGATGAGTCCGTTGTGCTGGATGAAGATGGTGTCACAGGTCAGGTTCCCATGGATGATGGGAGGGTCACAGGAGTGCAGGTAGCTGTGGGGGCACTGGGCTGTTAGAGGGCCACTAGGAAATTAGGGGCAGGGGGACCAAGGGTTAAGAGGAGCAAGGGCCAGGTCTCCTCCTGGACACCATAATGATAATCCCTGTACTCTCATGCCAGGTGCCTTACTTAGGATGAACACTAGGAGGAGGAGGCAGGTCACTGCAGCGGTTAGGATATTAGGAGGACCCCATAAGGGGAGCTGATCCCGTCAGCACACGACTCAAAGAAATTGGGGAGAGGCAGAATAGAAAAGCAGAGTAGTGCCTTGCAGTCTGTTTAAGGAAATAAACCAGGAGACACTGGGGTAAAAAAACTAACCAGATATTACTTACCTTAGGGCAGACAAAATCTGTGTGCACCAGCGTTTCCAAGCCTGGAAAAGAGTTTAGTCCAAGGATCAGCAGGTAACATCCCCCCCCCCCACTTCTCCCCTCTCTACCCACCCTCCTCCAGGGTCTCACTATATTGCCTAGCTGTCCTGAGACTATGTAGGTCACACTCCTTCCTCTGCTTCCACTAAAACTGTCTAGCCTCGCTCCATACCTTTTCATTCATGGTCTTGTGGTTCTTTTTGGTCTTCTTCAGAAACTGTTTAAGGCTTCCAGATGACATGTACTCTGTGATGAAAATCACCTAGGGAAGCAAAGCACTTCCTGTTATGGCTATAATCTAGACATTATCTCTCACCTGGTGACATTTACACCAAATACATATTAAACTGTGTTTGTTAAACTTTCCTTTTCTTTTAATAGTTTACTTTATGTGCACTGGTGTTTTGCCTGCAATGTATGTCTGTATGAGGGTCCCCTGGAACTGGAGTTGCAGACTGTTGTGAGCCGCCATGTGGGCGCTGGGCACTGAACCCAGGTCCTCTAGAAGAGCAGTCAGTGCTCTTAAGCACTGAGCCATCTCTCCAGCCCCCAACTTTCCTTTTCTTTAATATCACTTTGTTAGGCTAAGCAAGCAAATGTTCACTGATTCCTCCCATCTTGAGCTGGGAGACGCTGTAGACGGCAGGTGAAGCCCTGCTGTCCCTGCTGCGGCTGCGCATTTCAGTTCTTGTCTCAGAATCACCTCTTTCAACCTCTGAATGTGAGGAGGACAGTAAATGCAGCTGCTGTCTGGCAGAGGGTTCAGGAAACAGTAGGCAAAAAGTCTTACCCTAGCCTTGTTCTCTTTAACATCAGCCCAATACTTGTGAAACTTAACAATGTTAAGATGTTCCAACTGAATCAGATTATCAAACACTGCACGGACCTTTTCCTGGCAAGGGAGACGGAGAAAACAGTTCACAAATCACTGTAACACTATGAAAGCCATTCCCTACCCCTCCCCACAGATGATCCAACCACGAAGTTCTCCTCCCAGTCCCCCCACCAACACCAGCTGTTTAAATAGGTTCGAATGCCCCAGGCCTCATCACCTACCTCCTGCAGTTTGTAGTTCTTGCGTTCCGAGAACTGTACCTCATTCCACACAACCTCCACACCCTCCTCCGTATCCATGGCCAGGTATGCACTGTCAATACCTGGTACATTACGCTGATTCACCTGAGAAGCAATTCAAGAGGATGAAGTCACCTCACGAACCTGCCATCATTTCAGTACTCCACATGACATCTTCCAGCTCTGCCCTACCCAATCGTCTGCTCTTCCGGACAGCTACACTCGGTCTCACTTTTACAGCCGACTCTCCCCAGAGCTCCATCACTCACCTCTTCTCTCCTCTTCTGCCAGCGTCCACAGGGAGACTCTTCCAAGATCTCAGACTCATCCTCGCTTTCTTCTTCCTCCTCGGGGGAAGCAGCTGAGGTCGTAGAGGTCACAGGAGGTGACACTGAAGTCAGGCCAGGAGCTGAGGAAGAGGATTCTACCTTTGGGTCTGAGCCGCTGCTGACTACCGTCTGGGACTCCCCTTCCGACATGCTGGGATGAACACTCGGGCCTGCACTGGTTGGGCAAACACATGAGCCGGAGGTCAAAAATACATCTATAAAACTTGAACAGTCTTGCCAGGCGGTGGTGGTGGCGGCGCATGTCTTTAATTCCAGCACCCAGGAAGCAGAGTCAGGCAGATCTCTGTGAGTTCAAGGCCAGCCTGGGCTACAGAGTGAGTTCCAGGACAGCCAAGCCTACACTGAGAAACCCTGTCTCTAAAAACCAAAAAGAAAAAAAACTTCAATGGTCTTAATTAACTTCATCTCCAGATTCAAAAATACATTCCCCTTGTTTCCTTTAAATCTAAAATCAGAATTACTCTCACCTGATACTACTGAAATGTGAATGACTCTCCTGCTTCTGGAGAAGAGGAGTTAGTTACCTCAGCTAAAGACCACCCAGAGATGCCAAACACAAGGCTAATGACAACCCACTTTGGTCAAACCAAAATAGACAATCAAATCGGGTTCCCCATTCCTTCTCAGCAAATAGTGATGCAATTAATATGTTCCCCACTGACTCTCCATATGTGCCTCAATTTCCACTGTGCTCAAAAACTAGGGTACACAGGCATTACTTAGAACAGATGACTCCAGACTCTATTGAAATGTCTTCCACTGAGACAACTCTATAGGACTATACCATCCTTCGCCAACGAGCTGAAATGCCCAACTGATTTATCCTACTAGAACCAACTGTGACATTAGCCATCCTTCCCACACAGATTGAAGCTGCCTTTGGGCCAGGTGACTGGCAGGATTGGTGACTTCCATCCCTAATAGCCTCACCTTCCTTATGATGTGTGACTGTGGCAAACGGTATTGTTTAACAGCATTTCTTTTCATTTACTCACTGAAACCTTCAGAACATTTGTAGGTTAGTAGGTCACACACTGGGTGGGTGCTTGAAATACATCAGTGAATTAAATGAAATGCCTGCACTTAATTAGCACAAATTAGAAAAAAAAAATCAAAGACTTTAAGTTTCCAACTTTCCTTTCATTCACATTGCTCAAAGGCTGTGACTTTTCCATTCTCTGAAGCACTACATCTGACACCGGTTACTTCCTTCAGGTACAAATAATGCAAGCTATAGCTTTCATGGGGAAAATGTTCAACAGTAACATTTCTACCAGGGCAGAGTTGCTTGAAGAAAATGCGAAATTTTTCATTAACGCATGCAAAAAATAAATGGGCAACCAAACAAACAAAGGCTGTAAAGGAACTGCAACCTGTGTGTGCTTAGGCTCAAGGGGGTGAGTGCTGTCTAGTAGGAAGGTGACACCCTGAATGTAAACCTGCACTCCAAAGTTAGTTCAAAATTCTAGAAACCTGCAATCGACACCAATCCGACGCCCCTTTCTGCACATCTCTCCCCAGTCTATACTGTTTTACCCGAATCAAGAGATAAACAACGTTCCAGTAAACTCAAAGAGCAACACCACACCACAGGGGGAAAAAAAAAATCTGGTAGAATATTTCCCCGATTTAATTTCTAAGAAAAGTCCTTGCAGGCCGGGCGGTGGTGGTGCATGCTTTTAATCCCAGCACTTGGAAGGCAGAGGCAGGCGGATCTCTGTGGGTTCGAGGACAGCATGGTCTACAAAGAGTTCCAGGACAGGCGCAAAGCTACACAGAGAAACCCTGTCTTGAGAAAAAAAAGAAAAAAGAAAAAAGAAAAAAGGAAAAGAAAAGAAAAATCCTTGCCTACCCTAGAAATTCTCCTTAGTCTGCCAAGAAAGTTATGTGCACGTCTTAGTAGTCTAACAGAAAAGATGAGTTAGGCTAAGGAAATAGCAGTCTGTTTCAGTTAGTTCCTCCAGCAGCTACGTTCACGCGATGTGCCTAAAATCTGAACCGCTAAATTAAACTTCTAGCGACATTACAACAGAAGATACGAGTAGAATGTCGATGTAGGAAGCTGTGGCCTATGGAATCCAAACCTACTGGACCAAGGACACAGCCACTTCGCAGTTAGGTCCCTCGAAGAGAAGGCTGTCATCAGTTAGAGACAAATGTCCCGGAAGGTACACGCCTGTGTCTTCCCTCCCCAGTCCCGTCCTGGTGGGTAAAAATGAGAGCAGTGCCTAAAGATCTCCCACTCGGGATGCAGAAACTTCGGCACCCCTGGGGGTTCCGCCTCGGGGCTGCTGGCAGGTTGACCAGGGATCACACGCTTTGGAAAGGCTCCCCGACGTCGGCGAGGGCCGGCTCACCGCCGCAGCCTCTAGCTACCCCCGAGGGCGCATAGCACATGTTCCCCCCCGGGGCATCGTCTTGTTATCTTGCAAAGTCGCTCGCCGGGCTTCCGCGAGGAGTGGAGAGCCCACTTGCGCGTCACCCCACATAAGCTCGCAGCCGCAGGCCGCTCGGAGGTCAGCAGCACACGTGCACAGTCGGAAAGGAAGCGGGCGAAGGGACACGAGGCCCTCAGCGTCTCAACACTCCAACAGGTCGCCCGGCCAGAATCGGGAAGGAAGCGGCGGCGGGCGCCGAGTGCCCCCACCCCCCCCCCCCGCCCCAGCCCGGAGCCCGCTGCACCGCAGCCACCTCATCAAAGGCCGGCCCCGCCGCGCCGTCAGGCCGCAGGCCACGCCCCCGCGCTCGGCGCGCCGCCCCGCCGCCCCGCGAGCAGAGCAGGCCGGGCCCGGGGACGCCGCGCTTCCTGCCGCAGGCCCCGGGGCCCGGGCCCCCGCCCCGCCCCGCCCGCGCCCGCGCCGCCGGCCCCGCCTCTCGCGGCCAGAGTTCCAAGAGAACGCCGGGGCCCCCCCGACCCGCGCCCGCAGAATTCCGGGCCGCCGCGGCCACGCCGGACACACCAAGGAAGGCGGGCGGCGCCCTGGGGGCCGAGGTGGCCCCATCAGCTGCGACGGCCCGGGCCGGGTCGGGCCTGACTCCCGGAGGGAGCAGGGCCGCCCGACAGCACCCGCCGGCCGTGTCCCGCCGGCCCCGCGGGCTCGGGGCGATCCCGGCGCCCTTCCGCGAGCCCCTCCCTCCAGGGCCTCCTTCTCCGGCGCTCACCTCCCGACTCGGCGCCCGCAGCCTGCGCTTCAGCTCCAGCTCGGGTTCCGGGGCCTCCGATCGCCAGCGACTCCCTCACAGCTGCGCTCCGCAGCGCAACCGAACTGCGGGCCCCGCCCTCGCGGCGTCCCGGACCAACAGATGGGCGGTGCCGCACCGCCGCCAGGTTTCCATTGGACAGGCCGGCGGGGGGCGGTTCCCGCAGACGGGCGCTCTCCGGGCGGCCTCCCGCCGGGTCTCCTCCCCCTGGCGGGGCTCCGGCAGACAGCTCGCCAGCGTTGTCTCCTGGTCTCGCGGTCCACCCTCCGCCCTGCCGAGGTGCCCCGAGTAATTCTGCCGGACGAAGGCAAAGGCCTTCTCCCTCTCTCTCCTTGAAAGCGCCATGACAGTCCTGATCGTCCGGAAAGACAAAAGGAACGAGAGACGCAGCCTCAGTCCCAGGGACGAACCCGCCCACATTTCCCGTTTGGGAAGGAGACGGTGCTCCGGGCACCAGTTTTGTTTTGGTTTTTTTTCCAGAAAGCTTTTTGTTGTTTTGATCGTTTAACGTGAAAATTAATAGTTGCTGATTTGCATAACACTGTTTACCCAAACACACCCGATTTGACCCTCATAAAGAACTCATGGAAATTATCCAGTGATAGTTAACGCATGCGAAAATGACACAAAAAAAGTTACCCAAATTTAAGTTGATGCGAGCCCAATGAAGAATCTGAAGTAAGAAGATTCATCAAAACTGCCCTTGAAAAGGTATTTGGAAAGGATTTAGATTGGCTTCGAGTTAGTGTAAAGTACAATAGACTCTGGGTGAGCCGTTCATCTTGGAAGACTAACGGCAAGAATGTAAGGGATGGAAATTCATTCTGCCATTATACATGTATTATCAAGGGAGAAGGAGCAACCATCTGACCTGAGAATGTCATAATCACCAATTTCACCTGCCTTCAACGTACTATTTAATTCTACTTCATGGGGTCATTTAAGAAATCCTGGAGACTGGAGGGAAAAAAAAAAAGAGGGAGGGAAAAAAAAAGAAATCCTGGAGAAACTCATTTTGTTTGTTTTTCAAGACAGGGTTTCTTTGTGTAGCTCTGGTTGTCTCTGGAGGCCAAGCTGGCCTGGAACTCAGAGATCGGCCTGGCTCTGCCTCCCAAGTGCTGGGATTAAAGGTGTGCACCACCCCCACCCCCCCCCCCCCCCCGCCCATGCCCAGCTAAAAGACTTGTTTTAAAAGCTAAGTTTTTTCTGGGCCGTAGTAGTAGCAGAGCAAAGGGAACACTCCTCCACTGTTGGTGGGAGTGCAAACTTGTACAACCACTGTGCAAATCAGTATGGCAGTTTCTCAGAAAATTGGGAATCAGTCTACCTCAAGACCCAGCCATACTACTCTTGGGCATATACCCAAGGAATGCTCAATCATACCACAAAGATACATGTTCAACTATGTTCATAGCAGCATTATTCATAATAGCCAGAACCTGGAAACAACCTAGATGCCCATCAACTGAAGAATTAATTAAGAAAATGTGGTACATATACACAATGGAGTACTACTCAGCAGAGAAAAACAATGACATCATGAAATTTGCAGGCAAATGGATGGAACTAGAAAGTATCATCCTGAGTGAGGTAACCCAGACCCAGAAGGACAAACATGGTATGTACTCACTCATAAGTGGATACTGGATATAAAGCAAAGAACAATCAGACTGCAACCCACAGAACCAGGGAGGCTACATAGCAGGGGGAACCCTAGGATGACTGTGGCTTATAATAATAAGTTTTGGGTTTACTCAATCACTGGGCAAGCATCAGTGAAACATTTCACTATTAGGATAAGATTTTGTACTGAGCCAGGCGGTGGTGGCACACACCTTTAATCCCAGCACTTGGGAGGCAGAGGCAGGCGGATCTCTGAGTTCGAGGCCAGCCTGGGCTACAGAATGAGTTCCAGGAAAGGCGCAAAGCTACACAGGGAAACCCTGTCTCGAAGGAAAAAAAAAAAAAAAAAAAGAATTGTACTGTATCAAATTGACTATAGAAAAAATAAAGAACAAAAAACTAAATTTTCTCTGGGCGGTGGTGTGGTGGTTTGCACTTTTAATCCTAGCACTCAGAAGGCAGAAAGATCCTCCAGGACAGCTAGGGCTACACAGATAAACCCTGTCTTGACAAACAAAACAAAACCCGAAAAACTAAATTTTCAACAGGCATGTAAGGTGAATCTCTGTGAGTTTGAGGCTGATCAGAGCTACATAGTAAGACCCTGTCTCAAAAACCAAGCTTTTTTTTTTCACCCAGCATAGTGGTATATATACCTATAATCCCATCATTCAGTAAATTAATGTCATGAGTTTTAAGGTCAGCCAGGGCAATAATGAGACCCTCTCTCAAAATAAAATTCTGATGTGTACTAGCAAACTTCTTTGGGGTTAAAATATGCATGCACCTAAAATGCACAGTTTTGAAGTTTGTTTTAGTCTCAAGGGGAAGGATGCTCATCCTCTGCGGATTAACCTTTTCTCCTTGTGGGCACCAAGGCAATTGGAACTCCTGAACCGTGGCGAGCATTCATTAAATATCTGTTCATGCTACTTTAGTTCCCCATTATTTTATGTCAGCACCACCGGCCTTTGCATTTCAACTAGCTATTCCAAATATGCAGAGCAGATCTTCCAGCAACCTCACTTTCCATCATTCTCTCATTCATACTGAAGATGGTCAACTGCTGCCTACATGTATACCACTTCACTGATGTTTCCTGCTTACAAAAGTAATAGATACATCCTGCTTATAAAAGTAATAAATGCTTACCGTAAAACCTCAGAAGTTGACTTGGAGAGTGGGCTCAGCAGTCAGGAGCACTTTCTGCTCTTGCAGATAACCCTGGTTTGGTTGCTAGCACCTAAGTGGCAACTCACAGGTGTCTGTAACTCCAGTTTGAGAAAATCTGGCGCCCTCTTTTGGCCTCCACCGGTACCACCACACCCTGGGGCAGGATGAAGTCTTACTGAATTCTCTCTCTAGTCCCTACACAATAAAGCATTACATTTCCCAAATATACCCATATTTAATTAATAACTACCATCGGACAATGGAGTGATTTCCAACATTAGCTATTATAAATATTAGTTTGCAGATAATATTCTGTTGTATCTTGCCTGTTCATGAGATGATTATTTTGGGGAAAATCAGGTATTAAATTGATATGTTAGATTTTTATATAGAAGCTTTATTAAGACAGTGTTCTTTCTGCCGGGCGGAGGTGGTGCACACCTTTAGTCCCAGCACTCGGGAGGCAGAGGCAGGTGGATCTCTGTGAGTTCGAGGCCAGCCTGGGCTACAGAGCTAGTTCCAGGACAGCCTCCAAAGCTAGAGAAACCTTGTCTCGGAAAAAACAACAAACCAAATGAATACTTTTCTGAGTGATTTGAGGTTGCAGAGTGGCTCAGAGGTAACGTGTTTTCCTAGCATGCTCAAAACCCTGGGTTGCATTCCCAGGAAAAAAGAAAAATGTTATGTGTACAACACACTTGTTTGTTTCTTTTTCTTTTTTAGACAAGAGTCTCACTATGTAGTCCTGGCTGGCTCAGTAGTTACTATGTAGACCAGGCTGTTCTGGGACCCAGTGATCTGCCTGCCTATTCCTCCCAAGAGCTAGGATGAAAGATGTCACCATGCCAAGGCGGGACTTAACATTATCACACTTCAGTGTCCCAGTTGCTGGCATACTAGCCCACTCCAGCCTCAACTTGATGTTCTGATATATGTTATGTATATATTGATTGCCACAATCAAGGTATCTGGCACCTTATATACTTATCATGTGAGTGTGTGTGTGTGTGTGTCTGTGAGAGAGAGAGAGAGAGAGAGAGAGAGAGAGAGAGAGAGAGAGAGAGAGAGTGTGTTCTGAAAATCCACTCCTATTGGGTGGGTAGGGAGGCAGACAGCATCTGGGAGGAGTTGGAGGAGAGGAAAGAATATGATCAAAATATATGAAAATGGTTAAATAACCAAATATAACAAAACAAAGTATAGTAAAGCAGAAACTGTCATATAGAAGTTGGACACAGCAACCTAACAGGAGGAAAAGAGCCCCAAGAGCAGGCACAGGAGTCAGAGACCCACTCGTTCTCACAGTCAGGAGCCCCACGAAAACACTAAGCTGATAGCTAGAATATCTATGCAGAGGACCTGGTGCAGACCCACGTAGGGCCTGTACTTTCTGCTTCAGTCCCTGTGAGTTCATATGCACCTTGCTTAGTTGATTCAGGGGGCCTTGTTCTCTGGATATCCTCCATTCCCTCTGACTCTTAAAACCTCCTCAGGATTCCCTGAGTTCTCAGGGGAAGGATTTCATGGAGATCTCTCATTTTTACTCTCTCTGCTGTGGGTCTCTGCATCTGTTCCCTGCTGCCAGAGGAAGCCTCTCAGATGATGACTGAATAAGGCAGTGATCTATGAGTACAGCAGAATATTATTAGGAGTGGAATGATTTCATTGATACTTTTTTTTCGGTTTTTCGAGGCAGGATTTTTCTCTATGTAGCTTTGGAGCCTTTCCTGGAACTTGCTCTGTAGCTCTGCCCGGCTTGTTTTTGTTTTTCAAGACTGAGTTTCTCTATGTAGCCCTGGCTATCTTGGAACTCTGGAACTCACTCTGTAGACCAGGTTAGCCTCAAACTTAGAGATCAGTCTGCCTCTACCTCCCGAATGCTGGGTTTAAAAGCTTGTGCCATCACCACCTGGTGATGGCACATGCCTTTAATCCCAGCACTCGGGAGGCAGAACCAGGCGTATCTCTGTGAGTTCAAGGCCAGCCTGGTCTCCAAAGCAAGTTCCAAGAAAGGCGCAAAGCTACACAGAGAAACCCTGTCTCAAAAAAAAAAAAAAAAAAAAAAAAAAAAAGCTTGTGCCATCATTCTTGGTAAGTCTCGGGTTCTTGGGTTCAAGCAGTGTTGGGTGTGGGTTCCTTCTTGGGGAGTAGGTCTTAGGTCAAACCAGACATTGGTTGGCTACTCCCACAAGTTCTGTGCCACTATTGCCCTAGCATATTTTGTAGGCAGGACAGATTGTAAGTTAAGGGTTTTGTGGCTGGGTTGGTGTCCACATTTCTCTGCAGAGTACATTCCCACACCAAAGAGACTAGGATGTAGGGTGAAGGCTCCATGTAGGCACCTGTTTGACTTCTCCATATTCAATGAGTTGTGTGGGTGTTGTCCTCAACAATGGAGCCCCAACTGTCAGTTTGCAGAGAGCGATCCTTTGTCTTAGCAACAGCCTGGGTTGTTTGGGGATTTCCATGGGACCCCCTAGGTCAACAACTCAATTGGATGCAACCCAACAAAAGTCGGACAGTTGAGACTCCGTACCCCTCATTAGGATCCCCTTCATAGATTCCAGGCAGTTTCCCCTGCACTAGGTCTCCACACTGCCCCCCAAACCCCGTTCCAGCCATCTCTACCTGCACTCGCTCCCTCCACCTCATCTACCCCCAACCTGATATTCCCTCTCATCCCTACCAGTTCCTAGTGGACTTTTTGCTCATAAAAATCTGTTCTGTTTCCCCTCTCAGGGAGATCCATGTGTCCCCCCTCAAAAATAAAACAAACCTTCCTCTTTACCTAACATCTCTGGGTCTATGGATTGTAGCTTGGTTATCATTTACTTAATGGCTAATATTCACTTACAAATGAGTACATGCCATATTTGTCTTTCTGGATCTGGGTTACCTCATTCAGGATGATTTTTTTCTAGTTCCACCCATTTGCCTGCAAATTTCATGATGTCATTTTTTAATAACTGGGTAATACTCCATTGTGTAAATGTATCACATTTTCTTTATCCATTCTTCTGTTGAGGGACTTTTAGATTGTTTCCAGTTTCTGGCTATTATGAATAAAGTCACAATGAATATGGTTGAGCAAGTGTCTTTGTGGTAGGATGGAGTGTCTTTTGTGCATAAGCCCAAGAATGGTATACCTGGATCCTGAGGTAGATCAATTCCCAACTTTCTGGGAAACTTCCATACTAATTTCCATAGTGGCTGTACAAGTTTGTACTCCCACCAGCAATGGAGGAGTGTCCCCCTTGCTCCATATCCTGACCAACACGAGTGTCCCTTGTTAACCATTCTAACACACTTAAGATGAACTCTCAAAGTAGTTTTGATTTGCATTTTCCTGATTGCTAAGGATGTTGAACATTTTTTGTTTTTGCTTTTTTGTTTTTGTTTTTGAGACAAGGCTTCTTTGTGTAGCCCTGGCTATTCAGGACTAGCTCTATAGACCAGGCTAGCCTCGAACTCACAGAGATCTGCCTGCCTCTGCCTCCCTTGTGCCACCACTGCCCAGTGAACATATTTTTTTAAGTGTTTCTCATCCATTTGAGTTCTTCTATTGAGAATTCTCTGTTTAGATCTGTACTCCATCTTTAAATTAGATTTTTTAAATATCTAGTTTCTTGAGTTCTTTATATATTTTGGATATGAGTCCTCTAGGATGTTAGTTGGTAAAAAAAAAAAAAAAAATCCTTTCCCATTCTGTAGGCTGCCTCTTTGTCCAATTGATGGTGTCCTTTGCCTTCTAGAAACTTCCATGAGGTCCCATTTGTTAACTGTTGATCTTAGAGCCTGTGTTAATGGTGTTCTGTTTAAGAAGTCTTCTCTTGTGCCAGTTAGTTCAAGGCTACTTCCCACTTTCTCTTCCATCAGGTTCAATATATCTGGTTTTATGTTAAGGTCTTTGATCCACTTGGATTTGAGTTTGTGCAGGATGATAAGTATAGATCTGTTTGCATTCTTCTACATGCCAACACCCAGTTTGACCAGCACCATTTGTTGAAGATGCAGTCATTTTTCCAGTGTGTTATTTCTGGCTTCTTAATCAAAAACCAGGTATTCATATGTGTGTGGATTTATGTCAGGGTCTTCAGTTCTATTCCATTGATCAATGTGTCTGTTTTTTATGACAATACCATGAGGTTTTGATTACTATAGCTCTGTACTACAACTTGAAATCAGGGATGGCGAGACCTCCTGAAGTTCTTTTATTGTTCAGGATTGTTTTAGTAACATGTTTGTTTTGTTTTATTTTGTTTTTCTGGCTTTTTGTTTTGTTTTGCTTTGTTTTGTTTTTCATATGAAGTTGAGAATTGTCTGTCAAGATCTGTAAAGAATTGTGCTGGAATTTCTTCTCTTAACATTTATTCTTACCTCTGAGGACCCGAGTTTGATCTCCAGAACCCCATGTAAAACAAACAAACAAACAAACAAACAAACAAAAGCCAAGTGTGATGGCACAATGAGAGATCTTGTCTCAAAAAACAACAACAACAACAACAACAAGGTGAACAGCTCCTAACTCCCAGCCTACACACACACACACACACACACACACACACACACACACACACACACACAGAGGAGAGTAATAGTGCCACAAGCTGGAGATTAAGTGGTCAAAATATAAGCCTGGCCATTCAGTGGTGGCACACGCCTTTAATTCCAGCACTTGGGAGGCAGAGCCAGGTGGATCTCTGTGATTTTGAGGCCAGCCTAGTCTATACTGTAAGTTCCAGGACAGGCTCCAAAGTCCATGGGAAAGACTTCATATTCCAACTATGACATACTTTAAGTTTTGAACTGTGATCTTTCCTGGGAAAGAAAAATGTTGCATGATACTCAGAATGCTAAGTGTCACTAGTGAGCCATCTTCCCTACAGAGACATGTAATCACTGGACAGGCAACTGGTACCCCACCACACATTGTGTTTGGTAGGTAAGTGTATTAACTGCATTTTCTGGACAGCAAAATGGCTCAGTGGGTAAAGGCACTTGCCATCAAGTCTGACAACCTGAATTCAATCACCAGGCCCCAAATGGTAGAAAAAGAGACCACAGTCCACAAGTTGTCCTGATTTCCACACACATACCGTGGCACATGTGTGAATGCATGTGGGGGTGTGCATGCACCCCCCCCAACACACACACACACACACACACACACACCAGAATAAATAAATAAAATGTAAAGAAAAAGAGGTGGGACTATGAGGGACCTTTAAGAGGTGACTAGGGGGCTGGGGATATAACTCAGCAGAGTGCTTTCTCAGCATACACAAAGCCCTAGGTTCAGTCCCTAGCAGCACATAAACCAGGCATGTGGGTGCTCTCATGTAACCCCAGCATGTCAGAACAGGAGGATCAGAAGTTCAAGCTCATCCTTGGCTACATAGCAAGTGCTAGACTAGCCTGAGATACAGGAGCCTCTGGCTCAAAACACCAACTTGCCCCACCCAACAAAAGAAATCAATTAGAAGGTGTGAATGGGGGTTGGAGATTTAGCTCAGTGGTAGAGCACTTGCCTAGCAAGTGCAAGGCCCTGGGTTTGATCCTCAGCTCCAAAAAAAGAAGGTGTGAACGAAGATGTAAAATTAAAAACAAGTGTAAGTGGGGGCTAGAGAGCTGACTTGGCAGTTGAGAGTATGTTATTGCTTTTGCCACATCAGATGACTCACAGCAACCTGTAACTTTGGCTCCATAGGGATCCGACGCCTCTGGCCTCCATGGGTACCTGCACTCTTGTACACATACCTCATACACAGATATACATACATACATGCTGTGGAGTAATCTTTCTGTACACTGTGAAAATGTGTTGCTCTCAATGTTAATAAAAAGCTGATTGGCAGCAGGGCAGCGGTGGTGCACGCCTGTAATATCAGCACTCAGGAGGCAGAGGCAGGTGGATCTCTGTGAGTTCGAGGCCAGCCTGGTCTACAAAGCGAGTTCCAGGACAGCCTCCAAAGCTACAGAGAAACCCTGTCTCGAAAAACCAAAAAAAAAGCTGATTGGCCAAGTCTTGGAAGAAGCAACATGGGAAATTCATAGACGAGGTAAACGAGCACATAGTTGGACAGAAATGGATTAATTTAAGTGCTAAGAGATGGTTGGAGACAAGCCTAAGCTAGCAGCCAAACATTTATAATTAATAATAAGTCTGTGTTTGCCCAATCACTGGGCAAGCTTTAGTGAAACATTTCACTATTGGGATAAGAATTTGTACTGTATCAAGCTGATGAAAGAATATTCTGGCTGTACTTTCAGGAGGGGAGGCTAAAATCTTTTCAGATTATGGACTAGCCTATAGAAAAATGTCTGCTGTTAATCAAACAGTGAAGGGGAAGATGAATAGGAATCTCACTTACACAACTTAAGTAAAACATAGCTCTCTGAACAGATGAAGATAGGGTTCTCCTGTATCCCAGAATCTAATCAATATTTATATGTATAATTCAGCTATTATTTGGCTTAAAAGGGCTTATTGGGAAATGTTATCATTTTTACTATTTTCTACAGAGAAAGTATTTTCCTGTTTCAAATAGCCCTGGATTTTTAATTATAACCTTTTTTTATGTTCAAGCTACCTGTGTATTATTTCTCCTGCAGTTGTACATAAAATGTTTTTACATTCAAAAAAAGGACAAATACTATAGAATTATATTACTATAGAACATACAAATTCCTAGAGACAGAAGGATTAGATGTTATCTCAAGATGGAGAAGAAAGAAATATAGAGCAATGATTTCCTAAGTACAGGATCTCTGTTTTGTGTGATGGAAAAGCCCCACAAATGGACAGGAGTATCAGGACATAATGTCATGAATGTAATAAATCAATACAATTTATGTAATTAATGAATATCATAAATACATTTATTGAATGAATACTGAGAATATAATCAATGAATACCACAAATGTAATTAATATTGTAAATGTAATTAATGAATATCATGAGTATGATTACTATCTTAATGTAATTCATGCCATTGAATCATGAACTTAAAAACGGTTATAATTGAAAAAAAATTAAAGTTAATTTTGTTACACTGTAAAAAAATAAGAAAAGAGAAAATTCATAATGCAAAAAAGTATCATAAATGTAATAAATCAGTACAATTAATATAATTAATGAATATTATAAATATAGTTATTGAATGAAAAAAAATAAGTCTCTGTGTGGTTATTTAGGAGTGACTCCCAGGACACAGAAAAACTGCCTACGCGTACACATAGTTAAAAATAATAAATAAAAATCTTTCTTAAAAAGGAGTGTGAGTATAGAGGCTGATAAACTACATTAGCAAATATAGATCATAAACATGGGAAAAACAAGTTCTTTTTTGTTTTGAGGCAGTGTCTCATTATTTAGCCCTGGCTGGCCTTGAAGTCACAGAAATCTGCCTGCCTCATCCTCCTGAGTGCTGGGATTAAAGGTGTGGACCGCCATGCCTGACTTGAAAAGCAAGTTCTTACAAAAATTAAACACAGGGTTAATATATGATCTAGGTATTTCTACTCTAGTATGTACCTCAAACAACTTGAAAGCAGGAACTCAAACTGTACACCACTAGCATTATTCATAATGGTCCAAAGTACAAATATCCCAAATGACCATTGCAAGGTGAGTAGGTAGGGGTAGGGAGATGGCCCATGGGTAAAGCCTTTGCACACAAGTGTGAGGACCACAGTTCAGATGCCAAGACTCTTATGTGAATGCTGGCAGGTGCAGTGGTCCACCTGCCATCCCTGAGCTCTGGAGGTAGAGACAGGAGCTCTCCAAAGCAAACTGGCTAGCTAGACTAGTCAAATGGGTGAGCTCTAGGCCCAAGTGAGAGACCCTGCCTCAAAATACAGGTGGAGAGTGATAGAGGAAGACTCCCTACATGAACCTCTGGCCTTCACATGTACACACACATGCATGTACATCTACACATACAAGTGTACCCATACACATGCAAACACACATGCGTGCATACTATACGTGTGCAAAATTCTTTTTAAATGACTCGACAGACAAAATGTGGTATTAATGGATAAACAGAGCCAAGCATGATAGTTCATACCTGAAATCATAGTACTTTGGAGGCTGAGGCAGAAATATTACAAGAGAGAGGCCACATAGTGAACTGAAGGCCATCCTGGGCCACATCCCAACACTCTCAAAACTAAACAAAACAAAAAAGATAAACAAAATATATATAAGTAGATGTGTAAACACAAGGGAGGAAGGAAGGAAGGGAGAGGGGGGGAGAGGGAGGAAAAGGGAGACAGAGAGAGCTCACATTAGAATGTTATTCAGCCTAGCCTGGTGGTGGTGGTGGTGGTGGTGGTGGTGGTGGTGGTGGTGGTGGTGGTGGTGGTGGTACACACCTTTAATCCCAGCCAGCCTGGTCTACAGAATGAGTTCCAGAATAGCCAGGGTTCTTACACAGAGAAACCTTGTTTTGAAAAACAAACAGGGGCTAGAGAGATGGCTCAGAGGTTAAGAGCACCAACTGCTCTTCCAAAGTCCTGAGTTCAATTCCCAGCAACCACATGGCAGCTCACAACCATCTATAATGAGATCTGGTGCCCTCTTCTGACCTGCAGACATACATGCAAATAGAATACTGTGTACAATAAATAAATACATCTTTAAAAAAAGAAAAACAAACAAAAAAAAAATAAAAAATTTCAGCCTTAAAAAAGGAATGAAATTCTCCTGGAGGTATATGTTAAGTGACATTAGGTAGACACAGAAGGATAAACTCTATATAATTCCACTTACATGAGGAACCCAGAGTTGTCAAATGCACAGAGACTGAAAATACACTGAACTGGAAAGTAGTTTAATAGCAGAGTATTTGCTCAGTCCCCATGAGGCAACGCCCTGGGCTCAGTCCCTGGCACTACAAAAGAGAAAAGTGAATCAAAAATAACAGAAACCACATGGTAGTAGTAGGGTTATTTGGTTGTTTTGTTTTGTTTTGTTTTTTGTTTTCATTTTTGGTTTTTCGAGACAGACTTTCTTTGTGTAACCGCCCTGGCTGTCCTGGATCTCGCTCTGTAGACCAGGCTGGCCTTGAACTCACAGAGATCTGCCTGAGTCTGCCTCCCGAGTGCTGGGATTAGAGGCATGCGCCACTATGCCTGGCTAGTAGGAATAGTTTTAAAGTGGAAGAAACAAAAGTTCTGAGTAGAGAATTCAGCTTGAGATGACAAATACATTAGGATGGATGGCAGCGATGGCCGATTACGCTGTGAGGTGTACCTTTTGTGTCTGAGCTGTGAGCTCAAATGACTAAGATGTACATATGCTATGTGTACTTTACCACAGTAATTTTTTTTTTTTTTTTTTCAAAAAAGAGTGAGTTGAGGAGCCTGCAGGATGGCTCAGCAGGCTAAGGCTCTTGCCATCAAGCGTAATGACCTGAGCTCCTTCCAGGCCCCAGCTGTTCAGTAAGGGGAGAGAACGGACTCCCTTACATTGTCCTTTGACTTCCACACTTGTGATGCACGCATGCACACACACACACACACACACACACACACACACACACATATTTTTAAAAAATTTAAAGAATAAGTTGAAACTGCAACTGTAGATCATCATAACATTGGTGGTGCTCACTAGGTAGTTAAAACTTGCTTCTATCTTTCTAAAAATGAGGTTAGAAATGCTAAATAACCCGAGTTTATTATTTGTGGTGTGTGCACACCTGTACCGAAGCTAAGGAAGATGTCAGGTGTCCTCTATTGCTCCCTGCCTTATTCCTTTGAGACGGGGTCTCTCCCTAAACATGTAGCTCACTATTTTCTAGCTAGACTAGCAGCCAGAAAGCACTAATGATCCTCCCATCTCTGCCCAGTCCCGGTGCTGGGGATACAGGTCCATGTGACCTCACATGGTTTTTGAGGTGGATTCTGGGAATCAGAACTCAAGCCCTTCTCACAGAGCCATCTCCCCAGCCCCCTTTCTGTTTTGAGGCTCATGTATCCAGAGCTGGCTTGAAACTTAGGTGTGTGGCTGAGGGTGACTTTGAACTTCCAATCCTCTTGTTTCCAGCTCCAGAGCGCTTGGCTTGAAAACATTGCCAAGCACCCTGTGGTGCTGAAGATCAAACCCTGGGCTTTGAGCATGCTAGGCAAGCAATCTACCAATCACCAGCCCTTTCTGTTGTTTGTTTGTTGAGAAAGAATCTCACTCTATAGCTCATGATGGTCTATAATTCACTATGTAGCCCAGGCTGGCCTCAAACTCATGATGATCCCCCTGCCTCAGCCTCCCTAGTGCTGAGATTACAAGTGTGAGTTACCATGCCCAGTTTTAGATTTTATAATAAATATTTATAGTAGGTTTAAATGTCAAGACATTAAGGACAATGACTACCATACAGAAACCCAAAGCTCCAACTGGCAAAGGAAAGCAAATGGGGAATTCAGGAAACATTGATCCACTCCAACGGAAGGCAAGAAATGAGAAGGGAGGAAAAGAAAAAAAATTGTAAGAAGAAAAAAAACAGTAAGATGGCAGGAATGGGCTGGAATAGGCCAGTAATCAACACAAACATTAAAACACCCATTTTGCTTTTTTTTTTTTTTTTTTTTGTTTTTCGAGACAAGGTTTCTCCGTGTCATTTTGGTGCCTGTCCTGGATCTCATTCTGTAGCCCAGGCTGGCCTCGAACTCACAGAGATCCACCTGCCTCTGCCTCTCAAGTGCTGGGATTAAAGGCGTACGTCACCACGCCTGGCTCCATTTCACTTATTAAAAGAAAGAAATTTTCAGTTTGGATTTTCTGAAAGTCCAGTTTGCACATTGGATAAAATAATTTCTAAAGTATGATTCAGTCTGGCGGTACACACCTGTAGTCTTAGCCCTTGGCAAGAGGCTCATGAGTTGACAACCAGCATGGTTCCCAAAATGAACAAATAGAACTATAGTAATTAAAAATACGATCCAGTTAAGTTAAAAATACAGCAGTGGCAAGCCAGCCAGGAGACAGGCATCTGCAGCAGTGGTGAGGAAGCCATCTTGGCAGATGGCACAGGATGCCAGCTGACAGCTTTCCTATCACTGCTGCTATTACTTCATACTGAAATAGCACCAGAGCTGGCACGCTGTCTCAGCGGCAGTGAGAACTTTTAGCATAAGCCTAGGACCTGAATTCATCCCCTGGAACCCACATCAGAAGCCAGGTACAATCCCAGCACTCCTGTGATGACTTGGAAAGTAGAGACTGGAGGATTGCCTGCAAGGTCAAGACCCTGCCTCAACAAGGTGGCAGGAAGAGCGAAGTCCCGAAAGGGCCCGCTCACTAATAACAATACATTAAGTTAAATAAATGTGTAAAACGTAGGGCCGGGCTATTGGTTTGTGAGGTCCTTTGTTACTGTGACCATGAGCCTCCGTTTTAAGATATTTTGCCCAAGTGGTGAGCACAAATAGCAACAGGCCTTTTCTAAGAAACACACCATGGACCTGGTCCTCTTGGGTCAGTCCATCAGACTCAGTAAAAGAGCCCTCCATTCTCAGTAGTGAGCGTGGTGAAGGAGTGCACTTACCAGGGTTTTCATGGGTTCTCCTAAAGACTGGTTAACTGCATCCCCTCTGGATGTTACTCTCATTTTTGCATCCATTCTTGGTCTAGACCACTGCTCTGTCCTGGGCCCTCACATCCCTTCTTCCAAACTCTTCACGTGCCTCATCCCAATGGACATACATTTCTTTGTTTGTGGGTGGGGTACGAGAGATTGAATTGGGGCGTTGAATATGTTAATCACACACACACTCCACCACGGAGCTCCCACCTTCTTACTCTCAAGGATACAACCTTTGTCCAGCCTCTTCAGTTTAACAAGACACAGCAGCCACTAGAAGTGGCCGCTTGGATTCCTAATATTGCAGGCTCCCCCACCCCACCCCAGCAATCTTCAAACTGTGCCATACCTTAAAATCCTAATGCCAAGGGCAGGCAAAGGTATTGAAAGATCTTTCCCCTTTTCTGCTTATTTCCACTCAGGAATGTCTCCAGAAGAAGTGTACTTTTCCTTGGAGGGAAAGAAACACTTGCCTCCTGCAAATCCGTATCAGGAGTGTCCATCAATATCCAGAATTTGGAGGGTCTGCCTTTCAATAGTACAATCTGTGAGATAGCAGGGTTCGGGCCTCTCTGGCTTTCTGAAGGAAGTGTGAGGATGAGGTTCCTACCCTTTCAGTGTCATCCAGGTTTGGGATCTCCTGTGAGCAAACCCTTGGACAAAACATCCATAGATCACCTAAGGAAAAAAAAATACAGAT
This sequence comes from Onychomys torridus, assembly GCF_903995425.1. NCBI lineage: Eukaryota > Metazoa > Chordata > Mammalia > Rodentia > Cricetidae > Onychomys > Onychomys torridus. Next base: position 33,091,458 of record NC_050463.1, read on the forward strand.
TTTACAAGATACTTCCATGTCTATTCTTATTTGGGAGGGAGAAAATTATCTTTTCCTCTTTCAGGGGTACAGTCTTGCTACAGGCATCTTTTCTACTACGAATCAATAGAAAAGCCTCAGCATTTCAAGGAAATACATTTGAATTTTGATAAGTGGTCATTTTATGTTTTCTTTAGGACACATGTACCTCCTGCATGAATGTGTAGAGGACCCATTTTAGCAGTGATTGCGTTATGTAAAATCAGATCACATCAAGATGGATAGCTCACCTTCTAGAAACAGAAAAATACAACTTTGAATAAAATACCTCTCTGGCTTGAAAGTTTCATGTTGGGAAACTGAGTTTGGTGGCACTTGCTTGTACTTCTCACACTTGTGAGGCTGAGGCAGGAGGTTTGAGAGTTTGAAGCCAGTCTGGGTTCCATGACAAGACTATGTCTCAAAGCCAAAACAGGCCGGGGATGGTGGCATACGGCATATATTTTTAATCCCAGCACCTGGGAGATAGAGGCAGGGGTATCTCTGTGAATTTGAGGCTAGCCTGATCTCCATAGTGAGTTCCAGGCTAGCCAGGGCTGTGTAGAGACCCTGTCTCAAAACACACACACACACACACACACACACACACACACACACACACACACACACAAATAAAAACAAACAAACAAATAGTTTCACTTTGGGTATCTGTCCTGTCCTGTGTTTTTAGGTTGGGTTGGTAAGCCAGGTGCAGCTGTAAGAGACCAAGATGAATGAGGCATGAGAAAACAAAAGTCTATACTAAAGGTGGTGGTGCACACTGGTGACCATAGCTCTTGGGAGGTAGAGGAAGGAGGACCAGGCTTGAAAGACCAGTCTAAGCTTTGTGGTAAGTCCTACAGCAAGGGCTCGATGAGACCTGTAAACAACAACAACAAAGAAAAAGAAAATCAGACCATTTTGTACTCACGGGTTCTGGAGAGCGGTCCTGCTGGCCTTGCGGTCTCATGGGGCAAGGAAGTACCCGTTCGGGGCAGATGAGAGAACTGTAGCAACACAAAGTATAGCCCTAAAGCTTTACTGGAGTTCCAGGGGAAAGACAAGGCAGGCAGGGTTTGTAGGAGAGGCTCTAGCTTCGGGGGTGGTCCCTTGGCGTCTGGGATGGCAAGGGAGGAGAAGTAATTGCCTCCTACCCTGTAAGGAACTGGTAGAAGAGGTTCAGCTCCCGATGGGTCAATTTGGATCTGAAAGGGCATGCTCTGGACTGAGTCCTTTGCTATCTCTAACAACTGGCTAGTCCTGGGTGGGGCTGCCTATCTCAACAGTCTTTGCAGCTGCTGAAACATCGTAATACATGGAAATTTGAAGTATGTATATAAACTTATGAGTACAAAGAGGAAGATAGACCTAGCCCAGAGCCTCAGACACAGACTCTTGCCTTGCCCTTCTACTAACGTCAAAATTTTGCATTCCTTCTTAGCTCTAAACCTGTCTGTCTCTCTATCTCTGGCTTTCTCTCTGTCTCTCTGTCTCTGTCTATCTGTCTGTCTGTCTGTCTGTCTGTCTCTCTCTCTCTCTGTGTGTGTGTGTGTGTGTGTGTGTGTGTGTGTGTGTGTGTGTGTGTGTTTACATGCGTGGAGGTCAGGGACAACCTCACGTGTCATTCTTCAGACACCAAGTAGGCTAGGTCAGCTAGTCAACCAGCCTCCAGGCTCTTTCCACCTCCCATCCCACCATGGCTGGGATCGGACACTCCCACCACTGTGTCTGGTTTTTATTTATGGAGAGTCTACCTATCTGTACTTAGGGCCTGATGCTTGTGAGGCAAGCGCTTTACTGACTGTTCCCCTCAGGCCCAAATCCTTTCCTGAGACAGGATGGCATGTATTTCAGACTCGACTTGTTGTAGGTGGCTGAGGCGGACCCTAACGTTCTGGTCACCCTGTTTCCAGCTTCTTAGTGCTGGGATGGTCGGCCTTCACCACCATGCCCAGGTTTGTTTGCCAAGGCTTTGTACATCTCATGGAAACACGCTACTGATATCTTGTCACTGAGAAGTTCCTCCCTGGATCGATCTTATTGATTTATCAGTTTTATTCGCTCCAGGAAGGAACATACTATCAAAACTGCTATTCTCTCGAGAAGCAGGTATTTTTTTTTAAGATCATGTTTAACATGATCAGTGACAGGTCATGTGCTTTGCATGTATAGCAGTCAGTTCAATCCCCAAAACTGGACACAACATTGCTAGGTTTCCACAGGAACACTTTATGAGTACTGCTGTGTCTTCAGCCATGAAATACACAAAAAGGGTCAACAACCAGAATTCTTCAGAGCCCCGAGAGAAGCCTGAAAGATGAAGGGTTGAGAAGACCTGCTTGCCAATGCTCACCGTTTTCCTACTCTGCATTCCCTTAACATCTTTCCTATTCAAACTGTTTTCTCAATCTGCAGTCTGTTGCCTTTTGAAGGTCTTGGATTTCTAAGGCACCTTTAGAATTTTTATGTTTGTTTTCCGAAATAGGGTTTCTCTGTAGCTTTGGAGCCTGCCCTGGAACTCACGCTGTAAACCAGGCTGGCCTTGATCTCTCAGAGATCCACTTGTCTCTGCCTCCCATGTGCTGGGATTAAAGGCGTGTGCCACCACCGCTGGGCTCTGGGTTTTTTGTTTTTGTTTTTGTTTTTTTTTTTTGGTTTTTTGGTTTTGTTTTTTACTAATACAATGATTATAGCTGGGCAGTGGTGGTGTACGCCTTTAATCTTAGCACTTGGGAGGCAGAGCCAGGTGGATCTCTGTGAGTTCGAAGCCAGCCTGGTCTACAGAGTGAGAGCCAGGACAGGCACTAAATCTACACAGAGGAACCCTGTCTCGAAAAACAAAACAACAAACAAAATTTGAAAAAAAAAAAAAAAGGATTAGTTTTCCTTAGTATTCGACCAATCTGGGGGGAAAAATGCCACAAGTAAATCTAAGCAACCTAGTGATCCTGGGATCTGTTGTAGGAACTGCTTGCTCAGTGCTTCCCCACAGTTATTTTTATTCACAACCACCCAATCCCATGTCTTTATTCTTTGCTGCTCCCATGTCTTCTTAATCCTTTGCTATTGAACATTTATGCTGCATACCATTGAGACTACCTTTTTAGGCCAGCCCCTCAAGTCCACACACTTGAACTGGTTCTATCACTATGTTTGATGAGCCAGGCTTTTGCAGTTTACACTTTCTTTAGAGTCGAAGACGGGGTTGGTGATTCAAATCAGTGATCCCAGCACTTGGGAAACACAGAAAGGAGGATCAGAAATTCAAGGTCATCTCTGTTCTAAAGAGCATTCAAGGCCAGCCCGGGATACGAGAGACTCTCAAAGCAAAATAGAAATAAAAAACAGTAGGAGTCAAAAGAGAGACAATGAATGTGTAAGCCTAATGTGTTAGTCCTTAGAAGTGTATTATTCTGGTTAGGGAGGAATGGGAATTAATGGTAGGGAACAGATAATATCCTCACTGTCCCCCAGTTTACTGGTACCCCTTCGTGTGTCTATTTCCTCTCTGTGACTTTGTCTTCCCAGGGCCTCATTGTTCCTCCCATCATTAATTTATTAGCCACATTTGCTTTGCCTTTCTCCCATTTTTTTTCAGGCTATCCAATTTTTGTAGGCATAATGCATAATTTAATGGGATTTTTAAATTCCATACTTAGCATTTATAGGGATACTTAATAGATGTAGGGTTTTTTGGTTATTGTTAATATTTGTGCAGAGAAGTTGATACTCTACTCTTAGGGTTTGGTCTTGATTTTGAGACAGTCTTACTGTGTAGCTCAGGCTTGATCTAGAACTCTGCAAGTCCTATGTAAGTAACCCAAGCTGGCCCTGCAACCTTTCTACCTCCACTTCTGGTGTACTGGGGTATATTCAGCTTTTTTATTTTAAAGCCAATCTTGAAGATCAAATGTCCTGTCTCTTACAGCTGAAGAAATCAACCTGAAGAAGTAACTTGTAAAAGAAACTGTAGGTAGTACATGACAAAACCACGCTTTCACATGTCTTTGATCTTCTTGTTTTGTATTTTATTATTTTCATACAGGGTCTCATGTAGCCCAGGCAAGACCGGAACTTGCTATGCAGCCAAGGATGACCTTGAGCTCCTGACCCTCCTGTCTGTACCTTCCAAGGCTAGCTACAAGCCACACTGCTCTCTTTACGGGGTGACATTTTAGGGAACAAAACAAAACCTAAGAACAAACAGCAACAATAACAGCAGAGTAATTTCATTGTCCCCAGTATTGACTTTTCAGAGGTCTGAGGGTCATGACAACCTGAAAGCCTCATTCAAATCTCATGGCTGGAATTTTTACTATTTTTATATGGAACTATCACCTTAAATGGGACAGTTTCTCCCCAACTAGTGCACATATCCAAACTGCACCATCTTCTATTGATGCACCTGAGGCCAAAGCTTTGGTGCTATGTATGAATTCAACAACACACTGAAATTTTTGATTTTTTTTTTTTTCAGACAGGGTTTCTCTGTGTAGCCTTGGTTGTCCTGGAACTCACTGTGTAGACCAGGCTGGCCTAGAACTCAGAGATCTGCCTGCCTCTGCCTCTCTGCTGGCATTAAAGGTGTGCACCACCACCCGGCTATAGTGTGCTGGGGCCAATGGGGTCACAGGAGGGATATATGGGGATCCAAACTAATGTAAGAGATATTAGAGAACCTGAAGAAGTATACTCTGGCCACGTAGGGTGGGTGGAAAGGTGTATTTTGTGGGTGAAAACACAGGAAGAGAAAGCATGGCTTTGGAGGCACAAGGCTAAATGCTGAACCAATGAGTTATCGGGGAAATGAAGGGACAGAGAGACATTCTAGAACCCTTTCATGGAAAGAGTTGTGGAGGGGACCAATTCTAGTGATTTCCTTTTTTTTTGGGGGGGGGTTGTTTCGAGACAGGGTTTCTCTGTGTAGTTTTGTGCCTTTCCTGGAACTCCCTCTGTAGACCAGGCAGGCCTCGAACTCACAGAGATCCACCTGCCTCTGACTCTGCCTCCCGAGTGCTGGGATTAATGGCGTGCGCTACCACCGCCCGGCCAATTCTAGTGATTCCTTATGATTAATTTTGGACTGGAGAGCCATAACTAATTCTGGGATTTGCTTATTGAGAGTCTCACTCTGTAGCCCAGGCTGGCCTGAAACCTGGAATTTGTGATCTTCTTGCCGAAGCCTCTCAAGTGCTGGGATAACTGCTAAGAGCCATCTTGCTGGGCTTTTTGTTTTTAATTTAAAATTGATGTGTGTTTTGCCTGAGTGTACGTCTGTGCACCACTTGCATGCCGGCTGCCAGAAGAGGGCGTCCGATCCCCTGCAACTCAACTGCCAGGCGGGTGCAGGAATGGAATTAGCACCCGGCTGATAGGGAAGAACCGCCAGTGCTGGTAACCTCTGAGCCGTCCCTTCAGCCCCCGGTTCGGTGTGTTCAATGAGTTGATTTTCCTCTACGTTGGGGGATTTCTCCTTTCCCTTACATCCTATCTGCCTACCAAATAAATCCGGATGGTCTTTGTGCCTCTGTTCCCGCTGCCCGTGGCCAGCCTCCCCGTCCCAGCCCCAGCCCGTTCGGGTGAAGGGCCTTCTATCAGCAGCCACAGGACCCAGACTCCCCCTGCCGCGTCCAGGATCAGACTAACCTCCGCAGAAACAGGCTGCACCGGTACAATGACGTCCGCATCACCCCCTCCGGATGCTTTCATGGCCACGGCGAGATCTGTTCCCACTTAGCCAACCGGCTTCCTCAATGAGCCTCCCCACTGCAGTTTACCCTTTCCTCGGCCCTCCAGCCTTGCATGCTCTCGCTCGGCTCACCCAGCGTCTCCACCCTGCATCAACTCCCATCATTCGGTTTCTCCCCCCGCAGAGCCCCGGCTAAACACCGCGGACAGCGCGCAGCTCAAACGCTCGTCATCTTTAATTGAACCGAACCCCGGCGGGGTTCGTCGGACTCAGCAGAGGGCGTGTGGAGGGAAGAGAGGGAGGGACGGGGCTGACGACACCGCAGGACACGAACGGAAGCTCCGGGCCCCACACAAAGGAGACTTCGGGCAAAAAAAAAAAAAAAAAAAAGAAATGCCGGGGACGGAGGCGCGGAGCAGAGCAGGGTCAGCAGGGAGATGGCCGCACGTCCCCGCCGCTCCCTGGGGCCGCGGCCGTTGGTGGGCGTGGCGACGAGTCTCGCGGGAGCGGCGGTTGGGCGGGCCGTTGCCCCCCGTGGGCGGGGCGAGTTGCTAAGGAAATGACCGCCCGCCGCGGCTCTCCGGCGCCAGCGGGGCGGGGTCTGGAGCCGCGCGTTTCCGCTTCCGCTCTCTTCCCCGCTCCCCGTCCCGTTACCGCCTCCTGGCCGGCCTCGCGCCTTTCGCCGGCACCTTGCGTCGGCTGCGCAGCCGGGCCCGCTCCCTGCCACGCGCGCCCCCGGGGCCCCGGCTCCGGCGCCGGCAAGGGTCGCGTCCCGCTCGCCTGCCCCACAGGCCGCCGGCCAGCCAGCCGCCGCCGCCGCCGCCGCCATGGGTGCCTACCTCTCCCAGCCCAACACGGTGAAGTGCTCCGGGGACGGGGTTGGCGCCCCGCGCCTCCCGCTGCCCTACGGCTTCTCCGCCATGCAAGGCTGGCGCGTCTCCATGGAGGTGAGGCGACAGGGCCCCAGAGGCCGGCCACTGCACGGCAAAGAGCCTGACAAGAGAAAGGGAGCGGGGGAGGGGAGGGGGTGCTCCGCGGGCAAGGGTCCCCTGGCCGGAGGCTGCGGCCGCGGTGCGGGAGGCGGCGGCGAGCGCGGGATCCGGGCGGAGAGGGAGCTGCTTGGGCTTGGGGGCCGCGGCGCGATGGCCGGGGGGCGCCGAGAGCCCTGCCATGTGGGGAGAGGCACCTTCCGCCCACTGTCCGCGGTCTCCCGGTGCCTTCGCGCCATCCTCTGCTGCCAGCCCGGCCCTCCAGGCTCCCCAGGCGGCGTGGGGTGGTAGTTGTCAGAGCCGAGAGGCTTCTTGGCGGAATAGATGTGAATGGCCGGTTCGCTTTTTATTCTTCAAATGTGTGATGTGGCAGGCCTCTTGGGGCTGGAAACTTGATGGCGGGGGGGAAAAAAAGGAGCCCGGGCGAATAATGTGTTTCCCATGCTTTACCCCTTCGCTGCTTCAGCCTCCAGACACCTCGTGTTCATTTCGGAGGCTCTGCTTGACCTTCGCGAATTGTCACTCGTTTGTATTGTTTCCGAAACCTTTTACGACCTTTAGGGAAAGAATTGTGTCCGTCACTAGGCTTGCTTTAAAAAAAAAAAAATGATGCTTACAATTTTTTTTTTCCTCACTGGATTTCTTTAAAACTTAGTAAGTTGTCATTCGCCTGTGCTTATAATTTAGTTTACTCGATTTTCAGTCATTTCAGCACATTTTTTTTTTCCCGTCACAATCTATGGGTAACTTAGAAAAAAAAAAAGACAAATCCACTTTGGATGCAAGGGAAAACAACCGTTGACAGCGTTGAGCAAATGGATGGGAGACTACAATGAACAGGAAAAACTGGGTGGTAGGATGGAAATGGGAAAGATGGACAATAAATGTCTTTGAGAAATTTTGCGAGCTTTAGGTAGAGGGACTAGGTAAATGCTCTAATTATATCTGGAATTGAGGGTTTATCCACTTAGTAGGTGGGCTTCAGGTAGCAGCCAAATACTGTCTCCCTTGGGGATTTTTCTCAAATCCCTCGCTCCTCCCTGTGGTTAGCTCTGGAATGACAGTGTGAACGTAAATGATTTGTTCTCAGACTCAAAGTTTATTCTCTCAGCAGCCTTTGATAATGGTTCTAGCATTATCTATAGCATCTAGATAAACAGTTTGAGCTAGAAAGAGGAGAGGGTCCTGTCCATCCGTCTCATCTGGCTTAGTGCCCATATTTGACAGCTTGGGAATTGAGGCGGAAAAGGTTAGCACACTTGTATCTAGATAGAAAGAATCAGTGTGGATTAAGTTGTTGGAGACAGAAGGCGGCAGACTAAAGCACAGCTTTCATATGTCTCGGTGACACTGCACAACTAACTGGCTGTAGTTAGAGACACCGGAGTGTTTTCCTTTCCTTCAGGAGGAAAGCCTTGGGGATGGCTCAGTGGCTGCTGTTCTTGCAGAAGACCAGAGTTTGATTCTCAGCACCTATGTCAAACGGCTCCCAAACACCTCTATCTTCCAGCTCCACAAACCCAGTGTCCTCTCCTGGCCTCTGCTGATAGATACCTCATTCTCTCATTGATTCATTCATTCGTTCATTCTCTCAAAATGGAGGGGACATTGTGTTAGTCTGCCTGGTGTTTGGGTTAGACTGTCGTGTTTTCTTTAGTGACTGTTTATCTCAGGCTTTTCAAGATTCTCACCCCTGATTTCCACTGCTGTGGAATGAAAGAGTTTTTTCCCACTTTATGGGGAACTCTTTCTAGATTTTTGTGAATTGAGTTGTTCGGGTGTTTTCAAACCCAGGAATTCTGTGTTTTTTCTTATCTGCTAAGCTTTTCCCTTTGTTTTTTGCTTTGTCCACTAGTGATTAGAGAACTACTTCATTTTTAGTTTAGGGCTGTTTGGTGTGAAAAATTTTGCTCCACTGTTCTTGAGATCCTAATCTTTATTTTAAGAGGCAATCTACTTGAGCATTAAAGCCTTCCTGCTGTGCTATTCCTGAATTTCTTCTTGTTTGAGTTACTTATCTTCTTGGAGTACTAGATCAGTTTTTTTTTTCCCCCTTGAGACAGGGTTTCCCTGTGTAGTTTTGGTGCCTGTCCTGGATCTCACTCTGTAGACCAGGCTGGCCTGGAACTCACAGAGATCCGCCTGACTGCCTCCCGAGTGCTGGGATTAAAGGCCAGTACTACCACCACCCAGCTAGTTCAGATTCTTTTCTGCTTCATAGATATTTTTCTTTCTAGGTTTGTTTCCTCCCTCTGGGTATTATATAGTGTCTTTGCTATTGTAAGAAAAGAACTAAGGGCTGGAGAGATGGCTCAGAGGTTTAGAGCACTGACTGCTCTTCCAAAGGTCCTGAGTTCAATTCCCAGCAACCACATGGTGGCTCCCAACCATTTGTAATGAGAACTGGTGCCCTCTTCTGGCCTGCGGGGATATGTGCAGACAGAACATTGTATACATAATAAATAAATAAATCTTTAAAAAAAGAAAAAAGAAAAGAACTAAGATACTATGGTTTCTAGTCTCTTAAATGAATCTTTTCAGAAAATAAGCTCTTGACCTAGCAGTATATATAGCTCAATGGTCCAGAAAGATGGGGAAGGGTTATGGTATATCTTTGTCCCTCTTTTCCTAAGGAATGGCTTGATTCCACCTATTAATGAAGCCCGTTTACTTTGTTGGCTTGGTTCTAATGACTGAGTTCAGGTAAGGTTAATTGTATACCTTATATGGGTTGCTAAAATTCTGACAAATAGATTTTAGCCTTAGACTTGTTTTACTCCCTCTCTTGAAGCAAAGGTGGATGGTGGTCATCAAAAGCTGACATTTTATACTTACTGCCTCTTTCTAACCTCTTGGTGTGGAACCAGAATTTTCTTTTTTTGAGGGGGGGTCATGTGTGTCGAAATACCATCGCAATGTTCCCTTCTTCATGGTTGGAGGGAAAATCCAGCTGGTTGAGCTGTGTGCTGTGGGTCAAGATTAGAAGGGGTTCTGAGAGACATAGAACATTGTGAGGCTTTGGTTGCTGATGAGAAGTCCAGCCTAAAGGCAATGTATTGCTAAAAAGGAAAAGGGAATTTGAGGCTCCTCTGAAAGAAGTAGAACAGTTTTCTATAGAGAGTTAGGATTTTACAAAATTCAATAAATGATTTCCCCTTGTTAAAAAGCGATGTCAGTGTCTTAAGTTGTTTTACATTTATTTTTTGTGTTGATGTATGCGTGTGCCATAGCACACATGTGAAGTTCAAAGGACAGCTTGTGGACATTTCATCTCTACTTCTCCCTGTTGGTCCTAGAGACTAAGCCCAGGTTGCCAGACTTGGTGGCAAGTGCCTTTACCTACTGTCACCTCTGCAGCCTTTTGGGGGAACTGAGGGGAGAAGATAGGATCTTACTATATAGCCCTGTCAGTTCTGGAATTGCTGGTATCCTCCCGTCTCTGTCTCCTGACTGTTAGGATTACAGGTATACATTGCCACGTCCTATTTAGTATTGATATGTTTTGAGTCTAATTTTGAGTAGTAGTCATAAAAAATTATCAAAGATCTGAAGAGGTTGATAGCAGGTAAGAGCACTTGATGCTTGTCCAGAGGACCCTGGTTTTGTTCCCAGCACCCATGTGGTGGCCTACAGACACTTGTAACTTCAGTTCCAGGAGATCTAACACCTTTTCCAAGCCTCCTGGGGTACCAGGTACACGTATAATGTACAGATAGACATTCAGGCAAAATAAAAATATGTATATGTTGTAATCAGATGTTTTTCTACCACTCATCAATTCCCAAGTAACCACTCAGAGGCTTACTATTACTTATAAATACATGTCCTTCTTGCTCAGTGGCTGGCTGGCATCTGACTCTGCCCTTCTTCCTCCCAGAGTCCTTTGTGTCTGCATGTCCCTCCTAAACTTCCTGTCTGGCTGCTGGCCTGTCAGCTTTTTAATTAACCAATGAGCTCCAAGTTCTCTTAGGTTTTATGTGGATGTAGTTGTGCCATGTTGGAACACCATATGTAGGAAGTTTTCCCATCCCGGGAGCCACTTCCAAGCTACCATACAGAGGCTTATATTAATTGTAAATGTTCAGTCAATAGCTCAGGCTTGTTTCTAGATAACTCTTACACTTAAATTAACACATTTCTATTTATGCTTTGCCACATGGCTTATGCCTTGTTACCTCATGTTTTACATGTCCTGCTTGCTCAGCTCTGGCTCATCTCTTGGCTCTGCCCTTCCTTCCTCCTCCCAGAGTCCTCTGTGTCTGCATGTTCCACCTATACTTCCTGTCTGGCTACCGGCCTGTCAGCTTTTTTTTTTTTTTTCTTTTTTTTAAGATTTATTTATTTATGTATACAGTGTTCTGTCTTCATATATGCCTGCAGACCAGAAGAGGCCAGATCTCATTACAGTTGGTTGTGAGCCACCATGTGGTTGCTGAGAATTGAACTCGGGACCTCTGGAAGAGCAGTCAGTGCTCTTAACCTCTGAGCCATCTCCAGCCTGGCCTGTCAGTTTTTTTATTAACCAATGGGAGTAATACATATTCACAGCGTACAGAAGGATTATTCCACAGCAATATATCTTTAAAAAAGAATTTTAGAGAACATCTAGAATTGAATGTAATGATGAATAGAAAAGTCTTAAGAGACTTGCATGACTGTTTTAGGATGGTCTCATGTAGGCTTAAATTTTATGTGTAGCTGAAGATGACCTTGAACCCCTCACAGGTGCTGAGATAGTCGAGTACAACTATGTAAAGCCTTAGTCTTCTTGATGGAGAAGATGGATGGGATGTCACAAGCATGCCATGGAGTTCTGTTTCAGGGAGAATCTCCGGTTAAGGAGCATTTATTACACATATTTTAAAGCACCTTCAATTTACTGAACCAGATCAAAATTTCTTTGTCTAGACAACTCTCCTAATGCTACCACAACCATAAAATTATTTTCATTGCTACTTCATAACTATAATTTTGCTACTGTTACAAACTGTAACATTTTTGGAGATAAAGGTTTCTTGAAGGGGTAACAACCCTCAGGTTGTCTAGGACCTAAGTCAGACTTCTTTTTTTTTTTTTTTTTTTTTTGCTTTTCGCGACAGAGTTTCTTTGTGTAGCCCTGACTGTACTGGAATTCACTCTGTAGACCAGGCTGGCCATGAACTCAGATCCACCTACCTCTACCTCCCAAATGCTGCGATTAAAATTGTACACCACCACTACATGATGTCACCTTATCTTACATTAATTTATATTGTTTCTGTTGGTTTGCCTCTTCTGAACATTTTATGTGAATTGAGTTGACCTTTTTTTCTTTGAGTTAATCAGTTTTTATTTTTATTTAATTAATTAATTTATTTATTTAGGTTTTTCAAGATTGGGTTTCTCTGTAGCTTTGGAGCCTGTCCTGGACTAGCTCTGTAGACCAGGCTGGCCTCGAACTCACAGAGATCCGCCTGGCTCTGCCTTCCGAGTGCTGGGATTACAGGTGTGCACCACCACCGCTTGGCTCAGTTTTTATTTTATGTGTATAGGTTTTTTGCTCAAATGCATGTTTGTATACTGTGTATAAGCCTGCATACATGGTGCCCATGGAGATCAGAAGAGGGTATCAGATCTTCTGGAACTGAAGTTCCAGATGGTTGGGAGCTCCCATGTGAATGCTGGGTATCATTATACTGGGGTCCTCTGGAAGAGCAGCAAATGCTTTTAGTCACTGAGCCATCTTGCCAGCCCTGTGAGTTTATCAGTTTTATTTAAAAACGGGACAACTGAGCCCTGTCATCTTAGAATACTGATGGAGTTGGTCTCTGGCTCAGGGGAATCTGCAAGAGAAGAAAGTGCCATTTACCAGAGGAAACAGAGGACTGTGAGTTGGTGGCCAGTATGTTACCTTTAGCATCAGGATGCTTTTACCTGGTGTAACTTTTTCATGTTTTTTATTACATCTCTTTATTCATGTATGTATGTGTCTACATGCCTGTGCCACAGTGCTAGTCTGGACATCAGAGGACATTTGCAAGAAGTAGTTCTGTCTTTCTGTGATGTTGATCCCAGGGATCAAATTCAGATTGTCAGGCTTGGCTAAGTCATCTTGCTGGCCCTAAATTAATTTTTTAAAAAGACTTATAATTTTTATTTTTATGTGTATGAGTGTTTTGCATATGTATTTGTATGTGCACCATGTGTCTTATCTGGTTTTCATAGAAGTCAGAAGAGGGTGTTGGATACTCTGGAACTGGAGATACAAATAGTTATGAGCCGCCATGTTGGTGCTGGAACCCAAATCTTAGTCTTCTGCAAGAATAACAAATGCTCTTAACCAGTGAGCTGTCTCCTCCAACTCCCATGTATATTTTTCTTTTTCTTTCTTTCCTTTTTTTTTTTTGGAGCTGAGGATCAAACCCAGAGCCTTGCGCTTCCAAGTGCTCTACCACTGAGCTAAACCCCCAACCCTCCATGTATATTTTTAAATGTTATTAATGTATTGTGACTTGGTCCTTTTACTTTCCCCTTAGATTTATTTATTTATTATGTATGTAGTGTTCTGTCTGTATACCTACAGGCCAGAAGAGGGCGCCAGATCTCATTACAGATGGTTGTGAGCTGCCATCTGGTTGCTGGGAATTGAACTCAGGATCTCTGGAAGAATAGCCAGCTCTTAACCACTGATCCATCTCTCCAGCCCCCTACTCCTTTATTTTTTAATAGCTCAGTAATATTTCCCCTTCATTTTGTTTCTTTATTGCTGATAGATGTTTAGATTTGCACAGTTGCCTATTGTGAATAATGATGCGTGTACAACTTTTTGTGTGGAAATATATCTAAGAATGGAATTGCTAGGAGTGATATTAGGAAATGTATATTTGCCCTTTGTATCTAGTCTAGTAAAATCCTTGGACTCATCAAAGTAGTTTCTTGTATGCTAATGACCTGGGCGATAGCTGATAGGTCCTATGTATCTTTAGGAATGAGGGATTGTCACAAGAAAAACTGAGGTATGGTAGATAGTTGGGGCTTTCAGCACACATCCTTAACTTCCGAGGATGGTAGAGAGGATGCTGGGTTAATGACCAGTGGCCAATGATTTGATTAATCAGTGCCTGTGTAACACCAAACGAGTCCAGGGAACTTAAAGTAGCTGAATGTGTGGAGATCACCAGAGGGCAAGAAAGCGAGCCTCTCACTCAGTCTGTTGAGATGGTTCAGCAACGCCCAGTCCTGCACTCACTAAATGTTTCCCTGAATTTTGTGGTTTGCACTAGCAAACTAATTGAACCTTGGGAAGGAGTTGAAGGAATGTCTACTGCTTTAGGACTATTTATTTGACATGTGAGGAAAAACCTTGAGGTCACAGAAGTATATTGTGAGAATACTACCACTGAGCTCTATCCCCATCCCTTATAGATAAGCCCTTACCAGGGTAAGGAGGTTTCTTCCTTTCTAGTTTGGTTGAGGTTTTCTGTCATGAATGGACTTTTAAGTTTTGTCAAATAATGTCTTTGTTTGTTTGTTTGTTTGTTTATGTTGGTATGTATGCTGTGTGTGTGCGCGCAGGTGCCCACAGAGTCCAGGAGGGGGTGTAGAATTGCTTGGAGCGGGGCTGGAGGGATGGTTCAGTTAAGAACACTGGCTGTTCTTCCAGAGACCCAGGTTCAATTCCCAGCACCCACATAGCAGCTCACAACTGACTATAGCTCCAGTTCCAGGGGATCTGACACCTTCACAGCAATGCACATAAAATAAGTTAAATTTATTAAAAAAGAAAGAATCACATAGAGGTAAAGTTTCAGGAATTTGTGAGCTGCCTAATATGTGTTCTAGGATTTGAACTCTGGTCCCAATAGAGTAGTAAGTGCTCTTAATGGCTGAGTCATTTCTCCATCCCTATCAACTGCTCAACTGCTTTTTTGGGGAGTGTGGGGGAGAGACAGGGTTTCTCTGTGTAGCCCTGGCTATCTTGGACCTCACTCTGTAGATCAGACTGGATTTGAACTCAGAGGTCCTGAACTGCTTCCGCCTCCCAAGTACTGGAATTCAAAGCATGTGCCACCACCACCACTACCCCGGCCTATACTAATATTTCTGTTTGGTAAAATTCACCAATGAAGCCATCTTAGGTTGGACTTTTGGTGTAAGAAGTTGTGCTGTTTGTTTGTTTCCAGATCCTTTTGAGACTGTACTCACTGGTTAGCCCAAATTGGCCTCTAACTCACAGCAGTCCTCATGCCTCCTCCCATATACTGGGATTAAAATAGGTGTATGCCATCACGTCTGGCTAAGTGTGGTGGTGGTGGTGGTATTTGGTTTTTTGAGACAGGTTGTCTCTGTGTAGCCCTGGCTGCCCTGGAACTCACTCTGTAGACCAGGCTGGCCTCTAACTCAGTGAGATCCACCTGCCTCTGCTTCCAAGTACTGGGATTAAAGGCACAAGACACCACCACTAGGCTCTGGCTAAGTGTTTTAATTGTGTAAAATACACAAGGAAATTTACATGTTATTCACGTGTACAATTTAAAGCTAAATGTGATATTGTATGTCTGTAATCCCAGCACTTGAGAAGTCAGGGCAGGAATTCAAGGATTGTCCATGCTACACAAAACCCTATTTCAAAAAGAAAAGGAGAATGCATTTTGCAATATTCAGTATATTCACATTATGCATTTTCAGAACTCTTTATTTTGGAAAACTGGAACTCTGTACTCAGAAGATAGTTCCTCAGTCCCTAGAAACCACTATTTTATACTCTGTATGACCTTTTTTTTTTTTTTTTAATGGTAGGGAAATTGAGGCACTGTCTCATTATGTAGCCCTAGGTGCCTCAAATTATCTACTTGTATCAGGTTCTTGTACTTGCCATAATCTTTGTGCCTCTGCCTTCCCAGTGTTAGGATTACAGATGTGTACCACCATGCCTGGTTTAATTTTTATTTTTCATCAAATACGTGTGTGTGTGTGTGTGTGTGTGTGTGTGTGTGTGTGTGTGTGAGAGAGAGAGAGAGAGAGAGAGAGAGAGAGAGATGGATCTCCCTATTCAATGTGGTTGTGCGCATGGGTGCACGTGTTTGAGTAGCAGACAAATTGGCATCAGATAGTTTCCTATGTCTCCTTGAATCTCCTTGCCATCTTATTTTTTGAGACGTTGCTCACTGAACCCTGAGATCAGCCAATCGACTAGACTGGCAGGCTCGTGAGCTCCAGGGATCTACCTATCTCAGCCTCCCATCCCCATACACCCAGGGCTGAGATCACAGATAGGTGTTGCTGCCCAGCTGCTTTGTTTTCTGAGACAGGTTCTCACTATGTAGCCCTGTACTGGCTGGCTTTTATGTGGGTGATGGAAATCAGAACTGAGTTGCATGGTATCATTTTACCAACTGAGCCATCTTTCCAGGCTGAATATACCTAATTTTTAAAGTTGTATGATACTATGTTATCTTTTAGGGCTGTTGGTTTATTATTAGATTTACTTCGTATTTCTTAATGTGTGTATATTGAGAGCCATGCACATGCCACAGGGTACACGTGAGGGTCTGAGTATAACTTGTGGATGTTAGTTTTCTCCTTCCTCCATGTGGGACCCATGAACCGATTATCAGGGCATCCGACTTGGTGGCAAACACCTTTACCTGCTGAGCCATCTCAGTGGCCCTTTTATTTGGTTATTTGAAACAGGGTCTGGTATATATAGACTGGTCTCAAATTCTTGATCCTCCAGCTTTTACTTCCCATGTGCTGGAATTATAGGCATATACCACCATAACTGGCTTTTAAAATTAGAAGATAATTCCCTTCCTAACTGCCATTGAATCTTTTATCTTGACTTACAATGATTTAGATGTGTGTGTGTGTGTGTGTGTGTGTCTGTCTGTCTGTCTGTCTGTCTCATAAATCTCAATGGTTGATTTAGAGACAGGATAGCTATCAGGAGATTGGAATCAGTGAAGGGATTTAGATGAATGTGTGTGTGTGTGTGTGTGTATTAACTAACCCCTAACCCTTTATTTTAAAAAAAATATTTATTGTATATATAGTATTCTGTCTGCATGTATGTTTATAGGCCAGAAGAGGGCACCGGATCGAATTATGGATGGATGTGAGCCACCATGTGGTTGCTGGGAACTGAACTCAGGGCCTCTGGAAGAGTAGACAGTGCTCTTAACCACTGAGCCATCTCTCCAGCCCCCTAGCCCTTTATTAATATGGATGCATACATTGCTTAGAAGGTCAAAAGGGCTGTGGAATATATGACTTAGGAAGACCAAGGCCTTACTCTCTGGTGACTCATGTTGTGTGTATTCTGAATCATCTCTTCTAGACATCACAATAATACATTTCTGGGTTTCATGTTGCAAGTGAGAGAGAAGATCTGTCCTATCCTACCCTCCTGCCCCCTGCAGGGTTTCTTTGTGTAACCCTGGCTGTTCTGGAACTCACTCTGTAGACTAGGCTGGCCTCCAACTCATAGATCCAGCTGCTTCTGCCTCCTGAGTGATGGGTGGGTGCACCACCAACACCCATGGAAACTATATCCTTTGTAAAGAAAAATTTTAGTTCACAATTTGGACGTTCAAGCATGATGCTAGAATCTGCTCCACTCTGGTGAGAACCTTGTGGCAGATCTTAGGAGAACCTGTAGAAGAGATCATTTGTAGTTAAGACTTAGGAAGCAAGAGACCTGGGATAATTCCGGCTCTCTTCATGATAAGCAGTCTTGTGGGAGTAATATACTCTACCAGACTTGAATCATTCCTGCAAACCAACTTTACTCTTCCATAAGGCTGGAGCCTCTACCTGATTCTGGGTACCATTACTAACTCAACACTACTACACTGGGGGCCTGGCCTCTATAGAGCATACACATCTCTAGACAGCAAACCATATCTAAATCATAGCACCATCCTATAAGTGGACATGGAGGATCTGCATTAGATCCCAGAGTAGTAAAACAATTTAAAACAGGCTTTGCTTTTGCATACTGGTTTAAAATCTGGCTTTGGACATAGGACTCCTTTCTCCCTTGGAACATTGGATGACAATGTGAGGTAGTGTCTATTCTGTGCCTGATTATTAGTAAAGGCAAGAACTACTGTAAGTTTCGAGCATTGGTATAGTTGGGAAAGGTGTCTTAGAGTCATTAAGATGTAGAGTCTACCTGACAGAGGAATAAGTAGGGGAGGTAGTATTAAGAAGAAGGCGAGGAGAAAAGACTGAGTACATATGTGCTTTGCTGGGTAGTGGAAGAGTATCTGTGAAGAGTGGAGTCATTGGAGAATGGCATTAGAATTAGGAGATTCGTTTATACACATGGGTAGGGGTGACTGCTTTCAAGCAAGGCAGGAACAATGTGATGAAAGCTACCAAGAATAACTCAGCAGTCCTCTAATAGATGACTGACAGCTAGGAATTTAAGGATGGACCGCTACTGGGTGTTGGCTGGGGAAGTTAAAATTCCACAGAAAGAAGTAAAACCAAAGAAATAATCTTAGTGATTAAGGGCACTTGTTGCTCTGGCAAAGGACCTGAATTTGATTCCCAGTACTCACATGATTTGCAACTGTCTGTAACCCTCGTTCAGGGGATCAAATGCCCCTTCTGCCCTCTGTGAGCATCAAGCATACACATGGTGCACATCAAACATGCACACAAAACGCCCACACAAAAAGTAAACTGAGTAAACCTAATAAATACAATATTAAAAAGATGGAAAACAGTTCAATCTCCTTCCTCCCTTCCTTCCTTCCTTCCTTCCCTCAATACAGGGTTTCTCTCTATAACAGCTCTGGCTGTCCTGGAACTTGCTTTGTAGATCAAGCTGGTCTTGAACTCATAGAGATCTGCCTGCTTCTGCCTCCTGAGTACTGGGAGTAAAGACGTGTGCCACCACCGCCCAGCTCATTATATTTTTTAATGGAGAGGTCTGTGTTCCTATTATAAGAGTATTGAAGTGGGATGGACAGCCTCTAAGAACAATCAGTTGAAGGTACAGAAGTATAGTTCTTCACTAAGTTCAAGAAAACCTGAAACGGTGATATGGTTTGTACAAGTTAATTCTTCGAAGTACCTGAGAATGAAGCCTGCAAAAAAAGTTGTTTGGATTGCTCTCATATATTTTTGCTGTAAATAAGATGTTGATAGAGAAGGATTTGAGATTAGGACTTAAAGAAGAAAATGTTAGTCTAGGTTTAGACTAGACCCAGAGGTAAAGGAAAGTTTAGATGAAGGTAGGGGGGAACTCAGGAGAGAGAGAGAACACACTGAGAACTTGAACAGTGTGGGAAGACTTGACTAGCTGGCACACAAGAGTACACATACAAAAATGCTGAATGAAAGTATGGCCACAGTCAACATGATCTCATGCATTTTGTGACCAACAGTACTTAGTGTTTCTGATTTAGGACTGACTAAAGAAAGCAGTTGGCAGTCAAACAAGGTTGGATGAGTTTTTCTAGATTGTAGGAGATGATGTTGAAATACTTGGCTGTGGCTCAGAAAAGGACAAAAACTCCAAAGGTAAAGGTTCTGAGTAAAGATGTAAGTGAAATTCAAGTTCTTAGAGAAGGTGGAACAATTCCAAATAATATCGTTAGATCTGTAATCTCACCAAAAAGTGGAAGTAATGTGGGATCATTCTAAGAAAAGTGTGAACCAAGAGCCAGATTTCAGAGCAGAATGTCTGTATAGCAAATGGCAGTTTACAGTTTTGTGTCGTCCTGGTGACTATCCTCTGACAAAATGGTTAAACTATTGTGATTCCATATTATAAAAGAGGGTAAGAATTGACACAAGGTAGTTGCCAAAAGATCATTTAGTATAGTCCACCCTTTCCTCTGTATCAGCTAATCCTGTCAACTGTATATCAGAAATATTTGGAAAAGGTTAACTATAGTGACTCATCCTATTATCCAGTGCTTTCAGGGATGAGACAGGAGAATCATGAGTTTGAGGATAGCCATGTAGTGGGACCCTGTCTCAAAAACAGAACAAAGCTGGCCTTTAATCCCAGCACTTGGGAGGCAGAGGCAAATTGTTGAGTTTGAAGACAGCCAGGGCTATATGGAAAGACAGTGTCTTGAAAAACCAACCAGCCAACTATGAAAACAAAACAAAAACCAGAGCAAATAAAAAAATCTGGGGAAAAAACATGGCTATGTTGAAAATGTATTAACCCTCACCCAATTGAACCAAATATACTTAATTCTTTTTGTTTGTTTGTTTGGGTTTTTTTGTTTGTTTGTTTTTGAGACAGGGTTTCTCTGTGTAGTTTTGGTGCCTGTCCTGTATCTCACTCTGGCCTCAAACTCACAGAGATCCACCTGGCTCTGCCTCCCGAGTGCTGGGATTAAAGGCTAGCGCCACCACCGCCCAGCCTTATACTTCTTGGTGTTATTCTTTAAAGAATACAGACAGCATAGGGGCTGCCTGTGAGATGGCTCAGAGTTTAAGAGCACTGCTTGTTCTTCCAAAGGTCCTGAGTTCAATTCCCAGCAACCACATGGTGGCTCACAACTATCTGTAATGAGATCTGGTGCCATCTTCTGCCCTGCGGGGACACATGCAGGCAGAACACTGTATACATAATAAATAAATAAATCTTAAAAAAAAAAAAAATGCAGCATAGAATTGGAGAAAAACCAAACAAAACAAGGGGAAAAAAGAATACTTATTTTTATAGCATTTACATTGAATTAAATAATGTGAGTGATCTAGAAGTGATTTAAAGTATACAGATAGGACTGGGCATGGTGGTGGCCATATTCTGTAGAAATTTAAGTAGATGTTGAAAAACAGAAAAAAATATTATTTCACCCCTCACTTATAAGTTTAATAATTAATTAATTCCAGGCACTAAATATACCTTTAACATTTTTCTTCTTATTCATTTAATATATTGTGAACCCATTTCTCTAACATATTCATCATTTTTGTGTACACAAACATGCCTTAAATATTTGTTTTATTTACTTTGATCGAGAGAAGGTTTAACTGTATAGCACAAGCTGGTCTCAAAGTAATGATCCTCCTGCCTCAGCCTCCATAGTGCTGCAATTACAGTTGTAAGCCAAAATGCCTGACTTGGTACTTAACCATTTCTAATAGCTATTTATAGTCTATTGGAGAAGTTGCATTTGTAATCATTAGTAGAAGTTTAAGTGGTTGATACTTAGTTGCTTTTGTTTTTAGCAGGGTATCACTGTGTAGACCAGGCAGGCCTTCCGTGATTTGCCTGTCTCTACTTCCTGAGTGCTGGAATCAAAGGTGTATGCCCCCAAACACAGCTTAAAATTGCTTTTGTTACTCAGTATTGCTAGAATAAGTTGTTTTGTTTTCTCTTGTGAACTTCTTGCTATGTATCCCTGACTGGCCTCAAGTTCACGGCAAGCCTACCACTTTAGCCTCCCAGGTGCTAGGATTATAGGCGTATACCACCATACTCAGCATATAATATCCTTATCCTTATCCTTGTCTAATTACTGTCATCAAACAAGCAATTGTCGGCCAGGCGGCGGTGGCGCATGCCTTTGGGAGGCAGAGGCAGGCGGATCTCTGTGAGTTCGAGGCCAGCCTGGTGTACAGAGCGAGATCCAGGACAGGCTCCAAAACTACACAGAAACCCTATCTTTAAAAAAAAAAAAAAAAAAAAAAAAAGTTGTCAAATTCATAGATCACTTTAGAAAAATGTTTAAAGATTTGTATGTATGTATATATGTCTATGTCTGTGTGAGTATTTGTCGTGTGTGAGTGTACCTATGGAGGCCAGAAATAGGCATTGGATCCCCTGGAGTTGGAGTTACAGGTAATTTTGAATCTTAGCGGGTACTAGGAAATGAACCCTGGTACTGTGTAAGAGCAGCAAGTGTGCTTTAACTCGATCTCTCCAGCCCTCAATTTACAAATTTTGATACATGGTAGCAAGTTGTTCTCCAGGAAACCTAGTTTATAACCTGGTTGTTTGGGCTATAAGAATGTGTTTCTGCTTCACTCTTATTGATACTGTATATTACTACTTCCTTCTAATTCTAATTTTGTACAAAAGGATGTTTCAGCATTAGTGTTTAGACTGACTCCAGTGTCATTAAACTGATTTTAATGTTATTTAAATGTGAACAGACAGATCTGGGCATGGTGAGGCACGGCCTTATCCCAGCACTTGGGAGGCAGAGGCAGGCAGATCTCTGAGTTAGACGCCAGTTTGGTCTCTAGAGGGGATTCCAGGATAGCCAGGGCTACACAGAGAAACCCTGTCTTCAAAACAAAACAAAACAAATGTGTACAAAAATTTTATGGTAACAAAACTACAAATAAAATTAGCAGATTATAAAGCCAGCATTAAAAAGATACAGTTGTTCTTGTCAAAGCCGCTCCTCAGGGATTAGTGGTGCTCCTGAGGTAGAAGCTCTTGGGGGTTAGCGTGCACACCCTTACCCTGTGTTCAGTTCACTTTTGCTGCTTTTCTGTAATTCACACTAGTTCTCCTTTGAGGTGTAGAGTATGTGGGACAGGGTCTCACTCTAGTCCAGACTGGTCTTGAACTTACTGCAGTCCTCTTTACCCTCCCCAAGTGCTGGGTTCCAACACAAGCCATCTTACAAGGCCATTTCCCCCATTTCAATAGTGCTTCCTGTGTATTATGTCTCACTGGAAAATTTTCATGAATCACTTGACCTAGTCTCCCTTTTGATGGTTGATTTAGCCCAAGCATATAGCACACACTGGCACATAACAGATTCTCAAATATTTGATTAGTGAATGCATTCTTAGGAACATTGACGTTGAGATGATGCCGGGCAATAAGCAGTCCTAAGTACAAATGAGAATGTTCTTGCGTGGTCGGGAGAGGAGAGGAGAAGGTCTAAGAAGGTCAACACTGGCTTAGATGGAAGGAAGGCTAGCTATTGTGGTCCATAGTGGAGTCATGGCAAGCGCTCTACCACTGAGCTAAATCCCCAACCCATATTTCATTTTCTTAGCTAAGAACAATGCCATAGTTTTAGTTCAGCTCCAATAAGAGAATTTACTACATTCAGATTTTTTCAATATTGATATAAATTTTTAAATGCTGATGCCTTAATGAGGAAGGAGAAATATGATTGAAATTAACTCACCTGCCTGGCGGTGATGGTGCACACCTTTAATCTCAACACTCAGGAGGCAGAGGCAGGGGGATCTCTCAGTTCAAGGCCAGCCTGGTCTACAGAATGAGTTCCAAGGCAGCCAGGGCTACACAGAGAAACTCTGTCTTGAACATGCCCCCACCAAAAAAAAAAAAAAAAAAAAAAAAAAAAAAAGAAAGAAAGGAATTAACTCACCCAAGGTAAGTACTGTGCTAATTAGCATTTATCCCTTCTGTCTGAAGAGAGTAGCTGAAGGAAGTTTTGGTTGTTTTCAGGTTATTATACAATAAGCTGCAACACACTCTTACCACAGACTGACTGACAGCCTTGCTTGAACTTTGCCCTGCCTGGAACATTAGTTTGAGGCATACATAGAAATTTGTTAGAAGAATTTGATCAAGCTTGTCCTTTTAATGAAGAAATGGTAGTGTGGCCAGGGCCTTTTCCAGCTCCACTTCAGATTCAGTTCATTGGAATGGAGTGGTGTTTAAATTCCACCTGGTGGTAGGAGGTAGGGAGCCTGATGGAGCTGTAAATTCTAATTAGCAAGTACTATATATGGTGTTTTTAATAACTTAATTTGCTGTGAAGAGAATTCCTTTGTAAATCCTTTAAGCTGAGGACTTCTTGAGTTAAGCTTTGGGAAGAATTTGTTAAGATGCTACAGTGGCTCTTTTTCAAAGCGTGTTAGCACAGTGTTGTCCAGTGCTGCTGCAGTCTTCTGCAGAGTCCCCTGGTTCTCAGGAGTGTGAGGTCTTCTTGTTATTTACTCTCTTCCGCCTTTTCTTCCTTGAATGCCACTGGTTACTCAGAATGCCTCCACAGGTAACTGCATTTTTAAAGCTCGCGTATTGTTTAGTTTGGAGGGAAGGTGTTCCTGTGCCATGATAACATGTGTGGTCAGAGAACAACTCCTGGGAATTTGTTCTTTCCTTCCACCATGCATGTGGGTCCTGGTGATCAAGCTGAAGTAGACAGGCTTGGCAGCAAGCACCTTTATGCTCTGAGCCATCACATGAGCCCAAAAGTAACTTCACAGTGCCTGTATTCTGATGCTATAGCTGGAAGGTCAACAGCTAATAACCAAATATTCTTCTCTGGTGGACCAGGATCTCCTAGAGAAGAGGATGCTATATTAGAGGGGTGGAGGTCGGAGTCTGCTCTTCTTACTCCTTCTTGACCCCTTCTTTGCCTTCCTCTCCTGTATTCTTTTATCAACCTCCCTTTTCTCATTTCTAGTCCATGTTTGGCCAGCCAGAGGATGGTGCTATGAAGATATGAAAGTACCTTGTGACCTGAAATATAGGAGAAGTAATGTTTGAACTTGAGACATGTTGATTATGTTCTTTCTTCTTCTAGGATGCTCACAACTGTATTCCTGAGCTGGACAATGAGACAGCCATGTTTTCTGTCTATGATGGACATGGAGGTAATTTTTGCAGATCATATTGGTAACAGTCTGAGACCCCAACCCCAGACTTTAACGGGCAAGAGAAAGGATCCTTTGTTCTTTTACTTTCCAGGGTTGATCTAAGTATAATAGGTAAGAAAAACTCAAGGGATATGTTAATATATTCCTCAGAGAAGTGATATTGAAATGTGTTTTCAGAGTCAGACTTTGCCATTGTTTTACAGCTAGGTCTCAGGTTTGCTAAAGTGTTTATCACCTGTGTCCTTGCATGTGGGAAGCGGTTTTGTTAATAAGACCTTTCTTCTAGGGGAGGAAGTTGCCTTGTATTGTGCCAAATATCTTCCTGATATTATCAAAGATCAGAAGGCCTACAAGGAAGGCAAGCTACAGAAGGTCTGTCTTCCTGCACTGTTAATTCTCCACATTAATTCTTGGAGGGTTCTCCCTAGTTTTCCAACCTTTGTCTTCTTCTAAAGAGTCCAGTGACCAAAATAAGCTTCTTCCCATATTCTTGGGTTTCTAAACCATTTTATCTATTTGTGTGTGTCTTAGTGTGATTGACTACTCGTGAATTTGCATCCCAACTGTGTACCTACAATTGTGTATATTAGGCAGCTGACTTGTACCCATGTGGTTATCTTACACTGCTTTGCTTGTATTCAGGCTTTAGAAGATGCCTTCTTGGCTATTGATGCCAAGTTAACCACAGAGGAAGTCATTAAGGAATTGGCACAGATTGCAGGGAGACCCACTGAAGATGAGGATGATAAAGAAAAAGTAGCAGATGAAGATGATGGTGAGTGTGGCATCCTGAATTAGAAAGAAATGAACAATTTGTTATCAGTCCCAAGAAATGTCGTCTTCCTAAGGACCTAGGAAATTCTCACATTAAGAGCCCTATATGGTGTTCTACATTATATGTGTTTATAACAAAGAGAATTAACCTTTGTCTAGTGCAGAGCTCTAAGCATTTTTGCATATATTATGTTTTGATATTTTGATGTGTTTTTCCTGGTTCATTCAAATGTGTGTGTGTGTGTGTGTGTGTGTGTGTGTGTGCGCGCTCTGACCTTTTTTTTCCCTAAGACTGGGGCAGTTATTAGCCTTGATAGCCAGATATTGTAACTTAGCCCTTCCTTTAATCTAGTACTCGGGCTTTCTGGGTCCTCAGCCAGAGTTAAGTTTTCAACTTAATACAAATGAAAGGTACAGTGGGGAAGTATAACTGGTGTCCTTGGACCAAGAAAGCCCAGCATGCTATTGAGGAGAATTCGTGGACCGTTTTTCTGAGCGTTGATCAGTGAGTGGAGCCTTAGACTCCGGAGGTAATTGGGAGTGCATCCCAGGTGACAGGAAGTGTTGACTAGTGAAAGGGACCGTCCTGAGGAGTGGCCTGGGGCTCTGATCTGGTCTCCTCCCTGCAGTGGACAATGAAGAAGCCACACTGCTCCATGAGGAGGCCACCATGACTATTGAAGAGCTGCTGACGCGATACGGGCAGAACTGTCAGAAGGGCCCTCCCCACACCAAATCTGGACCTGGGACAGGTGACGAACCAGGGCCTCAGGGCCTCAACGGGGAGGCTGGACCCGAGGACCCCGCTAGGGAACCTCCTTCCCAGGAAAATGGCCCCACAGCCAAAGGCCACACAGGCCTTTCCTCCAACTCGGAACATGGGACTGAGGCAGGCCAAGTTGGGGAGCCTGGTACTGCTACTGGTGAGGCTGGACCTTCCTGCTCTTCAGCCTCTGACAAGCTGCCTCGAGTTGCTAAGTCCAAGTTCTTTGAGGACAGTGAGGATGAATCAGATGAGGCGGAGGAGGAAGAGGACGACAGTGAGGTAAAGGCTTGTGAGGGCAGGCGGGTACTGAAGTCGCTGGGAGGCGTGTGGGGCTGTGCCTAGCTTCTGCACTCTTTGAACGTTTTTACTGTATTGGGGGGGGTTGTTCCATAACTTGTTTGTTGAGGTCAGAGGATATATAACGTGCATGAGTCAGTTCTCTATTTCTGTCATGTAAGTCCTGGGGGATAATACTGATATTGATCACAATATCGGGTGATCAGGCTTGCCAGCAAGCACCTAATTTACCCTCTGGGTCTTTCCGACCCCTTCTTCCTGTTCTTTAACATCCTCCCCCAAGACCCACTGCATTCTAAGTTGCCTCTGAGTGCAGTCTTATACCTTTAACCCCTTACCTTTTCTTTTGTTGATTTATATTCAGAAGATTTAAAAATAAAGTATTTATTTAATTTTGTGTTGTATACATGTGTGTACCCAAGTGCAAGTGTATGCTTGTGGAGGTTATAGGACAACTTGAAGGTTGGCTTTCTTCTCCCATGGGAGTTGTGAGGAGTGAGCCTAGGTTACTAGCTTTACCCAGAGCCAGCTCTCTGGCACAGTAGAGTGGTTTAGTTCTGACCTCTCGGGATCTGTCTCCTAGAGAGAGAGCAGGAAGGCAGTTTTTATTCTTTGGGTATAGAGAACAATTTGTTCTCCATAAGGTGTTTTGACTGGCTGCTTTGACCCTCCCCAGGGCTTTTTTTGCTGATGACATCTGTGTCCAGTTCAGAATGTCAGTTTGTCATGCTTATCCTAGCTTCTCCCCTGCCCCAGATTTTCATGACCTATTAGTTGTATCTTTGACTATTGTCAGGGTCTGTATTTTGAGTCTCTGCTGAAGAAGGTGGGCAGAGGGTATCTCAGTGCTCCAGTCTCAATAGCTTGGACTCTCCTGGTAGGAATGCAGTGAGGAAGAGGATGGCTACAGCAG
Source organism: Onychomys torridus (assembly GCF_903995425.1). NCBI lineage: Eukaryota > Metazoa > Chordata > Mammalia > Rodentia > Cricetidae > Onychomys > Onychomys torridus. The sequence goes on from NC_050463.1 coordinate 33,118,448, forward strand.
TGAGGAGGCAGAGAACGAGGAAGAGGAGGACGACACCGAGGAGGCCGAAGAGGATGACGAAGAAGAAGAAGAAGAGATGATGGTACCTGGAATGGAAGGCAAAGAAGAGGTGTGTGGAGAAGGAGATAAGGGATTTTGGAAAGAACAAGAAACAAGTGTGAATCTCCTGATTTTAAGAAATAAATCCCTTGATATTTTTTGGTCTTTAATTCATGATCAGGAGTATTAATTCTACATTGGGAACTGCAAGGGCAATCTGGATAGAGTTGCCTTTTAAAAGGCAAAGGAGAGGGTTGGGGATTTAGCTCAGTGGTAGAGCACTTGCCTGGCAAGCACAAGGCCCTGGGTTCAATCCTCAGCTCCAGAAAATAAAAAAATTAAAAAGAAAAAACAAAAACCCGCGAGGGAGCATGCCGCTGTTTCCAGACGGCCCTTCCCATTTATTAAAGTTCTCTAGCCTGGACGACACTCCCACAAGGCTCCCTCTCTTCCTCTTCAGCCTGGCTCTGACAGTGGCACCACAGCGGTGGTGGCTCTGATCCGGGGGAAGCAGCTGATTGTGGCCAATGCTGGGGATTCTCGCTGTGTGGTGTCAGAAGCCGGCAAAGCCTTAGATATGTCTTACGACCACAAGCCAGAGGATGAGGTGGAGCTGGCACGCATCAAGAACGCCGGTGGCAAGGTCACCATGGACGGACGGGTCAACGGAGGCCTCAACCTCTCCAGGGCCATCGGTAAGGACCAAGAAATGGCCTTAGGGAGATCTTGCAATCTTGTCCTCTGTCCCAGATTACCTAGTAGCAAAGTTTAATATTCTAAGCCCCGTGGCTTTCGGAATAATGTTAAAAATCTTTGTGAAGTAGTGAAGTTATAGTTCTCACTGTGTCCTGGTTATAAAAAAGGCAGATTTAATAGCAGATCTGAAACTAGAAAAGTTAGAGTTGAGTTCTTCATTCCACGAAGTCATGGGACTGCCTCTGATACACATCTGGAAAGTATTCAAACTGCTGACCGCTCTTACCTTTCAGGAGACCACTTCTACAAGAGGAACAAAAACTTGCCACCCGAGGAACAGATGATTTCTGCCCTTCCTGACATCAAGGTGCTGACTCTCACTGATGACCATGAATTCATGGTCATTGCTTGCGATGGCATCTGGTGAGCACTGGTGAATACCCTGAAATGCACTTCTGTAAGGCCTGGAGCTACGGTAGAAGTAGCTTCAAGGTTGGCTTCTCGGTGAATTAAAGCCTAGGGCAGAGCTGAGGAGCCTTGCTTCAGGAGGTGACATTGGCCTGCGTCAGTACTGCTGCCTACATGACTCTCTGCTGTCTTGGTGGGACTAAGGATTCTGTCATTTTTTGACCCCAGGAATGTGATGAGCAGCCAGGAGGTTGTAGACTTTATTCAATCAAAAATCAGCCAACGTGATGAAAATGGGGAGCTTCGGTTACTGTCGTCCATTGTGGAAGAGGTGAGTCTGAAGCTGGAGGAGGGCACCTAGTCTACACAGCCGCAACGTTCTTCTCTCCACTGGAGCTGAGACCCACCTGAGGCTGGGAGTAGTATTAGTCACCCCCAGACACACTGGAAGACCCTGATTAAAAAGTTGCATCTTTCCTCATGCCCCGATGTAGCTTAGGCATCCGAAGTTCCCAAGCGTGGGTTTTGTGTTGCCTGCTGCCCATCCATCCATTCCTTCCCTTCTGCAACCCTGTGTTAGCAAGGCCAAGCCTTCTTGTGCTCTAGGTTCCCAGGACGGTGTTCAAACCCCGTGGCTAAACTGCCTCAACCTTTTTGTAGCTGCTGGATCAGTGCCTGGCGCCAGACACTTCTGGGGACGGTACAGGGTGTGACAACATGACGTGCATCATCATTTGCTTCAAGCCCCGAAACACAGTAGAGCTGCAGCCCGAGAGCGGCAAGAGGAAACTGGAGGATGCGCTCTGGGCGGCGGAGGGGGCGGAAGAGAAGGGCAGCAGCGACAGGAAGAAGGCCAAGCGGGACTGACCTGCCCACCTGGACTGTGTTCTCAGCCCTTGGACCCGAGACTGAATTTTGTCTTTTTTCTTTTAGCCTTAGCAGTGGGTATGAGGTGTGCGGGGGAGCTGGGTGGCTTTCCTCAGCCCCTTCCAAAGAGGACTCTCCCTCTGGCAGCCTGGGAGCCTCTGCTGTCCTCTCCAGTCTCCTCTTTGCTCATCGACGGTCGGGTCTGTGCCTGTGCTCTGTTGTGTTGGAGGGAAGGACTAGTAGTTCTGATTTTTACTCTGTGAACACTTTATTTAAGGACATTCTTTTTTATTGGCGGCTCTGTGACCCCTGGCCGCTTGCACCTGCTCTCTGTTGTACACTTTCGAGCAACACTTTTTCAGACTAAAGGCCAAACAAAACCTAATCGTGCCCACAGTGTCCTTTTTTACTCTCCTACCTTGACCCCAAACCGGGCCCTACGGGGGAGCACTTCGGGAGCTGGTGGTGTGTTCCTGCGAGTCAGTGCCCGCTTTGGCGGGGGCAGCAGTGGGGAGCGGGAGCTAGTGGTTAACTGAGCGGGCTGCCGGCTGGAGGCCGTCCTGGCGCCTCTCGCGCTCGGCTCGGCTTCCTGGTGCGTACGCAGAGGGGGCAGGGCACCTCCTGCCCGGCTGGCCGGCCCGTTTCCTCCTGCAGCCTCCGATTGGTCGGCTAGCGGAGCGGCACAATCACTTCCCGGTCACGCCGCGGCCGCGCTCCCGCTGTGCATCCCACAGACTACGCGTCCCGTGCGGCTGTGCGGCGGCGGAAGCGGAAGCGGGTACGGAGGTACCAGCTGGTCTCCGGAGGGGGATAGGGGGCTCCATGAATGGAAGCGGCGGCGGCGACGGGAGCGACCTGAGCTGGGCTCCGGGGCCAGGGCCGGGGGCTGCCCAGGGCCCGCACCGGTGTATGGGGGCGGCTGGAGGACCCTGAGAGCGAGGGCCGGCGGCGGGGCCCAGCTGGGAGGGGCGGGGCCGGGCGGCCTCGGGCCGGAGGCGCGTCGGGCTGGAGCCGGTCACGATGCCCCGGAGGAAGCAAAGCCACCCGCAGCCCGTGAAATGCGAGGGGGTCAAAGGTCAGGGGTCAGGGGCCTTGAGCGGGGAGGAACCGGGGTGGGGTCAGTCCAGTGGGCTCAGGTCAGGGTGGAGGGGTACTCCTGAGGTTTGGGGGCGGGTGATCTGGGCTCTTAGCTACCCACCAAGTATTCAGGGAACCCAGAGGGTCACCGAGTGCGGGAAGTGCAGCTCACAATGGCTCGCTCCCTGCTTGGGATTCTGGGCACGGCTCGGGAGGGAGGTTCCACAAGCACCCTCCTCTCTCTAGTGGACACTGAAGATTCCTTCGACGAAGGACCCGGGGCCCTGGTGTTGGAGAGTGATTTGCTACTAGGCCAAGATCTGGAGTTTGAGGAGGAAGAAGAGGAGGAGGAAGGTGACGGCCACAACGACCAGCTCATGGGTTTTGAGAGAGACTCCGAAGGTGTGTTTAGGGGTCGTGGTTAAGGATTAGTGGCTATTGGTGGTGACTTGAGCCTTTTAGAAGCCAGTGTCAGTGACCAAAACACCACTTCCTGCTGCAGCCTGGGACCGGCTTGGCTCTCCACTTGATTACTTGGTTTGCTTTAGGGGTCCTCCAGCAGCATGGCTGGGGTGGCACGGATACATGGGTCGATGCCCTTTAGTAACCTTGCCCCTAGCCCATGCCTGGTGTGTGTACCTCAAGAGGTTCGTGGAAGGGAAAAGGACCTGCCCTTTCTGTGTTAAGTTGCATTACATTGTTGCCACTCTCTCCTAATCGTGCTTGAGATGGGTTTCATTTTGTAACCGGTCTTACACAAAAACCAGTGCTTACTAAAAAGATCTCAGGGTCTTTTGTATTTATACTTTTCTTATCAAGATCTAACCTTCACATCAGTCTACACCCCTCTTGAAGCCCTTGATCTTTCCCATTCGGCGGAAATGGTGTGGAAATGGTGTGGAAATGGTGTAGGTCGGCCCTGTCAGTCGTTAGGCTGAGAGGTGGGCAGAAAGTTCTGAAGTCACTGTGGGGAGACCCAGGTTCCTGGGAGAGATCTAAAGGGTCTTGTTTTGTTTTTCAAACGAGGGGGGCGCTGATAAGTGGGGCCAGGAACGAGAATTTGGAACTTGGTCTTGAACCATGGCTTTTCGCCCTTATTTCTGTCTCCCCAGGAGACTCTCAGGGGGCCAGACCTGGACTTCCCTACGGGCTGAGCGACGACGAGTCTGGGGGCGGCCGGGCACTGAGTGCGGAGAGCGAAGTGGAGGAGCCAGCCAGGGGTCCCGGGGAGGCCAGGGGTGAGAGGCCAGGCCCAGCCTGTCAGCTGTGTGGGGGGCCGACAGGTGAGGGGCCGTGCTGCGGGGCAGGAGGGCCGGGTGGGGGGCCCCCGGCGCCCCCACGGCTGCTGTACTCATGCCGCCTCTGCGCCTTCGTGTCCCACTACTCGAGTCACCTGAAGCGGCACATGCAGACGCACAGCGGGGAGAAGCCCTTCCGCTGCGGCCGCTGCCCCTACGCCTCAGCCCAGCTCGTCAACCTGACGCGACACACCCGCACCCATACTGGCGAGAAGCCCTACCGCTGTCCCCACTGCCCCTTTGCCTGCAGCAGCCTGGGCAACCTGAGGCGGCATCAGCGCACCCACACAGGGCCTCCCACTCCTCCCTGCCCGACCTGTGGCTTCCGATGCTGTGCTCCACGACCAGCCCGGCCTCCCAGTCCCGCCGAGCAGGAGGGGACAATGCCCCGGCGAGCGGAAGGTAAAAAAAAAAAAAAAGGCAGACCACCGGAGATCCCGGGGCGTGGGTGGGGAGTGAGATACTGGGATTAACAGCCCCTGTCTCATTGTCCCCACAGATGCTCTGCTCCTTCCAGACCTGAGCCTCCATGTGCCACCGGGTGGTGCCAGTTTCCTGCCAGACTGTGGGCAGCTGCGGGGTGAAGGGGAGGGTTTGTGTGGGACTGGATCAGAACCTCTGCCGGAGCTGCTGTTCCCTTGGACCTGTCGGGGTTGTGGTCAAGAACTGGAGGAGGGTGAGGGGAGCCGGTTGGGAACTGCCATGTGTGGGCGCTGCATGCGAGGAGAGGCTGGAGGAGGTGCCAGCGGGGGACCCCAGGGCCCCAGTGACAAAGGCTTCGCCTGTAGCCTCTGCCCCTTTGCCACTCACTATCCCAACCACCTGGCTCGGCACATGAAGACTCACAGTGGTGAGAAACCCTTCCGCTGTGCCCGCTGTCCGTATGCCTCTGCTCATCTGGATAACCTGAAACGGCACCAGCGTGTCCACACAGGAGAAAAGCCCTACAAGTGCCCCCTCTGTCCGTACGCCTGTGGCAACTTGGCCAACCTCAAGCGTCATGGCCGCATCCACTCTGGTGACAAACCTTTCCGGTGTAGCCTTTGCAACTACAGCTGCAACCAGAGTATGAACCTCAAACGTCACATGCTGCGCCATACGGGCGAGAAGCCCTTCCGCTGTGCCACCTGCGCCTACACCACAGGCCACTGGGACAATTACAAGCGCCATCAGAAGGTGCATGGCCATGGGGGGGCAGGAGGGCCTGGTCTCTCTGCCCCCGAGGGCTGGGCCCCACCTCATAGCCCACCCTCGGTTCTGAGCACTCGGGGTCCGGCAGCCCTCGGTGCTACTGGTAGCAGGGCTCTCCATACAGACTCACCTTGAACTAGGTTCTTTTACCTGGGGCCCTAGGAATTAGCCCCGCCTCTCCTGCATTTTATACAAATGGACTAGAAATCACCTTCCCCTTTCTCCCCCGCTGGCCAGGGGCTCCACACAGACTAACCTAGGCACTATACGGACCGGCCTGAATCCCATGGGCAGGGGGCCATATGGACCAGGGGGCCTGGTCTTGGCTCATGTTCTTAATGAGCTCAGTGATCAGGCCCTTGGATTCACCGCCACTGCTCCCAGGGGCCATGGATGAACTGGCTGGGGGACCGCCCAGCCTCTCACCTGTTTAACTTATTTCAGTGCTTTATAATAAAGGAAACACTAACAAAGCCATGTCTGTGCTGGATTGGCAGTGGCAACAAGCCTCACCCTGAGCACAGCCCTTGCTGAGATAGGGGGCAGTGAGAGGGAACCAGAGGTAGGCAGCAGTCAGGCTGAGTTTAATGACAGGGAGCTGGTCAGAGCGTTCACAGACCTCTGCCCACCCTTTGCCCATGACCTGGCCCTAAGAAGCCAGAAGCAGCCCACAGGGAGCAACAGTTCCTCCCCAAGGCAGGTAGCCATGGTCCCTTGGACTTTGTGCAAAATACTAAATGCTAATTTGGCATCAAGGGCCAGCTCTTGAGAAACAGATCTTTTGTGTAGCCGGCCCAGGAAAGGGAAGGTGGGTTAGGAGACCCCTGGCCAAGAGGACCAAAAAAAGGGAGAAGTGGGAAGGGACTAGGAAAGGACTCCCCTAACTTGGGAGCATAGGCACAGGGCAAGTCTGTGTAACTCTCCTCTGGGGCAGAGGGCAGACATCCAGTCAGCTGACATTACAGATCCTCATCTCCAATGCCCTCGAAGGCGAAATTGCCGTGGACGGCACCGGCATCTGTGCTGGGACTGCCAATCCCCCGCAAGCTCACAGCACTCAGCTTACTCTGTAACAGAGGGGGGAGGAAGGTCAGAGAGTAGCCCCCTGTGAGCCCCGTAGTCAAACCTCAACCCCGGAACTCACTGAGAGTTTGACCACGGACTCCCGGCTGGCATCTGGTGACTCCTGAGAACAAGGAGGTAGAGGAGTTAGATTGAGGAGCGGAGGCAAGGCAGGGCTGGGAGCCAAGGCACTGACTGACATTCACTTACGAGCAATGGTGGGGACTTCACTGCTTGCTGGCTGTCTGAACGTCTCAGGGTGCCCCCCACTCGCCGACGCAGCATCTGAGGACAGACCCGAAGCGCTAATAATGGCAGGAACACTCTCCTCAGAGCCCAGCCATTTGCCTCCCTCCCGAGAGAAACCTTATTCCCTGAAGACAACAGGAGAGCACAAAACCAGGCAACTGCCTGGTCTTGGATGCCGCCGTTTACCTTCCTGATACTGCCCCCAGACTTCTTCACCATCAGCTCATCCACCATGGACTGTAAGCAGATGCTCATCATAATGGCCTGAGGGGAAGGAGAGAGCTCGCTCAGTCTGATTGGAGACGTCATCCCTAGCCGGATCTCCTGATACAAGGACTCCCACTCACATGGAGTCCTGGAAGCCTAGACCTGGGGACCTACGAGCTCACACCTGTGGGCTGGTGATGGTGACCCACTGTAGACGGTCCTTGCTCATGAGGTATTCAAAAGCCAGTTCCAGACGGACCTCACCCCGGCCCCGGCTTGGACTGCTTGTACCTCCACTGGGAAGCGGCACCTAGAAGAGGAACAGGGCTCGAGCTGAGTTCATTGTGGCCAAGTTGTGGATCTCTGCAGCCTGGGATCTCAAGGCTTGCCAGGTCCCATCTCAGAACGTCTCCCTTCTCATCCCAACTCACAGCAGAAAGCCAGGAGTGCTCACCCAAGCCCTTGGGAAGCTGAGGCAGGAGGGTCATGGATGCCTTAGCCACATAGTTCCAGGTCAGTAATAGGAACATGACTAGACGTTGTCTCAAAAGACTAGAGAACAACTCACAGAGGAGGTGACCCGCCAGCATCGCATACGGGTGACCCGGAAAGAGCCTTCGCGGAGTTGCTGGCCAGGCAGCCGCAGCTGGAGACTGAGCTCGCTGTTGCCTGCGCTGACCACCACAGGGCAGTCCTTCTCTGGAAAGTCAGCCACGCAGGCATCGAAGCGCAGGTAACCATAGTGCCGCAGAGTCTGGGCCAGCCGCAAGAACTGCAAAGACAGTCACCAAGTGTGGTCAGTTACAGAGCGGGGTAGCTCAGACTTACCCTTGCAGGGAGACAAGGCAAAAAGCTCACCTCCTTCTTGGAGACTTTCTCTTGCAGAGATTTGAGCTGCCGGTGCTGCTCTTTGGTGACCAGGATCCACCCATGCTCGATATCTGACACAGTCTACAGACAGCGGAGACAAGGAATGGGAGGTTGGGGCTCCCAGTTAGTGGTTCCAATGATGTGATCAAAACGAGCTCTGTCAGCCTGACCACACTTTGAGGGCCATCTGCAGTGAGGCCTTGACCTTATCAGTTTAGAGAGGCCAGACTGTGTCAGGGGCTCTGATAGATAGTGTGATTCCGGGCACCTCCCCAAGAACCAGAGACATGGAAAGAGTCTTCTTGGTTAAGTGGAGTATCCAGGGCAAGGGTTCAGAGGTAGCTGCAAGCTCACCTGAGCATAAAGCAGGTTCAGGCCAACCCGGTTCTCCATGACATCGTCATCATAGGCAGAGTCCCAATAACTGTGAGGCCAAGGGACCGAAATGAGTGATGATAGGGCTAACCTGGGCTAAGGCAAAGGTAGGATGGGAAATGGACAAGCAGAAGCAAGTCCAACTATGGGCTAATTAATGGTGGACCAACGGCAGAAGGGTGGGAGGTGGGAGGAAAACATCCAGCATTCCTCCCTTGGCCAGATGAAGCTCCCTCAGCGTGTGGTGGCCCAGCAATCCAACCCAGGCCCTCTCCCACTCAGGCCCAGCCCTGACCTCTTTCTGAGCACAATCTTGTACTCATGACTCCGAAGACTAGTGACAGACACGTAAGGCAGCTCAAACTCCTGCAGCTTCCGTACAACTAGGGACGAAAAAAGAAGAGTGTGGTCAGACCAAAGAGGAAGGGAAACCAATGGAAGTGCTCGGAGGAACCGTCCCGTTCTGGCAAGAGGCAGACGGAACTCACTGGCGGAAGCAGTAAAGGCCAGAGGCACTCACAAGAAAAGGCTCCATCCTCTTTTTCTCGAACAAGGAAGAGACTAAAATACCCGATCAAGTCATCTGGAAGATCCAGCTTTGCAGCCACAGCCTGGGAACAGGAAGTACAGCTTATCCAACCAGCCAGTTCTAGTGCAGGACTTGGTGTCCACCGGGCAGAGGGGCTGTGCCCAACATGCACCTCACCTCCAGGACATCTTCGGTCTGATCGGAAGTCAGCACATTGACCAGAACTTTCTGTCCATTGCTGAGCAGGACTTCCAAGGAAACCTCCTCTGTGGGGACTTGCTGCGTCTCCTGTATGGACAAATAAGGACGGGAGGCACCACCCTGTTATATAGATCTAGGGTCCAGCTCAGACGCACTCTAACTTCCTAACCCCTCTGGTATCATTCTGAAATTCAAGCTGGGCTTCCCTTAACTTCCGTGGTGCAACAGAAGCTTTGTTCCATTAAAAAAAAAAAATGCCACGTAATAACTGTAATTAAAATTACATGGTTCCCCCATCAGGTCTTTCTCTTAAATATGGGTTACCTGTTGGGCCCGACGTAGAAAACTATTAAAGGTCTCGCTGCTCCCAAGCAATGGGTCTTGCCGAACTGTGGGGTCAAGAGAATGATATTCTAGTAACTCAGGGCTCACTCTTGGCTCCCCGAGTCCTCCTCTTTCGTAGGTCCCCCACCCCATTTCCTAGGCTGACGGTGGCCTGCCACATCCCCCGGCTGGCCTCAGCTCACACACTGTTTGCACCCTTGGCTGCCATCTATGTTGAGTCCAGTCTCCAGAACTCGGGAGATAACGACGATGTTAATCTAAAGCACAGCAGATACAAGTTCTCCCCGCCGATCTAAATTACCCTTACAACTGGTGTTATCCTAGTATTTCCTGGTGGTTTTTACTGCTCTGGAGTTTCAAATCCATGCTGGCCATTCACGCTGCTAACTAGGTAACATGAGCCAGGAGGCTTTCCAAACGCTGTAATTACGGGGCATATGACAGGGTCATCCGACTTTCTCTGTCCCCAGAGGTCCTCCAACAGCCTAGAGTTCATCCTTCCACTCACCAGCTTGCATGTACTTCTCTAACTGCTCTCGCCTCTGCTCTATCTCTGCAGGCGTCAGAGAGAAAAGCTTCTTTGGGGGGAAGGCAGGAAGCACGTTGGCCCCATACTCCTTCCGAAGCTATGTGGAGAGAGAGAGAATTCTTCCCGTAAACACAGGGACTGAGAGGTGGAAAATGAGACTCACCTCGTCCTCCTGGGTTCCCCTAACTACTCTCAGTGGTCATCTGAGAAAAAGATGACTTGGGCAGAGTCGGGACCTCGTGGATCTTGAGTATAAATTCTTTCATGTGTTAATGTGCATAAGCACCTTCATACTGTAGGGTGGGTTTCCACAGGGTCCAGGAACCCTCTGATTTATCCAGCGGGACTGTTCACTGAACCCTCACAGGAAAACATTTATAGGGAACACTCATATGCACAACTAATAAAGTCACAATATGCTCAGACAGTGGGTTGAAGGGACTTTGCTGATTAAACAATCTATTTTCCATTGGGAGAAACTGAGACCTGCAGAAATGGGGTAACTTGCTCAGGATCGACAACGAGCCGTCAGTGGAACCAGGGCTCTGTACAAAGTTAAATACAGAGCTCACCATCTGGTGAGGAAGAGAAACACTGTATCACAGATACGTGGCTATTGGAGCAGTTCTACACTGAAAGGAGCCAAGAACGAACGAGGAAATCAGTGAATGGTTTGTATTAGAAACGAGTTTCTAGGTTGAAGTTTAGGTGACGAAAGGAATATGCTTGAGCTAATAGGGTTCGCGTTTTGTCCATGCAGGGGCAAAGGATGAAAAGGCAGTTAGGTCAGAAAAGAAGGAAAGGCGGACGTGATTCTAGGGAGGAGCAGGTACTGTGAGAGACAGACAGGCTGCTTGGGGAGTTCCGGAAATGTCACGATAACAAGGCACACCTTCCACCGTGGCTGTTGTGATGAAAGGGGAATGCAATGAAAGGGGATTAATGTGCATGGGGGTGGAGGGGGGCGGGCTGGAAGCTGCATCTGGAGAGGGGCTTTCCTCCCACCTGCTCGTGCAGCCCCAGGAGCTGGCTGTAGCGCACCCGACAGTGCAGGACTCCATTCACGTGAATGTTATAGGCCTGAGGACACAAAAGCAGGCAAACATCTCAGGGTCCAAGTCCGAACCACCTCTTGCCCCCCGCCGCCCCCAGAAACCTGGCCGGAAGTTGCTTGACAGGTCCGTCCGTGGAACGTGCCCAGACTTCCCGGGATTTAGCCTGTTCTCCCACCCCCCACCCCCCACGCACACGCCCCCGGGGCCAAGTTCCAAGCAGAAGGCCCAGTTCAGGGGAAACTCGGACGCTTGTGCGGCAGCCTCCTTCCCGGAGATGACAGTCATGTCCACCACCGATGGCGGCCCGGCCGGGGGTTGGGGCGGGGAGAAGCAATCGCCCAAAGAACCTATTGGAGCTTGGGATGACTTCTGTACGAAGCTGAGACGGGAGACGGCTTGCAGGGAGGTTCGAAGGCTGGAGGCCGCTCCGAGGGCTCCGGCCCGTTATCCCCGCCCCGGCCCAGCTCCAGCAGCTCCTCACCACGTAGGCGGAGCCGCCGCTGTCCCCGCTGCGGGACTCGGTTTCAGGAATGGAAAAGTGCATGTTCCCCTAAGGCAGAGCTCCGGACTACCAGGGCCGTGGCGGCTCTGTTCGCTCGACTCCGCCACTCAGCGCGTCCCCGCAGCCCAGCTCGCCATTTTGGGGGGCCTGAACTCCGAGGTGGGACGGCTGTTCGGACGTCGGCTCTGCGAGCAGCCGCCTCGGCATGCTGGGAGCTGTAGTCGAGGGCCAGAGACGCTCCTCATTGGCAGCCCAACGTCCCGTGGTCCTCACCACCACCCGTAGTCCGGGGCGGGACCCGGTGCACGCCGGAAGTTGTAGTCCGCCCGGGGCTAACTCCGTTGGCCGGCGGCAGGGGACCCTACAGCCCAGGTGGCGCTGTCGTCTGAGTGACCTCGGCGGGAGGAGCCTAGGGCCGACAGTCATGGCTGCGGTGGCGGTGGCCGTTCGCGAAGGTGAGTGGAAGGCTGGATGCACCAACTGGTACAGGAGCAGATGAGCTTCGGTCGCAGGTGCCCAGCCCCGAGCGCCTCCGGGCCCTGCCTCCCGGTTTCTGCGCGTCGCCGGGGCTCTGGTTTACAGGATCCAGGGCGCAGCTCGGTGCTGCTTGCCGGCTGTTCCCAGAAGGGTGGCTGACCCTTTTCCTCCCCCGCCTGTCCTTTGATCCTGCCGCGCAGGGCGTCCCCACGCGGATCCCCGAGCGCCTCGCGCCCGGCAGCCGAGCTGTCTGTGGTCATGCCAACCCAGCAGCCTGCTGCGCGGACGGGTCTCCCCAAGCCCTCCCGGAGCCTCTCTGGTTCACTCTGTGCCCTGTTTTCTGATGCAGAGTCGAGATCCGAGATGAAGGCGGCAGAACTGTCTCCTCGGCCAGGGGTAAGTGAGGGAGACCTCTCAAGTCGCCTGTCAAGCGCTGCGCGGAAAGCTGGGTCACCTTCTTCATTCGGCCCCATCTCCCGTCCCCGTTCAGTTCATTTCTCAGTAGAGCCGGGATTTTTACAGAGCTTAACAGCATGGGACTCTGGCTCCGAAGAAGTTTCTGTCCTTATGAGGTGTAGACTTGTAACAGAAGTCAGAGAGGATCAGGGACTTAACCCTGCGGGAACCTAGTACGCATCCAGTAGTGTTGATACGCTTTTCGAATCGCCTGGGGAAGAGCAGTCACGGTGTCTGTGTCCCAGGCAGCGGGGCGGGAGATGACCCAAGAAGAAAAGCTTCAGCTTCGGAAAGAAAAGAAACAGCAGAAGAAGAAACGGAAGGAGGAAAGGGGGGCAGACCCAGACGTTGGCTCTTCTGTATCTGCAGCTCAATGTCAAGGTGCGCGGAGGTTTTAAAGGACTGGAGTAGGATGCTGGTTGAGGGCTTTCGTGGGGGGAGACAGAATAAAGTTGATTCGAGCAAGGACAGAAGAGGTTACTTGGGAGACAAAGGCAGAGGCGAACCGGGCCAGCCTGGTCTACACAGTGAATTCCAGGCCAGCCAGTGACCTATAAAGACAAAAAATAGTTTAGATAAACGAAAAGGGAAACTTTGGTTGGAACCGAGAGATCACCAGTCTCTCTCGGGCCTGGGCACTTCTTCCCTCTGTCTTTAGGAGCCCCAACCAGAGAACTCCCAGGACCGGGTAGTGAGCCGGGTCCTGCCGGGGAGAAAGTTCCAGCTGGCCGGAGCAAGGCCCAACTTCGTGCAGAAAGGAGAGCCAAGCAGGAGGCAGAACGGGCCCTGAAACAGGCAAAAAAGGGGGAACAAGGAGGACCCCCTCCTCAGGCCTGCCCCAGCACAGCTGGAGAAGCCACCGCAGGTATCTTCTCTTTGTGTTAAAACTCCACTGACTCCAAATTCTTGTGCCCAAGTGGCTTCCCATTTGTTTGTTTGTTTGTTTGTTTGTTGTTTTTTTGAGACAGGGTTTCTCTGTGTAGCTTCAGAGCCTGTCCTGGATCTCACTCTGTAGACCAGGCTGGCCTCAAACTCACAGAGATCCGCCTGCCTCTACTTCCCGAGTGCTGGGATTACAGGCGTTCACCACCACCGCCTGGCTCCCATTTAAACAAGAGTTTAAATTTTTCCTGTGGACTCCCCCTGCTCCATCTTCCCAACTTCCTAATTTCCTGCTGCCCCCATACTGCACCAAAAACACATGTTGAGACATCCGAGCGTCTCGAAAACATCTCATTAACTTTCAGGAGTGAAGCATCTCCCTGAGCACGCCCAGGTCGATGACCCCACACTTCTGAGGAGGCTTATTAGAAAACCAGAGCGACAACAGGTAAGAAGTAGGTTTGGTACTTAGAGAATTGCCCTGGGCAATCAAAGGTCTGGAACCGCACTGACTGGTGGGGTCAGAGAAGTGAGTTGGCTTTCTTTTTTTTCCAGCTTTGTCCCATAAGTTTTGAACTCTGAATTATTGATCACTTTCCTTTGGTTTGTTAAGGTTCCTACACGAAAGGATTATGGATCCAAAGTCAGTCTCTTCTCCCACCTACCCCAGTACAGCAGACAAAACTCCTTGACGCAGTACATGAGGTAGGATCTTAGGGAAATTGTTCTAACTTCTAAGTCTAGATTGAGGAACTCAGTGTTAAAAGTGGTTGGAAATTTGAGATGAGATGTGGCGTGTCGGAGTGGAGTAAACTCAAGGCAAAACTGCAGGACAAGGGGTGGGCTCTGTACTAGTGAAGGAAGTTCCTTTTTATCAGGGGCATGGGGCAAGAGGTACTCAAGTTCCCTTAAAAAGTATGTGACACCACCATCCCGTCAGCATCCCATCCTCTGTGATCCACCCAGCCATGGTACGACTCGGTCTGCAGTATTCCCAGGGCCTCCTCAGTGGCTCCAATGCCCGGTGTATCGCACTGCTCCGTGCCTTGCAGCAGGTATGTCCTGTATTCTCTGTGACTCTGCCCCACTCCGCAAGACTATCCCAGCATGCCTCCCCACAGAGGCCACTGGGACAAGGAAGGAATGACTCTCACGTTCTGAACGCTTTGCTAATGAAGCTTGCCTCTGTCCCGTTTTGGAGACCTTATTTAGGGAGCATTTTGCTGATCTGATTGTGTATTCTATAGGTGATTCAGGATTACACAACACCTCCCAACGAGGAACTCTCCAGGGATCTTGTAAATAAACTCAAACCCTACATCAGGTGAGCATGGCTATTCAGGTCCCTTTGCACCTTACTTGGTCCTTTCTTACGCCCTTCACCCTTTTCAGCCTGCTGTTCTCTCTTTAAGTCCTAACCTAGCACAAACAGCCATATTGTTGTTTCAGCTTCCTGACCCAGTGCCGCCCCCTGTCGGCAAGCATGTGCAACGCCATCAAGTTCCTTAACAAGGAAATCACTGGCATGAGCAGCTCCAAGCGGGAAGAGGAGGTGATGAAGGATTCTGGGAATGGGAAAGACACCTGCCTGTGGTTAAGATAGGCAGCACATTCTGAACTCCCAGAAGACATGTGTGGACACGCCACTCTGCCGTCACTAGTCACTGCTTAGGGAAGTGACTTGTGCTCTTGGTGTTTTGGGGCCCAGTCCAGGCTCATTGTTATATTCAAGCATATGGCATGATGATTTTTTTTTTTTTTTTTTTTTTTTTTTGAGCTGAGGACTGAACCCAGGGCCTTGCGCTTGCTAGGCAAACGCTCTACCACTGAGCTAAATCCCCAACCCGATTTTTGCTTTTTATTTATTTATTTATTTTTTGTTTTGTTTTGTTTTGAGACAGTCTATGTAGTCTTGATTGTCCTGGAGCTTGCTATATAGACCTAACTCAGAGATCCTCCTGCTTCCTGGGTGCTGGTGTCAAAGGTGTGCGCCACCATGCCTGGCACATATAGCGTGACAACCCGAGTGTGAGTTATATCCATGTTCTCTCAACATTTAGGCCAAGTCAGAACTTAAAGAAGCCATTGATCGGTATGTGCAAGAGAAGATTGTGCTTGCAGCTCAGGCAATCTCACGATTTGCCTCTAAGAAGATCAGTGATAGAGATGTGATCCTGGTATATGGATGGTATGGTCAACGCCTGACTGAGAAAACTGGGGAGGGGCGGTCAGGAGAAAAGTCTGCCCCTTGCCTTTGCAAACAGGCAGGCCAGCAGTTAGTCACTTTTCTGACATCTCTTCTCCATCCATATCTAGCTCATCTCTGGTGTCACGAATTCTCCGGGAAGCTTGGGCGGAGGGCAAGCGGTTTCGGGTGGTGGTGGTGGACAGTCGGCCCCGACTGGAGGGAAGGCATATGCTCCGTTCTCTGGTCCGTGCTGGGATCCCCTCCTCCTACCTTCTGATCCCTGCGGCCTCCTATGTGCTCCCAGAGGTGAGGGCTCTCACAAGAAAAAGGTGAAGGGCAAGGGTCTAGTCACACAGGCATAATCTTACCTTCTATTCTTTGGTTTTACATTTATTTATTCACTGTGGCAGGTATAGGGAAGTGAGCGGGGTGAGGGGTGGGGTAGACAAAGGCAGTGTGCCCTGGCTCCCATGTGGAGTCAGAGAACGCCTTTGGGAAGAGTCAGTTCTTTATTTCCACGTTTACATCTTGAGGGTGGAACTCAGACTGTCGAGCTTGGCAGTGATTTCACCCACTGAGCCACCTCACTGGCCCTTACCTTTATAATAATAATATTATTACTATATTGTTTATAATAACAATAATGATATATTAGTATATTATTAAAATTTTTCTTTGAGGTTATTTTTATTTTGGGGAGACAGGGTCTCATGTAGTCCTGGCTGGCCTGGACTCACAGAGATCTGCTTGCCTTTGCCTCCCAAGTACTAGGATTAAAGCTATAAACCACCACACCCAACACCTTTTATCCTTAATAGTAAAAGAAGCAACCAGTTACCCTGTAACCTGGTAATCCCAGCACTCAGGAGGCAGAGGCAGGTGGATCTGAGTTCAAATCCAGCCTGGTCTACAGAACAAGTTCCAGGACAGCCTGGGCTACACAGTGAAACCGTGTCTGAAAAACAAAAAACGAAAGAAAGGAAGAAAGCAACTGCTACATGTGGTAGCACAGTTTAGTCATGACAAGAAGATTATATTAAAGTATCAGCCCCTAAAAGGAACAGGCAGTTTCCCTGTTCTGAGATGATACAAGATGGCCAGGTGTTTTCTAAGAGCAGTCAACATGGTGTGTTGCTGAGTGTTGCTGTGCTGGACAGAAGCAGGGGACCTCGTTGCGTACTTATAGAACATGACTTTTTTTTTCTTCCCGTTCCACATTGTCTAAACAAACAGGTTTCTAAGGTGCTGCTGGGAGCCCATGCACTCCTGGCCAACGGCTCTGTGATGTCACGGGTAGGAACAGCACAGCTAGCCCTCGTAGCCCGAGCACATAATGTCCCAGTACTGGTCTGCTGTGAGACATACAAGTTCTGTGAGCGCGTGCAGACCGATGCCTTTGTCTCTAACGAGCTGGGTGAGCAGAGCCGAGCTGAGGCTTCGGGGACCTGGGAAGACTTGACGGGGAAGGGTAATTAAACCACGACTTCCTCTCTAAAAGGATGTCAACGGCCCGCTTCTCATTGCAGACGACCCTGACGACCTGCAGTGTAAGCGGGGAGAGCAGGTGGCCCTGGCTCACTGGCAGGACCACTCATCGCTCAGGTTGTTGAATCTGGTCTATGATGTGACTCCCCCTGAACTCGTGGATCTGGTGATCACAGAATTGGGCATGATCCCTTGTAGTTCAGTGCCTGTTGTCCTTCGAGTCAAGAGCAGTGATCAGTGAAAGGGATCGAGGGTCAATAAAAACATACTCCCTACCCCCACAACTCTGCTGTCTTTGTGTCTCTTAGAGTATCTCTACCTCCTAGGTCAGGAGCCCACACTCTGCAGCCCCCTCATCACCCACTGTGAACCTGTCTGTGGAAACCCTTCTTGGGTGGTTAGCTCCAGGCCAGGACTTTGGAGTAAGATGTTTTGTGTAGGCATCAAAGATATGCCTAGGCCAGGCGTGGTGGCCCTCCCAGAGCTCTCCTTTCATCCCAGCTAGGGTAGCCAGTCTCTGTAAGATTAAAGGCCAGCCTGGGCTACAGAGTGAGTCACAGGCCAGCCTGGGCTACAGAGTAAGAGCTAGTTTCAGACACAACTACTGGTGCAGGAGAAGGTAGCTCATTGGCTAATTCCCAGGGCACTTGCATTCAATTCCCAGCACCCATATGTTGCCTCACACCCATCTATAACTCTAATTCCAGAATATTCATTGCCCTCTTGTGAGCTCAGGCACCAGGCATGCATGCGGTGCACATACACGCAAACACAATGAACATACACATAAAATAATGGCTGGATTACATGGTGGCACACCTGTAATCCCAGCATTCAGGAGGCAGAGGCAAGATCTCTGAGTTTGAGACCAGCCTGGTCTACAATGCAAGTTCCAGGGCTACATAGAGAAACTGTCACAAAAACCTAAATGTAATTTTTGTTTGTTTTTTCAAGATAGGGGTTTCTCTGAAGCTTTGGAGCCTGTCCTGGACTAGCTCTGTAGACCAGGCTGGCCTCAAACTCACAAAGATCCACCTGCCTCTGCCTCCCAAGTGCTGGGATTAAAGGTGTGACCACCACTCCCAGCTCTAAATTGGCATATTTTGAGTACTTTCTATCTGTCAGAAACAGATCAGCCCTTTATACTGTTAATAGGCTAGTTGTGGTGGTGACGCTGGTAGGATTTGCTGCAGGAGGTGGAGCTAGGATCATGAGTTCAAGGCCAGCCTGCACTATGCATTTACCCAGCACTGGAGAGGCAGAGGCAGGCTGATCTTTGAGTTCGAGGCCAGTCTCGTCTACAGAGTAAGTTCTAGGACAGCCAAGGCTATGCAGAGAAACCCTGTCTCTAAAACAAAACAAAACAAAAAAGGTTAATACATCTTTATGAACCTTATAGATGAGGAAATGGAGTCACAGAGAGGTTAAGTTACTTAGCCAAGGCAACACAGCTGAGACATAGAAAAGTCATTTACTTAAAATAACACAGTTCAGCCAGATGGTGGTGGCGCACGCCTTTAATCCCAGCCCTTGAAAAGCAGAGGCAGGCGGATCTCTGTGAGTTCCAGACCACCCTGGTGGACAAATCCGAATTCCAGGACAACCAGGACTGATACACAGAAACCCTGTCTGGAAAACAAAAACAAAAAACAAAACAACAATAAAACCAACACAGTTCATCAGAACTTGAATCAGGATATGGTCACAGCAGTCTGAACTCAAATCCTTAAGATTTTGGCTTTTTAGGCAAGGCAGGGTTTTATGGAACCTAGGGTTGTGGACAAGGATGGCCTTGAACCTGAAGTGACACCTTTAATCCCATCAATCAGGAAGCAGAGGTAGATCTGAGTCTGAGGCCAGCCTGGGCTACATAGTCCCCCAAGTCCTGGGGATACAGATGTGTACAAACACCAGTTTATGAGATACTGTGGACTGACCCAGAGCTTCATGAATGTCAGGCAAGCATTCGCCTGACTCAGCCATGTTCCCGGCCAATTGGGGGTTCTTGGTTTTCTCTTTTTGAATCGTTGGCTATGTTGCTGGGAATGGTGGCTCACAAGTGTCGACTTGCAGTTTCAGGGGATCTGATGCCCTTGGACCCCCACAGGCACCTGCACACATGTGGGAAAATAAACTCACTCAGGCATACATACACATAAAAATAATTTTTAAAAAATTGTTGGTTTTACTCTTTTGGTTTTCTGGGGGGCCTACCACCAAGCTCCCAAATAAATTCACATGGAGTCTTATTATTACTTATAATGGCCTGGCCTTAGCTTAGCTTGTTTCTAGCCAGCTTTTCTTAAATTATCCCGTCTACCTTTTGCTTCTGGGCTTTTTGTATATTCTGAACCACTCCTTGAGGACCTGCCCAGTGTCCTGAGGTCATCTTATATAAAGTCCCCTTTAAGAAAAAATCCCTCCCCACTTAATAAACTTTCCATGTGGACATGTATTTGCATGATGTAACTTTCCACAGCTCTATGTCTGCAGCCTGCCAACTTGTCTGCATGGCATGTCTCCCTCACCTACAGGGGCACTTTGGCCCAACCCGCCAAGGCCTCCTGCTTGTCAATTCATAACACTTTTACCTTTCTCTCTTTTCCTTTTTAACATTTATTTATGTTCATTGGTGTTTTGCCTGCATGTATGTCTGTGTGAGGATGTCAGATCTTGGAGTTACAGACAGTTGCGAGCTGCTATGTGGGTGCTGGGATTTGAACCTGGATCCTGCTGAGCCATCTCTCCAGGCCTCCTTTCTCTATTTCTATATTTCTTTTCTTTCCTTCTCATTCCATGTCTGGCTGTGTGGCTGTGTGGCTGGCTCGCTCCTGAAGTCCTCCTCTTCCCAGATTTCTCTTCCTGTTTTATTCTCTCTGCCTGCCAGCCCCGCCCATCCTTTCTCCTTGGCCATTCAGCTCTTTATTAACCAATCAGGTGTTGTTGTTGTTGTTGTTTTTTAAGATTTATTTTATTTATTATGTATACAGAAGAGGGTGCCAGATCTTATTACAGATGGCTGTAAGCCACCATGTGGGTGCTGGGAATTGAACTCAGGACCTCTGGAAGAGCAGTTGGTGCTCTTAACCTCTGAGCCATCTCTCCAGCCAGGTGTTTTGACAGGCAAGGTAACACGGCTTCACAGAGTTAAACAAATGCAACATAAAAGAATGCAACACTAGCCAGGCATTAGTGGCGCATGCCTGTAATCCCAGCACTCGGGAGGCAGAGGCAGGCGGATCTCTGTGAGTTCGAGGCCAGCCTGGTCTCCAATGCAAGTTCCAGGAAAGGTGCAAAGCCACACAGAGAATTCCTGTCTTGAAAAACAAAACAAAACAAAATAATGCAACACTAAAACAAATCTATCACTTCTTAATATTCTACAACAAAAAGGGTTGGCTTAATTCACGCCTCCCAAGTGCTGGGGATTGGTAGGCATGAGCCACAATGCCTGGCTCTGCCTTTATGGTCTTCGGGTTAGTGGATAATATGGGAAGATACACAAACTATCTTCACTGTGAGCCAAAGGCAACACAAACAGGATCCTTGAATGTGGTGACTGGGTCAAGCTAGCATGGTTCTCTTCACTGGGTAACACCTGATGGGAGTCCTTGGAAAAGGACTCAGTAAAAGAATTGGGAGGTAGATCAGCAAAGGATATAGCTTAATGTGAAAAAATGGTTCTTGGGCTGGAGAGATGGCTCAGAGGTTAAGAGCACTGACTGTTCTTCCAAAGGTCCTGTATTCAATTCCCAGCAACCACATGGTGGCTCACAACCACCTGTAATGAGATCTGGTGCCCTCTTCTGGCCTGCAGGCAAACATCCAGACAGAATGCTGTAAATATAATGAATAAGTAAGTCTTAAAAAAATGGTTCATAGCAGAAATGGCCAGTTGCAGATTTAAGTATTGTTGATGCTAAGACAGAAGCTTAACACTGAGAGATAAAGCTACCAAGGTAGGTAAACTGGACCTGAATTGAGAGTCAAGCTACCATAAGCTTTGGAATGGAAATCATCTATGTTGTCTGTAAAGATGTTTGTTTGTCTTTGAGACAGGGGTCTCACTGTGTAGCTCTGGCTGTCCTGGAGCTCACTCTGTAGACCAGGCGGGCCTCTAACTCACAGAGATCCACCTGCCTCTGCCTCCCAGAGTGCCGGGATTAAAGGCGTGCACCACCACTGCCCAGTTGTTTTTGGTTTGTTTTTTTTAATTTCCATATAGGACAAAGGGAGAGTGAATTGTGTGAGAATACTCATCATTAGATGCAACAGTTATCAAAACTTGCCGCTTTTTGTATCCTTCGACACAAGGACTCACAGCCTTGAACTGTGTAGCTGGTGTTGGCCTTGACCTTCGGCTCCTCCCACTGCCACTTCCCACGTGCTGAAATATGCCACACTTTTAGGTTTTTTTGTTGTTGTTACTGTTTTGTTTTGTTTTGTTTGTTTGTTTTGGTGCGGGAGCAGGGAAAGGTAACTGCCTGGTAGCTGGGACTCTGATGGGTAGGGACTAGGAGCTAGAGACCTGATGTGCCAGTCTGGAGATGGGAACTTACTTAAGATGTATACTTATTCTGGTGATCTGGTTCGGTGGCTGGGCGGTGCCTTCTTTTGTGTTCTCAGGTCACATTTTGCTCCTTTGTCAACTCCTCAGCTGCTCTTGTTTCCTCAGATTGCAGACTGTAGGATTCTGAATTCTCTCCTGGATGGATTTCAGCTGAGCAGGGTAGTCTGAGCAACACCTCCAAGTTGTTGGGTTTCACTTACACTTTTGATTTTATTACGTTTAATTGGGGGGGGGGTACACAAGGGTGGCAGCTCTTCTTTCTCTTCTCCTTTGCTGAAGTTACAGCAAATCCCAGACAATCATTTTCATGCTGGCAGACTTCAATGTCTCTCTCTCTCTCTCTCTCTTTTTTTAGAGCTGAGGATCGAACCCAGGGCCTTGTGCTTGCTAGGCGAGCACTCTACCACTGAGCTAAATCCCCAACCCTGTGTCTCTTAAAAATACAGAAGTTTTTAGGTTCTAGGCCCTGGGTTCGGTCTTCAGCTACAAAACAGAAGTTCACACATAATAACGTTTCTTTAGAATTATCTAACTCATAATCAAATGTTCATGGTTGTCTCAAAATTGGCTTTTTACAGTAGGTTACTTTGAATCAGAGTCCAAACAAATCCATACAATTGATTGTTATAGCTCAAAAAGCAGGGCTGGCCAAAAATATCAAAAAACAAAACAAACAAACAAAAAAACCAAACTCAATCCGGGCAGTGGTGGTGCACGCCTTTAGTCCCAGCACTTGGGAGGCAGAGGCAGGCGGATCTCAGTGATTTCAATGCCAGCCTGGTCTACAAAGCAAGTTCCAGGACAGCCAGGACCATTACACAGAGGAAAACTCGTCTCAAAAAGCAAAAACAGAATAAATAAACAAAAAGACAAACTAGGCATGGAGGTTTGTGCTTATAATGAGAATACTTAGGAGGCTGAAGTAGGTCAATGATTAGCTCCTAGGGTAAGGGATGGAATTGAGAAAGAAGGGAATTTGAGCATAAATACATCAAATGTGTTATATCAACATTGAGAAATGAATTAATTGCTCACAGGGTTAGTGAAGTTTGAAAAATCTTCACTTGATGCCTTTGTGTTTTGGAATATTATTTTAAGATATATTACATTTGTTTATGCTGTGGAGTATTTGTTTTAATGATGCAAAGATGTGTGGCATTCTTTTATGTTGCATTTGTTTAACTTTGTGAAGCTGTGTTACTTTGCCTGTCTAAAACACCTGATTGGTCTAATAAAGAGCTGAAGGGTCAATAGCAAGGCAGGAGAGAGGATAAATAGGGGGAGAAATATGGGAGAAGGAGCAAGAAAACTAGGAGAGGAAGGCACCATGGGCCAGCCACCCAGCTAGCCATGGAGTAAGAGTGGAAGTAAGATATACAGAAATAAAATGAAAAAAAAAAAAAAAAAAAAGGATTGGGGATTTAGTTCAGTGGTAGAGCGCTTGCCTAGCAAGTGCAAGGCCCTGGGTTTGAGCCTCACCTCAAAAAAAAAAAAAAATATATATATATATATATACACACACACACACACACACACACACACACACACACACACACACAGAAATAGAGAAAGGTAAAAGTCCAGAGGCAAAAGGTAGATGGAACAATTTAAGAAAAGCTGGCTAGCAACAAGCCAAGCTAAGGTCAGGCATTTATAAGAAAGACTAAGCCTCCCTGTGTGATTTATTTGGGAGCTAGGTGGTAAGCACTCAAAAAACCCAAACAACCAACTACACGTTGTATCTTGAACTTTGGGCTACAGGGCATCTTTTTCAAAAATAAAGCCATTAATTTTATGATAAAAATCAAAGGGAACTTAATCAGAGGCAGGAAGATTTTAAGATATTTTGTTCATTACAGAAGTACATCTGTGACTCCCTCTACAATGTTGAGGAGCCAATACCTAGAGGAAGATATCCATTCAAAGTGCTGCCTTTGGACATAAGGGATATGAGAAACCAGTTCTGGTTTTCTCCTTCCTTTCCTCCTATAGGTTTTGCCTAAATTTCATACTTTTTTTCTTTTTAAAGGGTCTGGGTTACCCAAGTAGGGCCTTAAGTCCTGGACTCAAGAGATCGTCCTGCTTCAGCCTTGAGAACTTAAGGACTATTGGAGGGAGCGGACATACCCCGCTTTTCCCTTACTTCTTTTTCATTTTCATTTTTTTTCTCAGACGTCTCATATAGTCCAGGCTGCTTCCAACTTCCAAGTAGTCGGGGTTGACCTTGAACTGCTGATCCTCTTGCCCCCACTTCCCAAATGCTGGCATTATAAGTGTGCGCCATTATGCCCGACTTCTACACTTTTCCTCAACGTTTCACCGACGGAATTAATGGACACGACTATTTGGAAAAGGAAAGGCTGGCTCGTTCCACCCTTTCCTGTTCATTTTATTCTCCCTCCTCCTGGGTGTGGGCAGCCCTGTAAAATATAGATATATATATGGTTTGAAATGGCTCAGACAAACTTGCTGCATCTGTTTGCTCCATCACAGGCACTCCCAGAGACGGGGTGGCGCGGGGCCTGGCGGTAGGGCTGACGATCACCCAGGCTAGCCTAGCCCGCCCCCGTGCCCCCGGTTCTTCCCTTCCTCGGCCTCTTTCCAAACCCTCCTTGCTATTTTCTTCCAGTCTTTTGCTCATTCAGTAGATCCTCTCTGGCAGTCGGCGGCGAGGGTTTGTCTCCTAGTCCGTCGAAGCTCGGGGTTGCAGTTAGCAATCAGTGTGGTCTGGCTCTGTTCGCCACCAGGCCCGCGTGCCCGAGTGGCACTGCAGGCCCGAACGCTGGGCGACGGGCACAGCGCGACAACAGCAACCTCAAAGCTTTTAAAGCAAGGCCCGCTTGGGGAAGCCACCGTGCCGCGCAGGCGCCGACCTCCCCTTCCGGTTGCTGAAATTCCCAGAAGGCCCTGCAGTGTCCCAGGGCCGCGGAAGCCGAGCTCCAGCTCGCGGGCGTCGGAGGGCTCAGCGCCGATCCGCGCCGCGCCGCGCCGCGCCGCGCTGCATTATGGAACACAGAGTTTAATAGAAAACTCGGCGGGGAACGCACTCCCGACCCAAGCTGGCGTTTACCTTGTGCCGGGGGCGGGGCAAGGGAGAGCCGCTCGAGATTTCGTCATAAAACCGCGACCCGACAGGCGGCGCCATCTTCGAACTTGGACTTCCGGAAGGACTTTGGCGCGGGTGAGTGTACCGCAACGGGGTGTGCGGGGGACCCAGAATTACTCCTCCCCTTCTTTCGCCGTAGCGCTAAGGCACTGGGAACCGACTCCCGATTCCGCTCTTACCCCCGCGCAAGGCAGCGCGCCTCCCAGCCTTTGCGCGACTCCAGAAAACCGTCGCGCTCCCGCCTCAGTCCCCACTGTGGCCACTGGGCATCCCCCATCTCTGCCAGCCTGTCTTACCCTCTTCCCCCACGCGGTGTGTGTAACGCAGGGACCCGGGGCCAGGCTTCCGCGCTGTTTGCGGTGCTCCCCGTGGACTCGGTGAACCTGCAGTTGTCCTCAGGCTTAGGGAGATCGGGGCACGCCTGCTGCACAGGCTAGTGGAGAAAGCTGCCCCCACGGCCAGGATTGGGGAATGGCAGGTGGTGATGTCTAGACTGATGGCAGTCTGTCCCTCTCCTTGTGCTCGGTTCCCTCTTAGTGTGTCTCAGCCTTTTCCTCCAAGTGGCTCTAACCCCGGGGGTTGTGCCCCGCGCGCTGCAACCCCATTGGCGCAGCCAAGGGCCAGTTATGTTTCCTTGTTTGGTCTTTTTATTCCGCGGCAAGTTGGCCGTCGGCTGGGCAAGACAGAGATGGCGACTTCACCCCCACAGGAGGCAATTCACTTTACTGGAGAGGTTTAGGATATGATCAGATATGTTTGCCTTTGGGAGCGTATTGTTATATAAGCTAATCCTTCGCTAACGTTACCTTTTACCGTTATCAACTGTTGTGCCATTTTCATAATCGTTTCAAGTTGTTTTACTTTTCAAGTTTACACTCCTTGGTCTCTAGCAGTATAAACTGAAAATGTGAGTTGCAGGCTTCGGTGCAAATTAAAATAAAAATACAGCCAAATGAAAATGTTCATTTTGTGCCAGTAAAAATATCTGATAAGTCACCAGTTGGATGATAGGAATGCCTTGGGGAACAGTGTTAAACCAGTGTGTGTGAAGTGAGCCCATGTTTATGATGTAGTGTTATCTAATTGGTTTTTCTTTTGCCCAAGTAGTCAGGTTAGCAACCTGAAGCAGCAAGGGAATCAAACCGTTTGAGATGTAAAACTCTAATTAGAATTTACTAAACTTCTTCCTTTACTATCCAAAATTTGTAAACTCTTAAGTAGAAATGACATCACTCAGCTGGCATTGGTGGCGGATGCCTTTAATTCCAGCACTCTGTGAGTTCAAGACCAGCCTGGTCAATAGAACTAGTTCCAGACAGTCAGGGACTCACAGAAAAACTCTGTCTGGAAAACAAAAACAAACAAAAAAAGAAAGTAAACCACTCACTGCCACTGCCTTTCACCAGAAGTGAATCTTCAAAAGGATTTTGTGTGTGTGTGTTGAGTCACTCTGAAAAAAGTTATGGGCTAACAGATGTATTTACCATGAATCAAATTTGAATACTGTAGTAAGTCAGATAGGCAGAATCTTACAAACTCCCAAACAAGATAGATTTTCGTCTTCACTACAGTCAGAATATTGTTTTGTTGTTGTTTATTTTGCAAGGCCTTTATTTTAGACAGTTCTTTACTCGGGGTTGGCATTGAACTCCAGATCCTTTAGCTTCAACTCCCAAGGGCTGAGACTACAAGAATTCACCATCATGGCCAACTGAAACCTTTAAATTTGAAATAAGAAAGCCAGGTGGCAACGCACACCTTTAATCCCAGCACTCAGGAGGCAGAGCCAGGCGGATCTCTGTGAGTTCGAGGCCAGCCTGGTCTACAGAGTGAGTTCCAGGACAGGCACCAAAACTACACAGACAAACCCTGTCTCGAAAAACAAACAGGAAAAAAAAACAAAAAACTTTATTGACCCCCCCCCACAATAAGCCATTTATTTATTTATTTATTTATTTATTTATTTATTTAATGAATATGGGTATTTTGCCTGCATGTATGTCTGTCTGTGCACCACTGTAGTTCTGGTTGATTGTGAGCCACTATGTGGGTGCTGGGAACCAAATCCAGGTCCTCTGCAGGAGCAGCAAGTTCTCCTAACTGCTGAGCCATCTCTCCAGCAGGGGACACCCCTCCCCCAAGCTGCCTTGATCTATAAATTGAGGTCTTCCTTGTTTCAGTATTTGGAGGAGGGGGAGTGTGAGAGAAGACGGGGTCTTCCTGTATCTCTGCTGTCTGGAAGTCTCCATCTTCTTGCCTCTGCTGCCTTCTGCTGGGTTACAGGCGCCAACCACCCACTCCTCCCCTCTTCTATTACAACTTTTTGTTTTGGTTAAAACAGAGTCTTAACTGTGTTCTAGGCAAGTTGATGTAGACCAAGCTGGCCTTGAACTCACAGAGGTTAAAGGCATGTGCCAACACCCCCAAACCTCTTCTACTAAATTTTTTGAAGTTTTGTTTTTTTCTCTTCTCATTTCTTCTTTATTTGTGAGACAAGATCTCTTATGTTTCACACAGGCTAGTCTTGAACTCCTGACCTCTTCACATCGCCTCCTAGGATTACAAGTGTGTGCCATCACACTTGCTTTCTTTTTTAAACCATAAAGTACTTTAACCAGGAAGGTGGAGCACACTTCTAATCCCAGCAGAGGCAGGCAAATTTCTGTCAGGTCAAAGCCAGCCTGGGCAGCACAGAGAAACCCTGTCTTTAAAACGGCAGCAAAGCCCCTGAGTTGTTAGCCCGCCGCTCAGCTTCTCCGTCCTGTCATTTTTCTGTCACTGGCCCCTTTCCTCCTTGCGGCCTGTGGCTTCTCTCAAACTCGCCCCTTAGTCTCACTTTTTAGCAGTATAGTTTGAATTTGCTGTTTTTCTTTCTGCAGATTAATCTCTAAGAATTTATGTTTTCACTTACTTCCTTCCCTGTGGCTGCAATCTACTTAAACTGCCTTGCCGTTGTTCCTCTTGTTCCCTAGGTCCTGTAGTTTTTGTGTTTGCTGAAAATTCCCTTCTGTTTTCTGGAATAGTTCTTTTGAAAGGTACTTTTCAACTTTTTTTCTTCCTGTCCTGTCTGAGCATAGGCCCCACATTGGATCCTTTTTTGCTTATTACTGGTTTTGAATGGGATGCAGGTCTTCTCTTTACCAAAGAGCAATGATACCGTACACAGTATCTTTAGCATATGGGGTTGCGTTTAGCCTCACCACTTGGGGTAGAGGTTTATTGCTGCCATTTACAATAGGACTAGAGCTACTTACAAGAAGAGAGGTAGGTGGGGGCTTTAGCTTGTGCATTTCTTTTAGAATTCATGTGAGCACACTCTTCCATTGAGCTTGGTGAGTTCTTTATCTTTAGTTATGTCTCAGTCTATGGAGTGTTCCCTCCTGGGAGTTGCCCCTTGTCAAAGGCAAACGGGTTGTCCTGACCAGAATCTGGACCCTTACGGAGTTGTATTTGCTCAAAGTTTTGGTTTGTGGTCAGCCCTTCTGCCAGCCCTTTGTCTGTGGTTATAGATCTGATTTTTCTGGGTTCATTAAGATTTGGGGTACTTTAGTCCATTATTTGATATGAGAAAGTTCTCTTAATGTGATAGGATGGTCTTTAATTGTATTGTAGCCAATAGGCACCCCTCTCCCCAATTCAAATGTAACGTCGATGGCTAGGTTCTAGAAAACTCTTACTCTTGTTTCTACCCTCCCTCCCTTCCTCCCTCCCTCCCTCCCTCCCCCCTTCCTCCTTCCTTCCTCCCTGCCTTCCTTCCTTCCTGATCTCATGTAGTCCAGGCTAGCTTTGAACTCCCAGGTGCTAAGATTTCAAAGTGTGCTACCCTACTTAGTCCAGCTCAGCTCTTATTCTCTAGGGAATCTGCTCCTTTACTAACATACACAGAACTGGAGGTTGCCTCTGAGTACCCTACTTTAGCTTGGCCTAGGTTTTATAGTATCTGGCAACCCTGTATATTTACTAGTAAGAGGCTTGCTGTATTATACCCCAAGCTGGCCTCAAATTCCTGGGCTCCAATTACCCTTTTGCTCCTGTTTCCATAGTAACTAGGACTTTGCCACCACACCGTCACACCTGCCTGGCAGCTGTTGTTTAGTCTGTTTTTAGGAAGTTACAATTCTTTCCTAGAGGCGCATAAGTTTATCTCCTTTTCCCTTGTGGGAGGGATCTGAGTATGATTCGACTTATTGTTTTTTAGTAAGAATTAAGTTAATTGTATATTCACTTCCATATCCTTATGAAGATATATGAGGTTTAAGAAATATTCATAAAGCATTTAGTATTATGTTTGGTATGTAGTAAGCAGTGAATAGACAGTAGCTTATTATCTGATTACTTATTTACTGTGCTACATGAGAATGTAAATCTCAAGAAGGTAGCATCTTGCTTGTCTTTTTTTGTTGTTTTTGTTTTCTTTTCTGAAACAGGGGCTTGTGTGTAGCCCAGGCTAGTCTCAAAATCACAGCCTCTCTCCTGCCTCAGCTTCCCGGGAGCTGGGATTACAGGTGTGCACTACTATGTTCAGCTCCTGTTTGTCTTATCGTTTGCTAGTTCCTGACATAATAACGTGGTGTGGGGCGGGGGAATGAGGGGGGGGTACACGTGAGCATGTCGAAGTCGGAGCACACCTTGTAGAAGTTGGTTTTCTCCTTGCAGCATGCTGTGTGGACCAGGGGGATTGAACTCAAGTCTCCAGACTTGGCAGCAAGCATCTTAACCTACTAAGCCATGTTACCACCCCAGTAGTTACTTGAATGAATAAATGAATGAACGATCAATCAGGATGCTTGGGTTTCTTGTTGTGGGATGAAGGGAAAAAGAGAAAACTCTGAGCCTCTACAAATAGCTTCAGTGTTCCACTCATTGCTATATCTCTGTGTGCAGGGCAGCCATTTTGGGGGGGTGCTGATGGATACCTGCGGGGTCGGCTATGTTGCCCTGGGGGAGGCCGACCCCGTGGGGAACATGATTGTGGTAGACTCTCCTGGACAAGAAGACCTGAGCCAGCTGGATGTCAAGGCCTCCAGTGTGGAGGCCTCCATTGAGATGCCACTGCCTACCCCTTTGTCTGGCTTTGAGGATTCTTCTGACAAGAGGAGGCTTCCTCCAGAGCAGGAAAGCCTCACCAGGTTGGAGCAGCAAGGTATGTGCTTTGCCCTAGCTCTTCTTGTCTCTCCATGCTTACTTAGCTTGAGATGAAAGAGAGAGCATGTTGAGCTCATGGATTCTTACGAACTTGGTACTGTATACTGTACCCCAAAGAACCTTGAGCTCTGATCCGATCTCATAGACCATATTCTTCTCTACAGATCTTTCTTCAGAGATGTCCAAGATCTCAAACCCTAGGGCTTCAAAGCCTCCCGGGAAGAGAGGTGGTAGGACACCAAGAGGCCCTAAAAGGCCTCAGCAACGTAAACCTCCATCCACCCCTCTGGTTCCTGGTCTCTTAGATCAGGCCAACCCTCTGTCCACCCCTATGCCTAAGAAACGAAGTCAAAAGTCCAAGGGAGACCTGCTACTTCTGAAGTTGTCCAAAGGCCTAGATCAGCCAGAGTCTCCACATCCAAAGAGGCCCCCTGAGGACTTTGAGACCCCTTCTGGGGAACGACCCCGCCGAAGGGCTGCGCAAGTGTAAGGATTGTGGGACACAGCCTGGTGGAGGGTGGTGGTAGAGGGGGGAAGGTGGGGCAGATGTTGGAGAGATGGGAAGACTGGTGAGGTATCAGGTAAGTAGGGGTGGTGTCTGGGTGCTGGGTGGGGTCAGCCCTGTAGCTCTTAAAGCCACTGTGGTGGGTATGTGTTGCTAACTTTTGTATCTAAATGATTTCTTTCTGTACCTCATACTCCATCACATTTTTTGTTTGTTTTGTTTTTGTTTTGAGACAGGGTGTCGCTGCCTAACCCAGGTTGGCCTCGAACTTGCGATCCTCCCACCTCAGCCTCCCGAGTGCTGGGATTGCAGGCGTGCGCCACCACACCTGGCTCTCCATCACATTTTTCACAGACTTCCCCCAGGTCTTCATTGCTTTTACCACTCAATATATTTCAATGTTTCTGTGCCTCCCCTTCTTCCCCTGCCCTTTATGTTCTGTGTGTTAGAGTAAAGAGTGCATTGGCCTAGAGTTAGAAAGCTGGGACTCAGATCCTTGGTACCTGCCTTGCCTATGCCAGGTCACTTAATTCTCCTGGACTTCTCTTTATGTATCTATTGGAGGGAAGGGGAAACTGGCATCTGCTTCACAGCATTGCTGAGATAGTAAAACAATAAGTCTGGAAATGTGGGCTCCGTTCAGTGCTTGCGAGCATGGCTCTGACTCCACCTTGTCCCACAGGGCACTGCTGTACCTCCAGGAACTGGCTGAAGAGCTCTCAACAGCCCTGCCTGCTCCGCTGTCCGGCCCTAAGAGTCCCAAGGTGAGCAGCCCCACGAAGCCGAAGAAGACGCGGCCAGCAGCCTCTCAGGGTGACGAAGATGGAGGTGCTCGGGATGAAGACTTTGTTCTTCAGGTCGAGGGTGAAGATGAGGAGGAAAGTGAGGCCCCGAGTGAGAACTCCTCTGATCCTGAGCCTGTTGCACCCCGAAGCACCCCACGAGGACCCGCTGCAGGGGTAACTTGAGTTGACGAAAAAGGGTGGGAAGATGGGAATTTTAGGAAGCACCTGAGTACCCAGAAGGATGACTTTGACCTCTCATAGCCAAAACTAGTACCAAGAAAAGGGAAAACTTCAGGAATGTGATGTATTGGAGAGGTTATAGGGGAGGAACACCGTGAATAAAATGGCTCACTCCAGAGTGTTTTCTTCTAGAAAGCACACGTCTGGACAAGGATCCTGCCTCTACTGAGTGCTACAAAATGACTTAGATTGGTGGAGGGTACTAACTGCTCACATTTTACAGAGGGGTGGCATTTGAGCTGGGCCTTGAAGGGCAGGTGCAGTTCTCCAGGGTGGTGTGTCCCCAGAGGGGCATGGACTGCAGCAGAGAGCAGGGTCTGGGTAGTAGTGTCATAGGGGATCGGTAGAGGATGACAGGATTTACACTGGTCAGCCAACACGTGCTGGTTTGTTTGGTTTGGACTGTCGTGAATATTCATAACATAAGCTTACCGTTTAAAAATGTGCAGTTCTGTGGCTTTATTATACCAAAAAAAGAAATCTATACTATTGTGCAGCATTACCATTCATGTCTGGAATTTTTTTCTTTTCTTGTGGTCCTGAGGATTGAACCTGAGTCCTCATGCATGTTAGGAAGTGCTCTTGCTGACCTACATACCCAGCTCTTTTTTTTTTTTTAACATCTTTCACTTTTCTATTTTAAAGTTTGAGACACAGTTTCACGAAGTTTCTAGGGTGGCCCTAACCTCACTCTGTAGCCAGGCAGGCCTTGGGCTCACAATCCTAGTGCCTCAGCCTCTTGAGCAGTTAGGATTATCAGCCTGGGCCGCCAGGCCCGACTGCTTTTAACATTCCAGCTAAAGCTGCAGAATCTTTTTAAGTCAAAAAAGAACGTGGGTAGAAAGTAGGACAAGCTTCAGTTGACACCCAGAAGACAGCTTTCATTTATGCAGATGAAAGTTACAGAGTCCTAGTCAGCCAATGAGGAAAGCAGAGATGAGAACCCACCAGGGAGGTGATCCGGCTGTGGGGCATCCTGCCAGTAGGTGTCAGGATGTGGAGTGGGAGGTGTCTGTGGCCACGAGCCCGCAGTGTAGTTATCTGGTCTCCAGTGTGTGCCTTGAGTGTGCAGTTAAGGTAGCTCTAAGACCCTCAGTAATCAAGTGATTCTTTGAGATCAGTTTTAGTTTTTGAAAATAAAAATGCAACAAATCCAAAATATTAAAGAGTGTATATATGTCTGTGTATATAATATATATATTATATATGTGTGTATATAATATATATATATATATAAAGACTGTCATCCAAATAGTGTCTGGGTACTTGTGTGCTGGAGTGAATATGGAGTAGACAACTCGAGAGTCTGCTCTTCCCACCATTGTGTGGCCCAGGGATCTAACTTAGGTCGTCAGACGTGGCAGCAAGCTCAGCCTGCTCAGCCATCTTGCCAGCCCTACAACTTTTAATATTTTTAGACATGTTCTTATTATGCTTCAAGCTGGGCTTTACCTCTGAGTAGTTCAGACTGGTCTCAGCACTGACCCTCCGGCCACAGTTGTGTTAGCACTAGCTTTACAGGTGTGCACCGCCACAACCAGCATAGACAGGAGCTTTGTTGGGTAGGTACACGTGTGTGTAAGTGTGTGTACTTACCCATATGTGTGTACATGTGTGTGGAGGCTAGAGGTAGACTTGAATGTCCCCCTCTATCACTATCGCTCTCCGATGTATTTTTTTTTTTTTTTAGATTGGGTCTCTTTTCTCCCCTAAATGCTGGGGTTAGAGGCGTGAGCCACCATACTTAACTTTTCTTTCTTTTTCTCCTCCTTCTTTTTTGAGCTGAGGATCGAACCCAGGGCCTTGTGCTTACTAGGCAAGTGCTCTACCACTGAGCTAAATCCCCAGCGCCCCCCTTTTTTTTTAATAACTTACTTATTTTTATTTCATGTTTTGTCTCTGTGAAGGTGTCAGATCCCCTGAAACTGGAGTTATAGGCAGTTAGGAGTTGCATGTGGGTGCTGGGAATTGAACCTGGTTCCTCTAGAAGAGCAGCCAATGCTTTTAACTGCTGAGCCATCTCTCTAGCCCCTATTTCTTTCTTTCTTTCTTTCTTTCTTTCTTTCTTTCTTTCTTTCTTTCTTTCTTTCTAAATTTATTTATTTATTATGTATACAGAAGAGGGCGCCAGATCTCATTACAGATGGTTGTGAGCCACCATGTGGTTGCTGGGAATTGAACTCAGGACCTCTGGAAGAGCGGTCAGTGCTCTTAACCTCTGAGCCGTCTCTCCAGCCCCTATTTATTTATTTATTAATTTAATTGAGTTCTGATTTTTCTTTTTGCCTTAGTCTTTAATGTGGCTCTGTAGGCCTACAGCTTGTAGAAAAGTTGTGACTGAGCCAAGTTTATTATGATGTAAGCTTTAGAATTGGGCTTAAAGATAATGGTCATCCTGGGCTATGGGTGAGATTCCAGGACTATGTATCTAAAGAATGCCCTCCTTGACCTGGGGGAGGGTCACTAAAGGAGTGCTGGTGTCCCCCAGGGCAGGAGTTTCAGGAAGTGTATGACAGTCCTCCGAAGGACTGGAGAAAGGCGAACAGAGAATGCTTTGATAGATAGTCATTGCACCACATGTCTGTTGAGATGATGCTGGTAGGGCAGTTGGGAGGATGTGTAAAAACCAAGGAAAGGTAAAAACTGAGAAAGAAAGCTATCTTCTGGGATTTTCTCCAACCTAGAATGTTTAGATTTTCTTCAATTTGATCCTCAGAAGCAGAAACCGCACTGCCGGGGCATG
The DNA here is from genome assembly GCF_903995425.1 of Onychomys torridus. Classification (NCBI taxonomy): domain Eukaryota; kingdom Metazoa; phylum Chordata; class Mammalia; order Rodentia; family Cricetidae; genus Onychomys; species Onychomys torridus. The sequence goes on from NC_050463.1 coordinate 33,152,530, forward strand.
GCTCCCAATGGCTTACCCAATTACATCATGGCTCCTGTTTGGAAGTGCCTGCATCTCACCAAGGACCTGTGAGTGAGGGCTGCGGGCAAGGGGGGTGGAGGAGGAGCCTAAGGACCACCTGTGGGCAAGGGGGTGGAGGAGGAGCCTGCTTATGTGTGGAGTGTGGTGTCGTTCATTAGCTCATTACTGAGTGACACTGTTAAGGGCAAGATCTCTCTGTAATTCTTTTTTTCTTTTTTTGTTGTTTGTTTTTTGAGACAGGGTTTCTCTGTGTAGCTTTGTGCCTTTCCTGGAACTCACTTTGGAGACCAGGCTGGCCTCGAACTCACAGAGATCCCCCTGCCTCTGCCTCCCAGGTGCTGGGATTAAAGGCGTGCGCCACTACTGCCCGGCTCTCTCTGTAATTCTTGAGCACATTTCAAGTGCTGGTGACTCTAGCCCTCACAGAAAACGGTCTTAGACAGTGCTGTTCTAGTGTTCTCTCCTTTTCCATCAATGTTCTTCTGTCTCTAGCCGAGAACAGCAGCATTCATTCTGGGAGTTTGCTGAATGGATTCCAGTAGCCTGGAAGTGGCAGTTGTTATCTGAGCTGTAAGTGAACTGACATCTCTGAAGCTGATGTACTTTTCTATTGCTGTGATGGAATACTCTGGCAAAGGCAACTTAAAGGAGAAAGCATTTATTTTGGCTCACAGTCAAAGGCGCCAGTGTGTCATGGTGGGAAGTCTTGGCAGAACCGTGAGGCAGCTGGTTGCTCTTTATCTGCAGTTGGGAAGTGGAGATCAGTGGGTGCTGGTGCTCAGCTAGCTTCTATTGTATGTAGTCCAGGACCCAAACCCATGGGCATTTAGGGTGAATTGTCCCATTTCAATTAACCGAATAAAAGAAAGTTGCTCACGCCGGGGGGGGGGGGGGGGGGGGGGGGGGAGTGGGGGGGTGGCGCATGCCTGTAATCCCAGTACTTGGGAGGCAGAGGCAGGTGGAGCTCTGTGAGTTCGAGGCCAGCCTGGTCTACAGAGCTAGTCCAGGACAGGCACCAAAGCTACACAGAGAAACCCTGTCTTGAAAAACCAAAAAAAGGAAAAAAGGAAAAAAAAGAAAATTGCTCACAAACTTACCCAGAGACAACTTATCTAGGTACCCCTTCAAAGTGTGCCCATAGGCTTGCCCCCCAGTGGGCGATGGTAGGTCCTGTCAAGTGACAATGTAACTACCAAAGCAGCCTTGAAGGAGAGGACAGACTGGGGACAAAGAATCGAGTGCACAGTGGGAATTCTGTGTGGCGAAGCTCTTCCGGGGTCGAGCTGGTGTTCTCTTCCCACAGGGAAGCGGCCCCCTACCTGCCCCAGGAGGAGAAGTCCCCCCTGTTCTCGGTGCACCGTGAGGGGATTCCCGAGGACGGCACGATCTACAGAATAAACCGGTGAGAGCCGCTCGGCCCTTCCCTCTGCTTGTCAGAGGGCTAGGAAGAAGGAGCACTGCGAGGGTTAGCGGATTGGCCCTGCCCTCTAACGGACAGTGTCCAGCTTTCTCTGCAAGCCGGGACTTGGGAAGAAGACCAGTTCACAAGATGACACGCATTGAGCATGAACCAACAGCCTCTCATCTTCGAAGATGAGCTGGAGTTCATTTCTGAGAGGGAAGGGAAGGAGATGTGAATCGTGGCAGAGGCCTGCTCCAGCCATAGACTGATTTTCATACCTGTTCCAGTGAGAACTTCCATCTTGTCCTTAGTTTCCTAATATCTATGTTACTCTCTGACCTTTCTCTAGATTTAGCTCGATCACAGCACATCCAGAACGCTGGGATGTGTCCTTCTTCACAGGAGGACCACTCTGGGCTCTGGACTGGTGCCCAGTGCCTGAAGGGTCAGCAGCCTCACAGTATGTGGCCCTTTTCTCCAGCCCAGACATGAATGAGACACACCCACTGAGCCAGCTTCACTCAGGCCCTGGGCTGCTGCAGCTCTGGGGCCTTGGGACATTGCAGCAGGAAAGCTGGTGAGGTGGGGCTGGGGTACTGGCACAGGCAGGGGTGAGGGAGAAACAGGCCGGGAAGGAAGGGCTTGCATTGGGCTGAGACAAGACAGGGAAGTGACGGAGTGCTGTTAGTCCTGGGCTCTTCCTACCTACTGTCTCCCGTGTTTCTTTCTCCAGTCCTGGCAACAGGGCCCACTTTGTCTATGGGATTGCTTGTGACAGTGGCTGTATCTGGGACCTCAAGTTTTGCCCCAGTGGGGCATGGGAACATCCAGAAACTCCTCGGAAGGTACTTCTAGTGGACTGCGGGCTAGCTCTGGGTGTTCTTAGGGTTGGAGGAAGGAAGGTTAGAGTGTGGTGGGTGGGCTTTCCTAGCATCCCATGCCTCAGGAGTTCTGAGAGGCACCTGAAAGCAGCAGACCTCAGCGCAGATCTGCTCTCACCCTCCAGGCTCCTCTCCTGCCTCGCCTGGGTCTCTTGGCCCTGGCCTGCTCGGATGGGAAGGTGCTGCTGTTCAGTCTGCCGCATCCTGAGGCCCTCCTGGCTCAGCAGCCTCCAGGTAAGTAACACAGACGCAGTGGTGGGGAGCTCTCAGGCCTGTCTGCCTCCCAGGACCTACAGTCTCAAACGTAAAAGCATATCGGTCAGGCTTTTGTGACGATACTGTGACGTCAGTTGTTCATTCTTGAGCTTACACTCTTTTCCAGACTAACTGGGCTCTTTCAGCATTTTACTAGTCACCCCCCTTCACGTTCTGTGCCCTCATAATTGACAATGTAAAGAGTTGCTAAGGGTTGAGGCTGACCAGTGGGACTCACCCTCTCTAGCTTCCATCTTTCCCTGATGCTGGTCTCGGCCCCTCCTCCTCACCTATGTTTAGACAGATCTTTTAAGAAGAGTCTAGAAAGGCAGATCTTGTTTCCCTCCAACGGTATTGAGTATTTCAGGGAATCGGGGGGTAAGCCCTAGGATGTTCTGTGTTTGGTAGTCTGTAGGGGAGTAGGTTGAGGCAGAAATAGGGAATCAGGCATGTCCAGCCCTTTGACATTGTGGGATGATGTCACCTACAGAGTTCATTTCCACAGTTGAATTGCCAAGAAATGAAAAGTCTGGTAATGTGTTAAGTAGAGTTACTATTTCATGTTGAGCCACATTCTTAGCTATTCTAGCTGCATGCAGCTTAAAGATTGGACAAGCCTCACAGATAATTTCTTCAGAAACTTTGGAGATAACAGGGAACCTGATAACAGGCAGGCAGGTAGATCTTTGTGAGTTCAAGGCCAGCCTGGTCTAAAGAGTGAGTTCTAGGACAGGTAGGGCTCTATAGATAGACTTGTCTGAAAAAACATAAAGAAAAAAAATAAAAGATTTGGATATAAAGGTAGGCAAATAAATGAGTGTGGTGGCTGGTGACCATGGGCCAAAAGGAGGTTTTGTGTGTTTCTTTTAGTTTGTTTTCTGAAGCAGTGTCTCTCATGTGGCCCAGGCTAGCCTTGAACTTACCGCATAGCTGAGGATAATTGAATTTCTCTTCCTCCTCCTTCCACTTACCATGTTCTGGGATTACAGGTCTACACTACCACACCTGACTTCCCATGTTTAATTCACCCTTGTAGAGGAGCTGGTAGAGTGTGTTTACATAGAAATGGAGGAGCAAGTCAGGAAGGAGAGAGCAAGTGGATAATGACAACGAAGTCCTGAGCAAATGAGTAGAGGTCTAGACACAGAAAGGAGAGAAGGCTGTGTGGAGGAGTTAGTGGTTCTCAGAGAAGGAGAGCTCGTGTCGGGAAGACAGTGGGGCAGGTGGAGAGGTGAGAAAGAAGGAAGGAAAGCATGGCCCAGGCAAGAGCTCCTGCTGGAACAGCAGGGCCCGAAGAGGAGCTCGGTCCTGGGGTCCAGAGCGTCAGCTGTTTGTCTTTCTTCTCACACAGATGCTATGAAGCCTGCCATCTACAAGGTGAGTGAGGAACCTGTTCTCTTAGTGGGGGCTTCATCTGCCTAGAGCCTTACTTTACAGATTCCACAGTGAGTCTTTCACTTCTGAAAAGCATCCCTTGTCTAGATTAAGAACTGATCAAGCTGGGCGGCAGTGGCGCACGCCTTTAATCCCAGCACTCCGGAGGTAGAGGCAGGCGGATCTCTGTGAGTTTGAGGCCAGCCTGGGCTACAGAGTGAGTTCCAAGACAGCCAGGGCTATACAGAGAAACCCTGTCTCAAAAAACAAAACAAAAAATAAAATAAAAAAGAACTGATTTAAGGGGCTGGAGACAATTTCTCCTCTTGCAGAGGACCTAGGTTTGAATCCCAGCACCTACATGGTGGCTCACAACCATCCAAACTCTGGTTCCATGATATCTGACCTCGAATCTTCTGAATTCCATGGGACCAGACAGTTATGTGGTACACATGCTTCTACACACACACACACACACACACACACACACACACACACACCACCACCACCACCACCACCACCACCACCACCACCACCACCATGACACATAAATCTTAAAAATAAAACTGATTAGAGTTTTATTTCAAACGATAAGAACCCCTAATCCTAATCTTACCTCTTCTATCCTTACAGGTTCAGTGTTTGGCAACCCTTCAGGTGGGGTCTGTGCAAGCTTCAGACCCCTCTGAATGTGGTCAGTGCCTTAGCCTGGCTTGGATGCCTACCAGGCCCCACCACCATCTGGCTGCAGGATACTATAATGGTAAAAATCAAGACCTGTTGTTGCTCTTGAAGCTTTTTATATGTGCTTGGGTTTGGATTGTATCCTTCTTTGGTTAAGCATAGTATTATATTATAGTTGAAGATATTCAAGCAGAGCTGGAGAGATGGCTCAGCAGTTACATGCATTTGCTGCTCTTACAGAGAGAGGACCTGGGTTTGGTTTCTAGCACCTACCTGACAGCTCACAACTATCTGTAGCTCCAGTTCCAGGGATCCAAAGCCTTCCTCTGGTCTCTGGGCACTAGACATGCACATGGTGCACAGACAGACACGCAAGCAAAATACTCACACGCATAAAATAAAACAAATCTTAGCCAGGCGGGGGTGGCGCACACATTTAATCCCAGCACTCCGGAGGCAGAGGCAGGTGGATCTCTGTGAGTTTGAGGCCAGCCTGGACCAGAGTGAGTTCCAGGAAAGGTGCAAAGCTACACAGAGAAACAAAACAAAACAGAAAACAAATCTTCATAAAAATTTAAGCATTGTAAAAAAGGATACACAAAGAAGAAATGTCACTATAATTTTGTCAGAATCTGTGTCTTCCTGCTTTACTACTGTTGTTACCCCTCCCCCGCCCGGTCCCTGTGATTGAAGTCAGTCCTTGCATGTGTGAGATAAGTTGCTGTAGCTGGAGTGACCAAATGGCTGTCTCCCAGGTCTCTCAGCCCAGTCTCCTGCCTCCATTGCTGGGTTGTTTTCATTGTTTACCCTCAATTTACCGTATTTGTTTTGTTCTTTGAAAAAGGTTCATAAATGCTACACTCCCTAAATTAGGTATATAAGGTTTTTAATGCCCTTTATCTTTCATTTTCATCTGAGTTACATTTCTGAGTACCTCTCCTTTGCCAGCCTTGTTTTAAGTCAAGTTGTTTTCTGAATGTACATTTGTTGTCTTTTCCTCTGCATTTTGTAGAGCAGAACTAGAAATTTTTTGTAATGAACCAAACAGTAGTGATTTTAGGTTTTATGAGCTAATTTGCCATTGTTGGTGCTAAATTCTGCTTTTTGGATATGCAATCAACTCCAGATGTTGCATAAATGAATAGGTGTGAAGGTGTTTCAGTATAACTTACCAAACAGGCAGCCTAAGCCAAGGATTGTGACTGATAACTACTGTCCCAACACATTAGAGATGGAGACAGAAGGATGCTGGGAGTTGGGCCAACCTAGGCGGCATGCTAAAGAGTGACAGTGGGATAGAACTCCAGTTCCATGTAGTGCAGCACCTGCCTGACATGCATGAGACAAGTTCAGTCCCAAGTACCAAACACAAAAGGCAACACTGCCTGTCGGGTTGTTGGTTGTTGGTTGCCAACTGCTGTTCTAAAGGGCTCTCATGGTGTGTCCCAGGCAGATCATCCTGCCTCAGCCCGAATACGGAGGTTATAAGCACGTGCTGGCAGCAGATATGCACTATTTTGAAACTCTTACTTTGAGGCCCAGAAGATGGCTCCGTAGTTAAGAGCATGTACTGCTCTTGCAGAGGACTTGAATTCATTTCTTGCACCCACATCGGGCAGCTCACAGCCACTTGTAATTCCTGCTCTAGGAGATCCAAAACTTTCTTCTGGCATCCATACACTCACATAGGCCCATACCCACACATAGACAAATACACATATGCATAATTAAAAATTTTAAAAACCTTTTATTTAGCAGCCGTCATATACACTCAAACTGAAACTTGTGGTGCAGGCCCAGGACTGAGCTGTTACATTCAGCTGATGTCGTGTTGGGTCTTTGAGCTTGGGAGGGAGAACTCACAGTCTGGGGTCCCAGAGAAAGAAATGAGGACACAGACTCAAAAGCCTTGTTAGAAAGCCGCAGCCCTTTAACAGCTCCTCAAGTGTGCTGACCCAGCCATGGTTATTTTGTTACTACTTCATAACTGTCATCTTCCTGCATTGTGAATCCTAACGCAAATGTTTTTGGAGGTTTGTCATGGGGGTCATGACCCCACAGGTTGAGAACCACTGCTTCAATGCCTACATATTCTGTCCCTACTTTAGGCATGGTGGTTTTCTGGAATCTTCCCACTAATTCACCCCTCCAACGGATACGTCTCTCTGATGGCTCCTTAAAGCTATACCCCTTCCAGTGTTTCCTAGCCCATGACCAGGCTGTTCGTACAATTCAGTGGTGCAAAGCTAACAGGTACAGAATAAGAGGGCTGGGGACCCATGCTAGGCTGCCTGCATGTGGGTGACAGTTGTGTACTGTGGTCTGTTTGTGGGGCCCCTAGCAGTGCGACCAGGATCTGTCCCTGGTGTGTGAGCTGGCTTTTTGGAACCTGTTCCCTATGGTGGGATGCCTCGCTCACCCTTGATGTGGGGTGGGGGTGGGGGGGTGGGGGCATGGTGTGCCATGCTTTGTTGATGCCCATGGAAGGAGGCCTTACCCTTCTGAGGAGTGGATGGGGGAAGGGTACAAGAGGAGAGCAGGGAGGGGAAACTGGTTGGTATGTAAAATAAACTTTAACAAAATTTAATTAAAAAGTCTGTGGGAGGGAAGACTGCAGTGGGCTGACTCTTCCACACTGGCTCTGATTTGATCTCCCATCTTGGCAGTCATTTCCTGGTTTCTGCGGGGAGTGACCGGAAAATCAAATTCTGGGATCTTCGACGACCTTATGAGCCAATAAACTGCATCAAGCGCTTCTTGAGTACAGAGCTTTCCTGGCTGCTTCCCTACAATGGTGTCACGGTGGCTCAGGACAACTGCTATGCCTCGTACGGCAAGATGAGGATATGAGTTGTGGGACAGGCCCTAGGGGTTGGGACACATGCCGGGGACAGGAGGGTTGGGCTTGTTCTGGGTGGTTTTGAATTCTCTAGGAAAAGAACAGTCTGAGAAGAGGGATGGTTATTTTCTCTCTCTCTCTCGTAGTTATGGGCTCTGTGGAATTCATTACATCGATGCTGGTTACCTTGGTTTTAAGGCCTACTTTACTGCTCCACGAAAAGGCACCGTCTGGGTGAGCCTCTCCTTCCCCGAGCTTTAGTATGCAGGAGATGCCGTTTGCTCACTGCAGTAGTCGGGGGCAAACAGCGACTCAGGGCATGAGGAGGGGCTGTATGTGATAACCAGTGTTAGAGACATGAGTTGTTTCTGTGTGTCGGCCTCAGGCTGTAAGTCACTATCGCAGGAGTGAATGGTGGATGGGTGAAATGAACACGTCTCTTCCTATTAGAGTCTTTCAGGGTCAGACTGGCTTGGGACAGTAGCTGCAGGAGACATATCTGGGGAGCTCATCGCAGCCATTTTACCTGACATGGCATCAAACCCAATCAATGTCAAGAAACCTGCAGAAAGGAGATTTGTAAGTGTGCGGACATCCATCCATTAGGTCATACTCTACTTGCCTTGTCTACTCCTGGTGAGATGCAAACTAGTGCTTGGTCTCCAAGCTCTGATACTGTCCTTGCTGTGGCAAGGAGTTAGGTATAGTCTTCTCTACCCTATTGGAATGGAGCATGTTTTTAAGGATTGTTACTATCATTATATTTATTTTGTGTGTCTATGGGAGGTGGTGTGCATGCCACGGTGCATATGTGGCCAGAGAGCAACTTTTGAGAGTCAGTTCTCTCTCTCTACCCTCTAGATCCTGGAGATTAAACTCAGGGTACCAGAGTTAGCTGCCAGAGCCTTTACCCACAGCCACTGTGCTAGCCTGGGGGTTTTCCTTTGTTTTTTTCTTTTGTTTGTTCAAGACAGGGTTTCTCTGTGACAGCCCTAGCCTGGAACTCGCTTTGTAGACCACGCTGGCCTCAAATTTGCAGAGATCCAACTGCCTCTGCCTCCTGAGTGCTGGGATTAATGACGTGCGTCACCACTGCCCGGCGTATTTTTATTCTCCCTACTTTTGAGACTTTGTCACAGTAAGCCAGTTTACTTTTTGCTTTTGTGTTCAGTATTTTAAAATCTAATCGCAGGTTGTGGTACACGCCTTTAATCTCATCACTCAGAAGGCAGAGGCCAGCCTAGTCTACAAAGCTAGTTCTAGGACAGCCAGGGCTACATGGAGAAACCCTGCCTTGAAAAACCAAAATAAATGAATAAATAAAATAAATCTAATCTCAGGCTAGAGAGATAGGTCAGTATATAAAGACACTGGCTGCTAAGCCTGTGTGCTGAGTTCAGTCCCTGGGACCACTGGATAGAAGAGAAAATGGACTCCCAAGAGTTGTTCTTTGACCTCCCTGTGTACCCCACGGCATGTGTGAATGCACGCAGTTGTAGATAAAAAAATTAAAATGTAAGATGCTAATCTTGTGCTCTTCTCCTAGCCTATATATAAAGCAGATCTGATAGCGTACCAGGATAGCCCCGAAGACCAAGACTCCTCGACCTCCCCTGAGACCCCCAATCCTCCCAAAGCGAGAACGTACACTGAGACCATCAATCACCACTACTTGCTCTTTCAAGATACAGATCTGGTAAGTTGCGGTTACAAATCAGTGTGGCATTAGAAGAGAGAAACCTTAGACAGCAGAGTTTCTAAGGAATTGCACTTGTGTTCCCCAGAGTTCCTTCCACAACCTGCTCCGTAGAGAACCCATGCTTCGCATGCAGGAAGGAGAGGGACATTCTCAGCTTTGCCTGGACAGGCTGCAACTTGAAGCTATTCACAAGGTGAGAGCCTTGTCTTGCATCTTTCCCACCCTCCATCTGCCTGTGACCAGTGGAATGAGCAACTAAAAGTCAGCAGAGATGGCTGCAGGAGAAGAGCCTTGACAACCTCTCCTGGGTCCCGGGTCCTAGAGCTCATTCATTGACAGGCTTTCATGCTCTAGTCCTCCTGATAGTGACTTATTTTTATCTATTTGGTTGGTTGGTTTTTGGGTGTTTTTGAGACAGGGTCTCTGTATGTAGCCCTGGCTATCCTGGAGCTTAGTTTGTAGATCAAGTTGGCCTCAGACTCAGAGATATAGGTATATATCTGCCTCTGCCTTCTGGGTACTGGGGTTAAAGGTGTGGTGACCTGTTTTTAAAGCTTACACAGTTAGGGGTTATCCTAAGATACAACCTCTGAGGCCCTTTTTGGTTTCCTGTTCTCTTCACAGGTACGTTTCAGCCCAAACCTGGACTCCTATGGATGGCTGGTATCTGGGGGGCAGTCAGGGCTGGTTCGGATCCATTTTGTCCGTGGACTCACATCCCCACTGGCTCACCGTGTACAGCTTGAAAGCCGAGCCCACTTCAATGCTATGTTCCAAACATCCTTTTCAATGGAAGGGCCTGGTTTCTCTCCAACCAGCCATTGCCTTCCCCCCAATCCCTAGTCTGGTCCACACAGAACTCTTGGATTGAAGTCTGCCAAGATCAAATTGCTCCCATGCACAGAGCATAGGACCTGGGCCCTTCCTGGACAGTGATGGTGCCAGGCCTAGATCTTTAGGCCTACCTGCCCAGAATTCCTTAAATCCCTCTCCTTCCACAGACTTCTATGGTCACAGCTCCCTGCAGGTAGGGGGGCTCCCCCTCCATAACAATTCCTATGCCTAAAACCGTGGCTCACAAGAAACACTCAGGCCTGACCTAGGCTTGGGAGTCAAATTGCTCATATTGAGCATATTGTGAAGGAGGTAAAGCTAAGTAAAGGTACTGGGTGTTTTTGAGACCACTTGTGAGTGGGTGTTTGGAGAGTCGGAAAGGATATCTTCATGAAGGCTCCTGTGGATTTCCAGGATTTGATGTTATTGCCTTCCAATCTTCCTCTTTAGAGTAACCAACACACAGGCCCAATGGGGGTGACAGTAACTTATTGGACTGAAGCTGCTCGTAATACTTTAACTGAGGAACACCTTAAACTCCCTACCAGGAGGACAGCAGCCAGCTCTTACTTGCTCCTGCTTATGAAATATTCCCAATCATTGATCATTTGACACTACTGAACACTCCTGGATAGTAGTGTTTTTAAAATTTTTGAAGCTGGGTATAATGGTGCACACCTGTAATCCCAGCACTTGGGAGGCCGAGGCAGGAGGTTCACAATTTTGCATTCAGTCTGGGCTATCTCATAAAACCAAAAAGTAAGAAAAAAAATCTTCCTTTCTATCAAGTCAAGAGTATACCTCTTAATTTACTAGTGGGTGTTAGGAGATCTAATCATTCGTCCCTGTGAGCGCCCTTTTCAGTACTTACCAGTAGCTATCATGTGTTTCCCAAGTCTTTTTTTTCTCTAGATTAAATATCTTTAGTTATTTCAATCATTCTTTTACAAGTCATGATTTTTGATCTTCATGATATGGTCACATTGTTGACGTATTAAACATGTTTAAACTCTGTATAGAAAGTATTTAGAACCCAATAATGTATTGTCATCTGGATAGAGTCCTCTTGGGGGTAGCTGCACCTCACATGACCCATCCTGCCTCAAAAGCACCGGCAGCCCCAGTGATGTGAGATCACCAGAGCACAGCCATGGGACACGCAGTACAGGCTGGGGTTTGGGAGGAAGTAGTTAGACCATCTTAGGAAATAGAAACAAACAGGTCACTGCTTCCTCTTGGAAGGGATGCAGTCTACATTAGTATTGCCTGAAACAAAATCTAGACTTTAGAGCACTGGTCTGTCATATCTGGGAACAGCTTTCTGCCTGAGTAGTATAGAAGATTTGTCAAATGCCAGAAAATCTCTCAGAAGAGCATCAGTAGTTCAGTCCCCTTCCTGTACAGAAGAGGAAGCAGGCCTGTAGGAAACTCCGGTCCTTATGCAGCAGAAGGACCACAGCCCACGTTGGTGACGGAGCCAAGTATTGTACCACTCTGTTGTGATCCAGCCCAGGCTGTGTCAGGCTTGCTTTTGAACTAATAAAGAAGTGCCTTCCATTGCAGAGAAGCCTGGCTCATCCTGCAGAGCAACCCCTTGACACAGCACACCCATGTTTCCTACTTCAGTGGTGGAGGAGGTGGGGTGTGGGCACTAAAGGCTGGTGCCGGGAGCCCTGCTCCTGTGTTGAGTCAGCCCTCATCTTGAACTCGGAAGGAAATGTAGACCATGTTTCCTGCCTGTCCTTTTCCTTTTCCGTGAAGCTTTTCCCACTTTTCTTCCTTCCTTCCCAGTTACCTGCTTTATACCCCTTGTTCCTGCTCGCTCTCCCCTGTGTCTTAGCTGTCTTCTCCAGTTGTCAATTCTCAGCATCCCCTAAACCCTGTTCGTCCTTCAAGGTCCCATCTCAGGGCTGGGCTTAGAGCTCAGTGGAACAGTGTGTGCTTAGCATGTACAAGTCCCTTGATTCAGTCCCACCCCCCATATCCCCTCCCCTCCAAACAAAAAAAAACAAAAACGGATCAGTTTTCACCAGGGAACTTTTTGCATTTATTCAGTGTTGGGGGTGGACAAGGACGGGGACTCCATGTGCTTCAGAGGAGAAGGCTGGATGGATAGATTTGCTCTGTTTTGAGTGCTTTTCATACATTACTGAGCTCTGTGGGATATAGACCTTTATTTAGTCATTAAATTTTGAGAGGTTAAGCAATCTGAATAAGGTCACATAACTACCAAAAACTGGCACTGAGATTTGGATCAAAAACACTTCAATCTTGCACATTTGGTCTCTTACTGCATCTGCTGTAAATTCCTTTAGCATGTTCTGTACACAGAAATCTGAATTGCACTCAGTCCTTATTCTCTAGTAGCTAATAGGATCCACCCTCCAGGAATCGGATAGAAATTGAGTAAATGAGCTGGGAGTAGCTACATGGAGAACAGAAAGGTTGAGCTTTCTCAAAGACCTGAGTGAGAATGGATACATTTTTAAGGTGTTAAGGTTGGAAGGAGACTTAGATTCCCTAAACTGGTTTTCATACAGTTGTGTGCCTCTTTGCTTAAAATAACTCTAGAAACACATTTAAAACAAAAAACTCCATTGGGTCCCCTCTTGCCTATCTCTAGAATTTGGGAGTCCTGAGAGGCACACTGCAAGCCCATCATTTTACAAACTCATGACAGGCTGAGCACCTGTTAGAGAGCTAGCACTGGGCTCTCTGTTCTGCTATGCGGGTGGTTCTTGTGGAAACCGCCTGCATGTGGGAAAAGATATTTCAGACAAAACATTTTGGTATGGAGCACAAAAATAGACCAAGTCTGAGTCCAACATTGAAGTTTTCAAACAAGGGAGTCCAGACTAGCTAGCTCGGGGAGACTGGGGCAGTGCAGACCTCTGACAGCCTGGGAGCCCGGGACCAGACGAGGTATAGGGAGGCACAGACCAGGTCCCACACCGGTCTTTGGTGTAGTCTACGAAAAGGGCTGCCCGCTGGGTGGCCGGCTGAGCCACCTTCCAACGGGTGTCAAGGGTCCCAGTCATTCCTCCTGGACTACAAGTGTCCAAACGACAGCAGCGTGCGGGCGGAAGGGGCGGGGCTCGGCACGGAAGTCTCGGCCAACTCCTGTCACGTGGGAGAGGGTTCTAGGCTTTGCTAGCATTCAGGTGAGTGGAGGATTTTTGGTCGTCAGTATGAAGCACTGAGGGCTACGAGCTCTTGCAAGTCATGTGACCTCCAGCCCCAGATCATGGTGTATTTCCGGTGTGGAATTGCACTCGGAATGCAGTTTAGTTCCAGCTGAGTCTGGATTTGGGGACTTAGCGTGTTTGCTTGGGGTAGGGGGAGGACCTAGACTGTGGATGGAGCCAGAGTAAGCCTGACCTCGTGAGTGCCCGGATCAGGTCTGGAGGCCCCAGGCAGCCTCGCTTCAGGACCGGGTTCGGGTGGGTGGCAGGGGCAGCCTCCGGGAATTCTAAAGTTGCCCGACTGCCCCTTCTCCAGCTGTCTAAAGAGGTGGCGAGGCAGGACACCGCCCAGTTAGCAGCCTTGCTGAGGTCTCCGTCGCTTGCGGGTTCTGAAAGTAGAGTTAGACCGGCGGGCGTGTTCTTTGCTGCGAGGAGGGCCAGTGAGAGTGACTTGTCCTCTTGTTTGACAGGAGGCATGGCACTCTGGCGGGCATACCAGAGGGCCCTGGCTGCACATCCGTGGAAAGTCCAGGTTCTGACAGCTGGTGAGTGTCTCTGGGATTTGAGGAGGAAGAGGCCCACATTACGGCACCCACTTCCTCCTTTTAGCCCCCCTGGAGGGGTTGACTTCCTCTCACCTCGAATTAGTCTGTTTTGGAGGGCGAGGTCCCAAAGCTATTCCTAAAATAAACACACTAGGGCGCTAGAGAGATGGCGCAGAATTTATCAGCACATCCTGCTGTGGCTCAGAGCCACCTGTAACTCCGTCCAGCTCCAGGGAGATCTGTCCCCTCCAGCCACTTGGGGCACCTACACTCACTTGCACACCCACTCCACACACACATAATTTAAAATTTAAAAGTGAAAAGAGAGAGAGACACGTGGTTCTGTCCAGTAATCCTTAAAGTCCCTACAAACCTAAGTACCTAAGTAGTCTTTCTTTTCTTTTCTTTTTTTAAAATTTTTTTTATTTTTTTGGTTTTGGTTTTTCAAGACAGGGGTTTCTCTGAGTAACCCTGGCTGTCCTGGAACTCTGTAGATCAGGCTGGCCTTCAACTTAGAGATCCACTTGCCTCTCCCTCCCAAATATTGGGACTAAAGGGGTGTGCTACCACTGCCTGGCATAAATAGTCCATTCTTAAAAGCATTGCCCCAGGAAACCGCCCACTTTAAGAAGCTAAATGTTTTCCTCTTACATTGCATGGTGTGCCCAGCATATTCATACACACACTGTGTCATAGGGGCCCACAAAGGTCTGTTAGTTAGATTACTGGAGTCCACGTTAGTCGATCGCACTCCTAAGTGCTGAAGTAACTTACTCCAGTTTATTTTCCTTAGTATTTTTTTATTGTGAAATGTGCAAAGCAGTCGTGTATCTGAAGTTTAAATAGTATTAAAACTGAGTGCTTCTGAGTCAGTACTCAGCTTTCGGACTCTTTGAGTCCCTCTCCTCAGTTCATATATTTCACTTCTTTGTTTCATTTTTATTTCAAGACAAGAGTCACACCCTAGCCCAGGCTGACCTGGCATTCACTATGTAGCCAGGCCGACCTTGAACTTGCAGCAGTCCCATCTCGGCCTCCTGGATGAGCACTGTGCTGAGCTTGGCCCACGTCATTGTCTTGCTTTTCTTCATTCATGTCATCAGACAGTGGACTGAGCAGGGCCTTCTTACTCCACACCAAGTGATGAAGTGGCAGCTGTCCCCACCTTCACTGGTTAGCTGGGACGAGGGGCCAGGACAGGGAAGTATCATCAGTCCTCTGACCATCAGAGAAGTGCAGCGGGGGATCGGGTCACAAACATGCCTTGCCTGTGTTTGGAGAAAGACCCCATATTCTAAGGAGGGCTGTGGGCTTCGGCGGTCCTGTTAGCAGCATAGCCCTTCATGAGCATCAGAAACTACACTCACTACATGACTGGGCGGGAGGTGGACCCCTGTACTCCTCCCTAGCCCCTCGATAGCATCCTGTGCCCATCCACCTCTTGTCCTCAGAGTGTCCAGCCCGCATGACTCACCTGGCTGCGTGTGTGGTGACTCATACTGGACTCTGTAGCTGTGATGGGAACTGACACTCTGGGCCCTTTGCCCAGCCTCAGATTCCCTCAGGGGCCCTGACTGCCAGATAGAAAGGTCCCCCCTTTCGGCCATCAAGAATAGAGAGGGAAGGACAGTCATGTTTCCCTACCTAGATGATCTGTAGCCAACAAAGACAGGAACTAAAGCTTCAAGGGGTGCAGGTGCAGAAGTGGGGCTAACTGGGGCATCTGCTGTGTCTGTACTAGGCTCTTTACATGGCCTCATATGTCTATTTCTGTCTTTTTTTTTTTTTTTCTGGAGCTGGGGATCGAACCCAGGGCCTTGTGCTTGCTAGGCAAGCGCTCTACCACTGAGCTAAATCCCCAGCCCCTCATATGTCTGTTTCTCCTGACACTGCTGCATCCTTGTTGGTCCCGAGGCCCTGTAGCCTGCTAACATTTCTCCCAGACTTCCTTCCTTACTGCTCAGGCTCTTTGGACCAACCTACAAATAAGAGGGGTGGGCTTGGCTCACCTCACCATTTTGGACTGTTTTCTGAGCACAGTGGCTCCAGAGGTCCCATGGGATCCCTCACACCGGGAAACACAACAGAGATTTCAGACTTGGAACTAGAAGGCCAAGATCTGAATCTCAGAGCATAGCACTTAGTAGCTGCCTAATTAGAGTCCACGTCAATAAACTTCTGGGCCTCAGTTTCCTCAATTAGAACTTAAAAGGTCAGTTAGGGGAATTATCTCTGAGAAGCAGCTAAGAAAGTGTCATTTATTTGTTTACTCACAGTACTGAAGATGGAAGCTACCACCTCTCACACACGCTAGCACGCACGCGCTCTCTGGACGATGTGCCTGTCCTCCTGTGCCTTTTATTGTTTTTTGTATTATGTATAGTGTGTGTGTTTGAGCACATGGGTTACATGTATGAAATCAGTTCTCTCCTGGAACTGATTGGAACTTGTTTGTTTTGAGACAGGTTTTTCTCTGTGTAGTTTTGTGCCTGTCCTGGAACTCACTCTGTAGACCAGGCTGGCCTCGAACTCACAGAGATCCGCCTGCTTCTGCCTCCCGAGTGCTGAGATTACAGGTGTGCGCCACCACCGCCCAACTTGGAACTTTTTTTTTCTGAGCTGAGGATAGAACCCAGGACCTTACACTTGCTAGGCAAGCAATCTGCCACTGAGCTAAATCCCCAACCCCGGAACTTTTTTTAACATACAGTAAACTTGAAGGTTCAAGGACCTGGCCCTTATTATGATTATTGGCAGCCCCATGTATAGCAGACTCCTCTCTTTTTATAGAGGGGTTTGGGCTGGGTTTGTTCCAATTTCCCTAAATCTGAACATGTTAAAGTATCTTTTAGTTATTCCCCATTTATATATTTATTTGTTTGTTTATTTTGAGGCAGGGTCTCACTGTGTAGCCCTGGTTGTCCTGGAACTCACTGTGTAGACCAGGCTGGTCTGGGACTCACAGAGATCCACCTGTCTTTGCCTCCCAAGTGTTGCCAGGGCTGGTTATTTATTTATTCGTTATACATACATGTATGCCTGCATATATGAGATCAGGGCACCAGATCTCATTTTAGATGGTTGTGAGCCACCATGTGGTTGCTGGGGATTGAACTCATGATCTCTGGAAGAGCAACCAGTGCTCTTAACCTCTGAACCATCTCTCCAGCCCAAGGCTGTTTATTTTCAACAAAATCTCACTGTGAAGCTCAGTCTTGCCTTAAACTTACTGTGTTGCTAAGGCTAGCCTTGAACTCATCAGTCCTACTTCAGCCTTTTAAGTGCCTAGATCATAGATGTGCACCATGCCCAGCTTATGGATAATTATTTTAGCCTTGGGCTTCCGAGCAGCAGAGCCTGAAGCTTATGTACAGGTTAGAATGCAATCCCTCCTGAGGGCAAAAGAGAGAGTGAGTATGAAGGTGCATTATTAAATCAGCTGCCCTTCAGGGCTTCTTGGGCTCCATACCTTGGAACTGACTAAAAAGCAAATTGAATTGCCTTATGGGATGAATAGTTATTTCTGGAGAAGAGGCCTTAATCCACTGGCTTCCCTCCCACACTGGTCAGCATTTTACCCCAGGGAACACTCAGCTCCTCTACTTCCTTTTCACATGTGTGGTGGGTCCCAAAGACATTAACAGTGAGACCCTGGGTATGATGGGCCTGAAGGAAGCCATCTGTTTCAGCTGCAGTCATGACTAGAGCAGGAGGCAGGGGAATCAAGATCTGCAGTGGTTCAGCGGAAGTGGCCAATGCACCACTTTTGGGCCAAGCCAGAGTCACGACCAGGGCAGCCTGGGGGAAAGGTTGACTGTGTGTTCTGCAGTCTGAGTCAGCTTCACCCCTTCCTTTCTGGAGGGCTGTTCCAGTCTCCAGTGGGCCCAGAGCCCAGGGCCCAGGTCCATCTACTGCAGGCCACCCGAGCAGCTAAACTGCAGGCAGATTTCCTTGGGACCTGAATTAAGCCAGAATGTGAGTCTCAGGGACCTTGGTGCTGCAGAAAGGGAAACAGAGGCATAAGCAGGGTATGACGTGTGTTTAGGTGTCACACGCACAGTTCTAGACCTGGCATTAGAATCTGGGCATTGCTTCCTGTACTCGAGCCCTGTACTTGAGTTACTGGGGTCTCAGGACACTGAGTATCAACCCAGCTGAATTTAACCATGAGAAGCCGCAGGACTGGGCATTTTGTCTCATTTTCTTCAACAGGATACTTGTGGACAGGAGTGAGCTGAGCACTTAGACCCATGCCAGGGAATATGCTTCCCTTCTCAATGGAGCTTCAGCTGCCCCAGGATCTGGCTCAGGTCAAGCTCCTGCACCAGCGAGGAGGCCCCTTACTTAGTCAGCAGCACTTCTGGTTCAGTGCCGGGAATAGCTTTCCCTGCAGACCCCACCTCCTATATTTAGAGGGAGGCTTCCTCTCATTCCAGGAAGCCACTTCCTGCCCATCTGCATCTCATCTTCCGTCAACACTTCATTTTTTGCACATGAGACTCTTTCCAAAAGCAAGTGTAGGAACAAAGGGAAGCAGGAGATTTGGCTCTACTCATGCCTTGGAAGAGGGTGAGCAGGTTGGGGCTTTTCCGTTGATGGGCAGGGGATGGTCTCAAGTAGATTAGTGTCCAGAGCCAAACATCCTCCCCCACCCAGTGGGGAGTGACGAATGAGAACTGGCGTCTGCCCAGAGGCATGATGTCATACTCAGAACCAGTGTCTACTCACTAGGCTCTGTGCCCAGCTTGGTTTTGGGACACCACTGCCCAGCAGCCTCTCACCCTGGCCCACCAGGACTCTGGACATGATGTGTTTTGAGACTTCCCACTCCGACTCTGAAATCCAAGGAGAGAGGAGCCAGATCACTATGCCACCCCGGCTAACCAGATATCGGGTGTTTGGGTTCTGAGCTGGAGACAGCAGGAAAGGGTTTGGATGTTTGAGTCCTTCCTGATGAAGGCTCACTTGGGCCAGGAATGCAGGCCTTGCTCTTGGCGTGGACCAAAGTCTTCGGCTCTCCTGGAGTTGTTGCAGGTCCAGTGGCCACAATCTCCTATGAACAGAAGACAAGCTTCAGGATACTGTTAATGTCAGAAATGAACAGACCTGGGTGGGCCTACAGAGTCCCTCCTCACTTCATTGCTCTGAAGATGGCATGTCACCTAGTTCAGCCTCAGACTTAATAGTTGTAGTCTGGGACCTAGACTCAAAGGATCAGGCTCAGGGATACTCAGACAGTGCTCACACACACCAGCTTTGCTCCCTACTCTTACTGCGAAAGAAGTCACAAGCCCCATACAATGACTGTCTGAGAGTCCTGTACAGGTTCCTTCCACCTCCCCAAAGGAAGTTTATCCAAGTACCCTAAGCAATCAGGAGCTGCAGTCCACATGCATCATATAATGGACACACTTTAACGAAAGGGTGAGTCCTTCCCCATCCCTGCCACCCCGGAATCAGATGGTCTAAGTACAAACACATATGGGCTACCCATCATCAATATGCCAGGGACTCACCCCTCCAAACAACCTATGAGAGGGGACTTCCACTCACTCTTGTGGACACCAGGACACCATAGGCAGCCCTTTTTCAATGGCTGAAGGCTTCCAGGCCCATGGCATTGGGAAATTGGTTTTCATTACAGTTCTGCCTTTAGTTTGTATAACTATTGATAAGTCATGAAGAGAGGAAATACACACATCTCAATTTTCTCAGAATATTGCTGCCTGCCCTCCCTATGGGTAACAAGGAACAGAGGGAATAGTCTGGGGATAATACAGAAGTGCATGAGTACATAGTAAGCTTTTTCGTGTTCCTAAGTGTGGATGCGCCTACATGTATGTGTGTCCATCAAAACTGTGCCTAATGTCCCTAGAGACCAGAAGAGGCCAATAGATCATCTGAAACTGGACTTAGAAATTTGTCGTCATGGGTTGGGGATTTAGCTCAGTGATAGAGTGCTTGCCTAACAAGCACAAGGCCTTGAGTTCGATCCTCAGCTCAAAAAAAAAACAAAAACAAATGGTCATCAGCTGCCATGTGGGAATGAAACCCAGCTCCTCTGCAAGAGCAACAAATGCTAATAACTAACCACCGAGCCATCTCTCCAGCCTCTGATTTGTTTTTCTATTTTTTTTATTTGGTTTTGCTTGAGACAAGGTCTTACCACATAGCCCTGTCAGGCCTAGAACTCATCATGTAGACCATGCTCTCTTTGAGCTTGAAACAATCCTTGTGCCTCTGCCTCCCAAGAGCTGAGGTTACAGGCATGTGCCACTGTGCCTGCTCAGGACACTTCTTCCCTATGTGGATCTTTTAGACATTACTTGGATAGGGTAGCCTGTGGTCTCTGAGCCTGCTTCTGCCTATGCTCTGGCCTTGCTCCCCTGGCCTGAGTTGATCCAAACTCTGCTCCTTACTAGGTCACTCCATCTTTCAAAGACTCCTTAGTTAGATGGACCTGTGGCTACCTACTTCCCAGGCCTTTTGTGAGGACTAATTGAGTCCTTTGTGAATTGTCACCATCTTATCAAAGTGGACGTTTGTTCCTTCATTTCCCAAATGCCTTCAGCCTTCTTAGGGTCATTTTTCCCCTTTATGCATAGTCCTGAAGAGAGCCCCGAGCACACAGCTGATGGCCACACACTGGGAGGCAGTGGGGCTGAGGGAAGTGTAACTGACAGGGAGCACACTCTGGGTTCCCTAACACCCTAACACATGGTGCCTGACACAATTCTTCAGGTTGATCTTAGAGTTCTTTGTTCCTTTCCCCCAGGCAATCTGGTTGTTTGGGGCTGTAGGTTTTTGTTTGACCATTTCCTGAGCACCTATTTGGGGCTTGGTTATGTGTGGGGATGACAACAAACATGTCTAGGAGTCTACTCTGGCCACCTACCCCCAACCTCTAGGAATTCTGACCTTGCCCTTGGGAAGACCAGTCCTGACTGTTTGGGGGTGATTGGTGGGCGTGGGAAAGGCAGCACAGACTTGATGGGATGCTCAGAGGAAGAACTGCCTGATGGCCAGCCATCTGGGTGACCTAGGGTTGCCCATCACCAGTTCTAGCTCCTAGCTTTCCCCAGCCGCCTCTGACTAGGTTGGTCTGAGGAAGTGCTGTAGGAGAGGCTGTGGGGGAGAACAGAGCTGTATGTGCAGCCAGCATGGACGTCAGAGCCAGCTCTAGACCAAGGAATGGGGTTGAAGGATGTGTTTGCCCAGTGCTAATTGAGGGCATGGGGACAGTGGTGGCTCCGGGGCTAGAGGGGACTCTCATTACTCAGTGAGGTGGATGGGAGAGCTGGAGATCATCCGGTCACTCCCAAGCGTCCCTGTGACTGTTTATTAGAAATCATCACGCCGTCATGACAAGCTGGAAGCTTTAAATAGTGATGATTCCAATTCTGTCTTGGCTTCTAGGAGTGGGCGTCTATGCAGTTAGGGGAGGAGAAGCAGGGGCAGAGGTCTGAGGGGAAATGGCTCTAAGTCTAATAGCCAACTCACGGTGTGAAAGGAGAGTCTGGGCTTGTCTTCCTGTGTGTGTAATCGGTGGCCAGGGCTCTGCCTTGGGGAGGAGGCTCTTATTATCAAAACAAGTCAACGTCTTCTCTGGCACTGTTTGAGCACATTTTAGAAAGTTATCCATACTATTATCTGTCAATAAAGACCCCCTAAGACCAAAGCAAAAGACATTGGTTAGAGTCTAGCTTTGAGCTTGCAGGAAGTAGAGACTATTTTTTTTATTCTCCCACACAGAGTCTGTTAGTCTTTGGGGGTCCTCAAAAGAATGGTGTCTAGGAGTCAAGCTACCTGGTTCTCTGTTACCAGCTATATGAAATCATGGACCTTCATTCCCACACCTCTAGAATAAAAGTTTAGATGGAATGTTCTGGGAGGCCCTTTCAATTCTGGTCTCTGCAGGTCTTAGCCATAGATTTAGATTTCCTTTCTTCAATCTGGGTTTCAGCCCTGGTTCCCTTACAACTTAACTGTATGTTCACAGATCCTGGCCTGCTCACCTCCTGAGTTTTTCTGTGTGCCCCCCCTCCCTCTCTCTCTTTCTCTGCCCCCTCTTCCTTCCTGGTTTGTTTGTTTTAAGATGTGGTCTCACTGTGTACCCTTGACTGGCCTGGGACTCCCTATGCAGCCCAGGCTGGCCTCAAACTCATAACATTCCTACCTCTGCCTCCCAAGTGCTGGGATGCCAGACATGCCCTGCCAGTTTTTGGTAGGATACATGAGAGATGTCACCCCGTCCTTGAGGAGAGGGCTTCAAGGCAGCAAGAAGGGGCTAGCCATTTGCCAGAACGAAGTCCCAGGTCTCAGAGTGCCGAGCCTCATTTGGTCAACAGACTTACCTTTTGGGAGATGTCCTGATAACACCTGTGTACCCTGCACAGGGTCACTGATGGGCCTAGGTGACATTATCTCACAGCAGCTGGTGGAGAGGCGGGGTCTCCAGGAACACCAGACAGGCCGGACCCTGACCATGGTGTCCATGGGCTGTGGCTTTGTGGTAAGTTCTTTTACAGTGGGACCACGGGGCCTTGGGCAGTGGAAATCATTCTCTGCCACCCTGGAGTGCCCATCGGTCACTCACACCGAGGCCAGCCTGCGCCCTCTGTTCCTCTTAGAGTCTGCCTTCCTCTGGATTTGGTTTCTGCTGTCTTGGGGAGGAGCTTGGTGCCACAGAAGCCAAGGGTCCGTCACTGTACCCTGCTGCCCTATTTTTTGATCCTAGGGCCCTGTAGTCGGAGGCTGGTATAGGGTTTTGGACCGCCTTATCCCCGGCACCACCAAGGTGGGCGCACTGAAGAAGATGTTGTTAGATCAGGTGAGCTAGGGAAGTGGGAGTCGGGGAGGAGAGCCTGGCTGGAGCTCTGGCACTCAGCTCTCACTTGGTTCCTCTTCTCTAGGGCATCTTTGCCCCGTGTTTTCTAGGCTGTTTCCTCCCCCTGGTAGGGGTACTCAACGGAATGTCAGCCCAGGACAATTGGGCCAAACTAAAGCGGGTAAGTGGCTCTCTGGCTAGCAGGCTGGCTGCCCCAAGGGAGGAGGCCGGTGTAAATGATGTTAAGGGTTCGAGGAAAGGAGCTGAGGGGCATTGGGGCAGGAGTGTATTCTCGGAACAGTGTCTGTGTGTGATTTCATGCAGGCATGTGGCAGCTACTTCGATATGTGAGTGTTAACTGTTTCCTCCGTCTTTGCAGGACTACCCTGATGCTCTCATCACCAACTACTACGTAAGAGTTGACCCCTCACCAGCCGTTCTGCGTCCTTTAGTCCAGAAGTGCCCTGAGGTTGGGGCCCTCATAGCATAGGAATCTCTCTATTAGGATCACTCTCCCGTTCCCCACATGGGTACCTTGAAACACCCACCTTCAGCCTTTTCTTGTGTGGAGTGGGGCCAGGCTGGATGGGGAATCTGGGCACCCACTGACCTTCACATTTTCTCCTTATAGCTCTGGCCTGCTGTGCAGTTAGCCAACTTCTACCTGGTCCCCCTGCATTACAGGTATGACAGATTTCCTACCCCACCCTTGAAGGAAGATCTCCATTTCCCAGTTGGAGACATCTCATCCTTGGCTTACTTTAGGACATCAGTCATCTCACTGTGTCCTGGTCCGGCCTCCTCACGGTCTCCAGCATTTCATTTAAAACCTTTGATCCTTTATAGAGACCATCTTAGAGTGCCCCTGGCTGACCTGTCAGCTCCCCTGGAAGGCTTTGGCTCCCACAATGCTTTTTCCATCCCACCTGAGTTCCGTGTTAGGTGGCTCGTCTGCAGGGACAGTGCCTGGAGGTGGAACAAGGAGGCCTACGTTAGACAGAAAGGTAGACTCAGATGCTAAGTAGGAGCATTATCTCATTAGTTCACCTTGGAGATTATTTTGTCCTAGTAATAAAGCTTGTTGCTAAACTGCAATTAAAAAAAAAAAAAGCCAGGTGGCGGTGGCACACACCTTTAATCCCAGCTCTTGGGAGGCAGAGGCAGGTGGATCTCTGAGTTTGAGTGAATTCCAGGACAGCCGAGGTTACATAGTGAAACCCTGTCTTAAAGAACCAAAATAATAATGATGATGATGATGATAATGATGATAATAATAATAAATAAAAAGAATTTCTGGAGGGATGGTTCAGTGATTAAGAGATTTGCTGCTCTTTCAGAGGACCCAGGTTCAATTCCCAGCACCCACATGGTGGCTCACTACTGTATGTAACTCTAATTCCAGAGGATTCGACACCCTATTCTGGCCTCCATGGACACTGTACACACATACATGCAGATAAAATGCCCATAAATATAACATAAAAATAAGTAAATCTAAAATTAAAAAATTTAAGAGTGGCATTCAAAGGAGGCTGGAAAAATTAGGGATCTTGAGAACACAGGAAATTATGCAACTGTTCAGAGGTAATGTGCTTGACAGTTACACAAATAGCCTAACTAAAAAGAATACAGACTTGTGAGCTAAATCCTAAACATCAGTCTTCGGTAGCACTAAAACAAGGTCATCTTGGCACATGCTTTTAACCCCAGCACTCGGGAGGCAGAGGCAGGTGGATCTCTGTGAGTTTGAGGCCAGCCTGGTCTACAGAGTGAGATCCAGGTTGGGGATTTAGCTCAGTGGTAGAGTGCTTGCCTAGCAAGCGCAAGGCCCTGGGTTCAATCCTCAGCTCAAAAGAAAACAAAAAAACAAAAACAAAAAAAAACAAAAAGGAAGGCAGAGTGAGATCCAGGACAGCCGATACATAGAGAGACCCTGTCTTAAAAAAACAAACAAAAGCCGGGGCGGTGGTGACGCACACCTTCAATCCCAGCACTCGGGAGGCAGAGCCAGGCGGATCTCTGTAAGTTCGAGGCCAGCCTGGTCTACAGAGTGAGTTCCAGGAAAGGCACAAAGCTACTGAGAAACCCTGTCTTGAAAAACAAAAACAAAACAAACAAAAAAAAAAACTAAACCAAGGTTTTTTTGTTTGTTTTTTTTCAAGTAGATAAAAGAGCCTAGATTTATTCTTATTCACTCCTAGTAAGTTCAGAATGAGTACAAACTGGGTCTATTTATTGCATGGATGAATTAGATTTAATATCTGAGCAAAGATACAGTATAGTACAATTAGGTATACCTACAAAGTTAGTGAATTTTTTCATGCAAGGTTTTAATAGCCAGGATAAGCTCAAATTTACAGTCCTACCTCAGTCACCTGAATGCTGGTATTACAGACATATCGCCACGCTTGAGCAAGGTTATTTCAAAGTAGGCCTTTCTAGGCCAGTCATAGTAACTCATGCTGGTATCTCAGCACTTAGGAGATAGAAGCAGATTAGGAGTCCAGGACCCTCCTGAGACACACTAGGTCCTGTCTCAAAAAGACTTTTACTTATTTGTATATGAATATCTTGCCCGCATAAGTATAAGTGTACCCCATGTATGCCTGGTGCCCCGGGGAGGTCAGAAGAGGGCATCAGATACCCTGGAACTGAATTTACAGACCATTGTGAGCCACCATGTTCGTGCCAAGAACTAAACCCAGGTCCTCTGAAAGAGTGATAAGTCTCTCAATCAATGAGCCATCTCTCCAGCTCTTCAAAAACCATTTTAAAAATAAAATATATTGAAATAGATAAAATAGCATAAATTAAAAATAAGCACAATTTTTGTTTGTTTGTTTTTTGTTTTTTTGAGACAAGATTTCTCTGTGTAGTTTTGGAGCCTGTCCTGGATCTAGCTCTGTAGACCAGGCTGGCTTTGAACTCACAGAGATCTGCCTGCCTCTGCCTCCCAAGTGCTGGGATTACAGGCATGCGCCACCACCACCCGAAATAAGTACAAATTTTAAGATTTTTATTTATTTATTTATTTTTAAGATTTAAATTTTTTTTTGCTGGGTGGCACATGCCTTTTTAGTTCCAGCACTCAGAGGTAAAGACAGTTGTTGGCTTTCTATGAATTCAAGGCCAACCTGATCTGTATTGTGAGTTTCCAGGCTAACCAAGGCTACATAGTGAGACCGTGCCTCAAACAACAAACAGACAAAAACCCACTTCTGGTGTACAAACACCAGAAGACAGCATTGGATTCCCTGGAGCTGGAGTCACAGACCGTTGTGAGCTGTCAGTTGTGGGTGTTGGGAACCAGACTTGAGTCTTCTGTAAAAGGCCAGGCATGGCTCAGTGGTTAAGATTAAGAGTACCAACTGGGGGCTGGAGAGATGGCTCACGGTTAAGAGCACTGGCTGCTCTTCCAGAGGACCTCAGTTCAATTCCCAGCAACCACATGGTGGCTCACAACCATCTGTAATGAGATCTGGCACTCTCTTCTCACCTGCAGGCAGAATGTTGTGTATATAATAAACAAATGAAGGGTTGGGGATTTAGCTCAATGGTAGAGCGCTTGCTTAGCAAGCACAAGGCCCTGGGTTCAGTCCTCAGCTCTAAAAAAAACAAAAAAACAAAACAAAACAAAACAAAAAAAACAGAAAAAATTAAAAAATAAACAAATGAATCTTAAAAAAAATAGAGTACCAACTGTTCTTCCAGAGGACCTGGGTTCAATTCCCAGCACCCACATGGTAGCTCACAACTGTCTATAACTCCATGTTCTGACACTCTCACACAGACATATGCAGACAAAACACCAATGCACATAAATTTCTTTTGAAAAGGCCAGGCATGAGGGTGCATACTTATTACCAGAACACTAAAGAGCTAGAGGCAGGAGGATCAGGAGTTCAAGACTGTCTTTGGTCTAGACTAGCCTGGACTATATGAGAGCCTGAGATTGAATAAATAAATCACATAGATAGATAGATAGATAGATAGATAGATAGATAGATAGATAGATAGATAGACAGATGTGTATAGATATGAATGAATGAATGAATGTGGCTACTTTATATGACAGGTAGTGCATTATTTTTGGAAGTGAAATCTTGGCTGGTATAAGGTGTACAGATATATTTGGAAAGGTCTAGCTAGAGCACAGATGACGAGTCATTTGTGGACCAGTGAGATGACTCAGTGGGTAAGATCCTTTCCTGCCAACCTGATGACCTGAGCTCATTCCTTGGAACCCACATGGTGGACCCAAAGTTGTCCTCTGGATTCCATGTGCATGCGTACACACACATGCAAAACTAATAAGTAAAGGAGTGAGCTGTGGGGTTATTTAAGCTTTGAGGCCTTCATCTGAGAGGCAGAGCTCCGAGCAGGACTGGTAGTCCCCTGGTCCAAACTATACAGTCCCTCCTCCATGGGGCTCAATGGAAGGAGGCCCGAACCTGCAACTTCTGACTAAATCCTTTTCCTATCCTGCCCATTCTCCTCTTCATGCCAGTGTCCTGTTCCCTAGGTTGGCCGTTGTCCAGTGTGTTGCCATCATCTGGAACTCCTACCTATCCTGGAAGGCACATCAGCTCTAAGCCTGCCTGGTTTCATGGCTTGCATCTTATACTAATGCACCCTCACCCTGGAATGCTTGGACAGTATCCTCAAAGAGAGTACACCAGGACTGGAGAGGTGGCTCACCTATTCAGAGCACAGACTGCTCTACAGAGGACCCAAGTTTGGTTCCCAGCAGCCACATTAGGTGGCTCACAACCACCTGTGACCCAAGTCCCAGGAGATCTGATGTCTTCTGGTCTCTGAAGTACCTGCACTTGTACGCACATACACACCAATTACTTACTCATAACAAAGCATAAAATAAAGGCTTTCTTACAAAAACAGTCTGTTTCCATGGTATGGAGTTGCTGATCAGGATAGAATCACCACTCTGAAATGGCACATTTCACTCTAAAAATGTAACTGCTTTTGAAATCACTAAGACCTTTAAAACATTGTCTCTCTCACCATGCAGGGGGCCTAGTCCAGTCCCATGCAGGCTCCACAGCCACTGATCCAACTTTCATGAATTCCCTCTAGATTGGTTTGGTCTTCTTTGCATGTTTCCCCATCATGATCCTAATGCACTCGCTCATAGAATCCCTCTTCTCTCTCTTTGAGGGAGGCCCCCTGGTGGTAGGGTCAGAATCCATCTCTAGTCCGAGCAGCCTTGAGTCAGGGGAAGGGCTTGGACTTGCCTCTACTGAATGTGCCTTCACATGGGAGGCCTTGCCTTCTTGTGGGAGGGAGTGGGGATGCATTGTGAGTGGAGGCTGGGGGCCTGGAGGAGAGAAGAGGGGGATCTTTGATTGGTATGTAAAATGAATGAAAAAAATTCTTAATTAAAAAAAAGAAACAAAAACAAAAAACCATTGTCTCTCACTCTGGCACTTACTGATGGGCACACACTGTGATAATTATGTCCTTTAACAATGTTGTCCTTGTGTACACATCATAGAATGTACTTGCACAGATAGCAACAGTCAGGTGCTTAACATGGCCTCTGAGTGCAGTGAGATGCAGAAAACATGAGATGTATCTTCCTGCTGCCACTGTGACATGGCATACTGTTTTACAGGGAGCTTTTTTTTCATATGTAGAACATTCTAAAGTAATGATAGATATAGCAAATTCATAAATCAGCAACATTTCATTTATCATTAAGTTGCACATACTGTACATAATGGCACAAGCTATACTTCCATGTTACTGCCAGCATAGATTGTCTCCACCAGCATCATCCCAAATACATGAATAATGAACTAAAATGTCATGACAGCTAATGTTGCTAGGTGGTAGCAATGTTTCAGCTCTGTTGTAATTATATGAAGCCACCATTGTAAAAATTGTCATCATTGCCTTTAATCCCAGCATTCGGGAGGCAGAGCCAGGCGGATCTCTGTGAGTTAGAGGCCAGCCTGGTCTCCAAAGTGAGTTCCAGGAAAGGTGCAAAGCTACACAGAGAAACCCTGTCTCAGAAGGAAAAAAAAGTTGTCATCATTGACTAAAAGGTTATTATATAGCATGACTATGCTTATTCCTACCACATTGCATGTATTCCACAAATACTTGTATGACCTTGCCAACTTTACACCCATAGCCCAACAATTAGTACTCATCCCCACTTTGTTGTTAGTTAGTTTGTTGAGACAATATTTCAGTGTGTAGCCCTGGCTGTCCTGGAACTTCTTCTGTAGACCAAGCTGGCCTCTAAGTCATAGAGATCCACCTGTCTCTGCCTCCCGAGTGCTGGGATTAAAGGTGTTCACCACCACTGCCCGGCTCATCCCCACTTCCTATAGGTACATCTTTCTGTCCAGTGTTCAGGATTGAACGCAGCTTTGTGCATGCTAGTCAGGTACTCTTAACACTGAGTGACATCCCTAGCCTAGAACGTCTGTCATTCTAACTTTTCTGGGTCCTAGTACCCTTTGAGACCCTCTTGGTGTCTTTACGGGCACAGGAACAAATACATTTTTTGTTGTTGTTGGTTTTTCGAGACAGGGTTTCTCTGTGTAGCTTTGTGCCTGTCCTGGAACTCACTTGGTAGACCAGGCTGGCCTCGAACTCACAGAGATCCACCTGCCTCTGCCTCCCGAGTGCTGGGATTAAAGGCACCGCCTGGCACAAATACATTATTATCTGGAGTCTGCAGAAGTCATGGATAAAACCCTTCGGAAGACTACAGACATGTCTATAACTGGAAAGAAGCAGAGTCTGATCAAGCCTGGCCTTCATCTACAAAGATAGACACTAACGGTTCCAGAAGTGAGGAACCCAATCACACCATGAGTTGATGGCAAAGCAGAGATTTGGGCCCAAATCTCACTTCCTACCTAGTGATCTTAACTAGAAGGTAAAAAAGGTATAATAGCACTGTTTCTGTGGCTCCCAGGAAAAAAGCTAACTTTGTCAAACTCAGGATAGATTGGTGCGTTAAGTTCTGACAGCCAAACACCCTGTTCTGTCATTCACAATCTGACACCTGTAGATTTTAGATTCTGCCTCTGTAAGATGGTCAAGAATCCTGACAGACCAATTGAGGCGGCGGGCCTTTGGGTGGCACTGTGTCGGTCGAGTCCCTGCTGGCAGAGCATCCCTGATCTCAGTTTGGGGACCCGGTAGCCGGCCTGGGGACTGTGTCTAAGCAGCACAGCACTCTCCCCAGAGCTTCTGGCTAGATTCTCGGCTGCGGATAAATTCAGTACCACGGACAGCTCCACGGTCCTGCCCACTTCTTGTTCCTGGAGAAGGGAAAACCTCGGACTAGCCTGTTCTGGAGACACACTCTATTCTGTGTGAGGGAAGAACTCTGCATCCGGAAAGAGCAATCTTTATGCCTCAGCCGGCTTCTCCCTCCTCTACAGCCAGGGTGCTTCCAAAACTAGCTCCAGGGACACGGAGCCTATTGTCAGGATGCGCGCCCCTCTGGGGGCTGGAAGCTGCTGGACTCGAAGCTGCCGCTGTCATTGCTTCTACAATCAGTTCGTGTTCTTCGCTGACGTCAGTCGGAGCTGTCCTGGTGCTATATAAGGCTGGCGGCGGTCCCGGGACAGACCCCGTGCTCCCCAAGGCGTCTTCAGCCCGTCCCGGGGGACAGAGACTGGAGCTCCATCTTACACCGGGCAGACACTCCGACAACCTGTGAGTGGCTCGGAGCAACGATCCAGACTCCCTTAGCACCAAGACTCTGCACTCAGCCCACCCAATGCGACCCGCCGGGAGGGAAGGAGGGAGAGGGGCGGGGGAACTGGACCGGTGCAGCGGCTGGGGCTGGTGGGCAGGCTGTGGACACCAGGCAACAGCTGGAGGGTCCCAGCGGGGGCACTGGGCGTGCGCGCGAAGGGGCTCGTGTCACCTGAGGCTGCTCCAAGCGCACCTCACCCTCTGCTGCCCCTGTGTGTCCAGGGCAGGTGGCACCATGAGGCAGAGGGGACGCGCTGCGCTCCTAGTGGCTCTGCTGCTCCTGGCACAGCTGCGCCCCGGGAGCAGCCAGTGGAGCCCTGCGACTGCGGCGACCGGGGTCCAGGATCCGAATCTGCGATGGAGCCCCGGGGCGCGGAATCAGGGCGGCGGCGCCCGCGCGCTCCTCTTGCTCTTAGCCGAGCGCTTCCCGCGCCTCGCCGGAGGATCGGGGTCCGCGGGCGAGCGGCAGCGACGGGACGACCCTCCGCTGTCCATTGACCTCACTTTCCACCTGCTGAGGACCCTGCTGGAGCTGGCCCGGACACAGAGTCAGCGCGAGCGCGCAGAGCAGAACCGCATCATACTCGACTCGGTGGGCAAGTGATCCGCCCGGTGTGGGGTCACCCCCCACACACCCCGAAAGGCTCGACCCTTTCCCTTACCTACCGCGGGGCTGGAGCGCGCACGACCGAAGCTGGCTCAGTCCCGTGGTGCAGCGCTGCCCAGAGTCACCCTGAGCACTCTGCGTGGCTATTTTTTTTAAAAAAAAATAATAAAACTGCCCAAGAGCTTAGCCTCTATCTTTTGTCGTGGGGGTGGGGGGCGCACCGGCAAGTATAGAAGGGTGGGAAATTTGGGGGGATTGGTGCTCCCCAGACCAGTAGGAGACACAGCATGCTAAGTGGGGTGGGAGAGGAAGGCTGTCTGTCAGTTAAGTCCCTGGGGGCTCATCGCCCCTCCCCCAGCACGTCCAAATCCCGGAACTCAGAGGTCCTGAGATCCCACCCCAGACGCCTTTCCGAGGTCTCAGGCTCAGGGGTCCACCTCTAATGTAAAGGAGTTGTCCACGGGGAGGGGGCTTATTATTTCACCTCCTCCCCTTCAAACGATCTCGGGTTGTGAAAGGGCAGAATGGTGTCGAGGTTGCTTCTAGGAGTGGGCAGCGAAAGGAGCCGAGGACGTGGGACGCAAGAGTCCTTTATTGAGACCCTTCCCGGGGGCGGGACGCCGAGCTGGGTGGCGCGGTGGTCTCCGAGCAGAGATGCTCAGCATCCCTTGCCTCCCGCTGCAGGCGCGCGCTCTGGATCAGGGTCTGGTCAGTGCAGGCCTGTTCCCGGGAAAGACAGCTTGGTGGGCGGGTGATCCAGAAGAACAAGCCCCCCAGTCCCCGACGGCCAGCGTTCCCTACTCCCACCTAGTCCCCAAAGCCCGCGCGGAACCAACTGTGGGAAGTGAGTGCGCTTTTCCGCGCGCGCGCTAGAGGGCGCGCTTTTGCGGCTCCCGTTGAGTGACACTTAGCGAGTCGGGGCTACCAGCAAGTCCTGGTGCCGCTGGAAAAAGCAATCTCCCAAGGCCGGCTAACCAGTCTCACCCCGAAGCCCGAGTCCTACCTTCTGGCCCGTCCAGCCGCTCCTCCTCCAGCCCAGCGTTGCTCTCGTCCCCGTCCAAAGCCACCTCGTCATCCTCTTCTTCTCCCGCGGCGCCTAGGGGGAAGGCAGGCCCGGTGAAGTGGAGCCCCTGCTCCTCCGGCTGGAGCATCCCCTCCCTCATGCGCTTTCGGCCGGTCTAAACAGTCCCTCCCTCGGCTCCCTCACCCGGCTGGAAGTCGATGGTCCGCAGCATTTCGGCCACGTGCTCCACGCTCACAGAGAATTGCTCCATGCTCTCATAGCCTGGCTCCGGCCGTCCAGCCAGCTCCACCTTCGACATCGCCCCGACCCTGTGATGGCCACCGGGGCTCAGCAGGGGACTGACTCCTCCGCTCGCCCAAGCCCATGCCCAGATCAGAAGGGAAGAATCCACGGGGCCCCTTCCTTTTCCCACCGCGCAGACTACTCACTTGTTGATCAGCTCCTTGGCCTGCTGCAGGGGAGAAAAGGGGGGAGAAGGTGAGCGCTGGGCCAGCCCCGGCAAAAGGCCCCGTTTCTGATTCTCACCAGTCCTGCGGGGTAGGTGGGGGCGTATACCCCAATTTGTTAAGGAGGGAGAGAGAGAGAGAAAGACAGAGAGAGAGAGAGAGAGAGAGAGAGACAGAGAGACAGAGACAGAGAGACACAGAGAGACACAGAGAGACACAGAGAGACAGAGAGAGAGACAGAAACAGAGAGACAGAGAGAGACAGAGAGAGAGACAGAGACAGAGAGAGACAGAGACAGAGAGACAGAGAGAGAGACAGAGACAGAGAGACAGAGACAGAGACAGAGAGGGGGGTGACTATCCAGGTGACAAGGTGGGGGCGTATATCCCAATTCGTTAAGGAGAGAGAGAGAGAAAGACAGAGAGAGAGAGAGAGACAGAGAGACAGAGACAGAGACAGAGAGACACAGAGAGACACAGAGAGACACAGAGAGACACAGAGAGACAGAGAGAGAGACAGAAACAGAGAGACAGAGAGAGACAGAGAGAGAGACAGAAACAGAGAGACAGAGAGAGACAGAGAGAGAGAGAGAGAGAGAGACGGAGAGAGAGAGACAGAAACAGAGAGAGACAGAGAGAGACAGAGAGAGACAGAGACAGAAAGAGAGACAGAGAGAGAGACAGAGACAGAGAGACAGAGAGAGAGACAGAGAGAGACAGAGACAGAGAGACAGAGACAGAGACAGAGGGGGGGGTGACTATCCAGGTGACAAGGTGGGGGCGTATATCCCAATTCGCTAAGGAGAGAGAGAGAAAGAGAAAGACAGAGAGAGAGAGAGAGAGAGAGAGAGACAGAGAGACAGAGACAGAGACAGAGAGACACAGAGAGACACAGAGAGACACAGAGAGACACAGAGAGACAGAGAGAGAGACAGAAACAGAGAGACAGAGAGAGACAGAAACAGAGAGACAGAGAGAGACAGAGAGAGAGAGAGAGAGAGAGAGACGGAGAGAGAGAGACAGAAACAGAGAGAGACAGAGAGAGAGAGAGAGACAGAGACAGAGAGAGAGAGAGAAGGGTGACTTTTCCCAGGTCACGGTGACAAGAAATTGCCGCAGGGAAGACTTGACCCGGCTCCCCGGGCCCTGATTCCCGGCACCCGGGGTGCCTGCCGCCCTCCCTCTCTGCCCACCTGGAGGTAGAGAGCCATCTGCGGCTCCTCCATGGACTGGATGGCCGACTCCACCAGCTTGGAGGAAAGCTCCAAGTGGTCTCCGTACTGACGGATGAGGCCGCGCACACGCTGCAGCTTCTCCTCCTGCTCCCGGGCCAGCGCTAGCAGCAGCTCGCCCTTGCGCTCCTCCAGCACCGCGCACAGGGTCTCGAACCTCTGGTTCAACAGCTGCTTCTGCCTGCGGCTGTTGTCCTGAAGGGTCAGAGCAAGTCTGAAGGAGGTGGTGGCCGAGCGCCCCCAGCGCTGCCAGAGCGGGGTATTTTACCCCTCTCCCCTTCTCAAAGGGGAGCCAAGAAGGAAGGTGTGTCTAGGGTCACACCTTGAGTTAGAAGCACAGAATTCAGCTCAGATCTTTTTCAATTAACAAGGAGGACAACACATTTCGAAGTTGCTCCTGGGGGCCATGTATGTCACTGGCCCTGGCTTGGCTTTAATTTCTTTTTTGTTGTTGTCATTTTGTTTTTTGGTTTTTCGAGACAGGGTTTCTCCGTGTAGCTTTGCGCCTGTCCTGGAACTCACTCTGTAGCCCAGGCTGGCCTCGAGCTCACAGAGATCCGCCTGCCTCTGCCTCCCGAGTGCTGGGATTAAAGGCGTGCGCCACCACCGCCTGGCTATTTCTACAATTTTATTTATATTATTTTCAATTCAAGTATATGTACTTGGTGTGTGGGTGCCCATGGAGGCCAGAGGAAGTGAATTCCCCTGGAGCTGGAGTTACAGGCAGTTTTGAGCCAGGCAATGTGGATGCTGGGAATTGAACTCTGGTCCTCCACAATAGCAGTACCTTCTCTTAACCCCGGGTCATCTCTCCAGCCCCACTCATTTATTTTTGAGATGAGTCCAATGGGCCTTAAATGAGAAATCCTCCTGCCTCAGCCTCCAGAGTGCTGGCATGATTGTCTCTGCTTGCTTATTTATTTATTTAGATTTTTTAGTGGTGGGCTCTCCATAAGTTGCCTAGGCTGGCCTGGAACTTGGATTATCCTACATCCACCCCTCTGGTCATCACTGTTTTATATAGTCAAAAATAAACAAAACCAAAGCAGAGAAGATTCCAGTAGCTTGACCAGCATTGCAGAGCAGGTGGGTGAGTGCTGGGAGCGACCTGGCTAAAAACAACCCACCACGATCTAGAGTCGAGAAACTTTCTGGGCAGTCTGGCCAGAAGTCAAAGAGAAACAGTTCTCTTTGAATGTCAGGGTCTCCAGACAGACTATTGACGGTTCCGTCCCTTTGTCCTCCCAGCCCATGCTCACCTCAATGGTCTGGCACACCTCCTCCATCTGCGTGATCACAGCTTGCACACGGTCATTGCCTGCCACCAGCATGGCGATGCCGTCACTCAGCTCACTCTGTCACACACACATGGGCCAGCTGTTAGAGCTGGAAGCCCCAGCCTGCTTCCGCTGCCCTCTCATCCCACCGGGACTGTCCCCACCTCGCCCATTCAGGGACATCTACAAAGATCTAGAAGGCTTGGGATACTTCAAAAAGCATGGGAACACATCCTGTGGATTCTTAGGAACCCTCCACCCCCAAATGTGAAGGGAAGTGACATTCTCTAATCACCCACTATGCACCAGACTCGGCCTAGGTGATTTATCAGTAGTATCGTCTTCCACGGGTTCTGGAAAATCCTTAGGGCTACCCATTCAGACAGCATTTCTTCCTTCTATTCTTGTGATTCCGGGAGTCAAGTAGGACTTATGTTAGACCTTCCCATCCTCAACCTCCCACTCCCCGGTGCATTCTGGGTCTGTTGGTTGTTGGCGCTCTTCTGTGTTCAGTAATTGTTTCTTCTGAGAAATCCATCACTTGATGGTTTTTCAACAGTTATTAATTTCTAAAAGCTCTGCTTGGTTCTTTGACGAGTCTGTTTCTCTGTCTGGTTTTGGTTTGGTTTTTCTTGGATGGGGTCTCTCTGTATTGTCTAAACTGGCTTTGAACTTGTTACCCTCCAGCCCCAGCCTCCCTAGTAGCTGAGATGACAGTCCACACCATCACAGCAGACTGCTGCATGGCCATTTTTCATATGTTTTCAGTTCTGGGAATCTCCCCAGGGTCTTGTGCTAGGCAAGTGCACTATATTTCCAATCCTACTTTTAGTTTTATTTCATCTCTATTTTTCTTTAAAACAGGGTCTCCTTATATAACAGCCCAGGCCAGCTTGGAACTCCTTATGTAGCCTAGGCTGGCCTCATACTAGCGATCCTCCTGCTTCAGGATCCTGAGTGCTAGAACTTCAGAGTGCTCAACCATGCCTGGCATTACTCCATCTTCGAAAAACACTTTGTACATAGTGAGTTTCTGTCCTTCAATAGTTCCAACATCTGAATTCCCCAAGGATCTAAACTGTGATTGTTCCTGCTAACTGCACTCTGTACATCTTCAGCTGTGGATGACTGTTCTGTTGATAGCAATCCAAGGTCAGCCTACAGGTCTACATTGAAGGGATTTTCCTGCAGCTTAGAATTTGCGTTTGTTTCTGTCAAAAGTCAGGAGACACCATTGCTTGCTTTACTATCCAGGGATTCCGACATGAGCCGAGGTCTGGGAGTCTTAGATGCACCCCTACCCACACACCTTCGCAGGTTCTGTGGTTTAGCTGCCTCTCTCTAGCCAGCTGTCCCCCGTTGTCAGAGAAATATCTAAGCTGTGTGCAGAGGCTCTCTGACCCTGTCCTCCTCACCCCTCCTAGGACCCCCCTTTCTTGTCATGTCCCAACCAATCTGATCTTAAAACGGCAGCACATGGAGAAGCTGCGTGACGAAAGACCCTCAAGGGGTCTCAGCCGCTGTGGTGAAGCTGCTGCCGCCATGTGTTGTCTAATGCCGTGGTGACAGCAGCCACCACCTCCACCTTGTCCGACAGGTGAAGAAAGCCGGGGACAGAGGGGACAGAGAGGTCAGGTAACTTCCCCAAGGATGTGTGCAGAGTCAAGAACCAACCCAGGGTGTTGGCCCCCGATCTGCTACGCCTTACCTAAGTCAAGTGAGAACTACCCTCCCCTTCCCGAATCCCTCCCTGACGGGATACCTTCTGGCGTTTGTAAATGGTGGGCAGCGGGGCCACCTCGCAGTCCTTGTGGGCACCGAAGACCTTGCAAAGAGAGCAGGTGGGCACCTCGCAGCTCAGGCAGTAGATGTTGATCTTCTCGTCCTCGTGTTCCTCACACATGAGGTGCTGTTCAGCCTTGGAGTGCAGTGGCCTGAGGACAAGGTAGCAGCAGTCAAGGCACCAGGCTGTGGTGACTAGTGGTGAGCAGCTTACACCGGAAGAAGGGATGCTCCAGGGAAGGCTGGACCACTGGGGTGGGGGGGCAAAGATGTCCCACAGGAAGTCATGGGAGCTGGTGAGGTCTAGGACACTGCGGTGGACTTTGGTCGCAGACCACGAAGGAATAAGACTGAACACTGGCTCCAGAAGCAAAGTCAGGCCTCCCTGGGGAGGAAGCCAATCCCCTCCTCCCGGGGTCCACTCCCTTCCCCATTGTGTGTGCCCCTCCCCCACACTGGATAATTTTATGTCAACCTGATGCCAGCTAAAGTCATCAGTGAGGAGGGAACCTTGTGTTTCCCAGCATAAAGGCTGGGTGAGGTAGTCCAGTGGAGATTGGTCCTACCTCAACTCGATGTCTGTCCCATGCTTTGTTCAAGCATGGAGGTCTGTCCCTTTCTGAATGGAGCCAGAGGAATGGATGGGGAGGGGGGTAGATGGGAGTCAGAGATGGGGGACAGAGGGGGTAGGAGAGGGAACAGGAGGAGGGGAGGGAGGGGTACTGTGGTTGGTATGTAAAATAAATGAAACAAATGTTAATTCAGTAAGATTTTTTTGTTTTGTTTTGTTTTCAAGACAGGGTCTCTCTGTAGCTTTGCGCCTTTCCTGGAACTCACTTGGTAGTCCAGGCTGGCCTCGAACTCACAGAGATCCACCTGGCTCTGCCTCCCGAGTGCTGGGATTAAAGGCGTGCGCCACCACTGCCCGGCAATTAAGTAAGATTTTTTTTAAAAAAAGAGAAAAGAAAATAATGTTTTTGTAAAATGGGGCTGTAGGCAGGCCTGCAGGGCATTTTCTTAAATAGTGATTGATGGGGGAAGGTCCAGCCCATTGTGGGTAGTGCCATCCCTGGGCTGGTGGTCCTGGGTTCTATAAGAAAGCTGGCTGAGCAAGCCATGAGAAGCAAGCCAGTAAGCATCACCCTCCATGGCCTCTGCATCAGCTCCTGCCTCCAGGTTCCTGCCCTGTGTGAGTTCCTGTCCTGACTGCCTTCAGTAAGAGATTATGATGCGGAAGCGGAAGCCTAATAAATGGCTTCCTTCCCACGTTGTTTCTGGTCACGGTGTTTCATCACAGCAATGGTACCCTGACTAAGACAACCCCTCTATCCCTGATGGTGCAGGCTCTTCCCTCCGAGAGGCCAGCAGCCAGGCATCTCACCGGGAGGATTCTTGCTTGTAGATGTCAATAATGTTCTCCACTAGCAGGTTTCTCTGCAGGCCGTAGACCCCATGCCGGTCCAGGACAACCTCATGCCTGCAGGACGGGCAGCGGAACCGACCTCCTGAAGACACAGTTGTGGAGCCCCGGGATTGCCACAGAGGGTTAGAGGCCTGTGAGGACAGGTAACAAGACAACAGAATTTCTTTTCTTTTTTGGGGGTGTGTGTGTGATTTTTTTTTAAGATTTATTTATTTATTATGTATACAGTGTTCTGTTCAGTTGTGCTGGCTGGTTTTGTGTGTCAACTTGACACAAGTTAGAGTCATCAGAGGAAGGAGCCTCAGCTGAGGAGATGCCTCCTTGAGATCCAGCTGTCAGGCATTTTCTCATTTAGTGATCCATGGGGGAGGGCTGGGCCCATTGAAAATGGTGCCATCCCTGGGCTGGTGGTCCTGGGTTCTATAAGAAAAAGCAGGCTGAGCAAGCCATGGGGAGCAAGCCAGTAAGCAGCACTCCTCCATCTGCATCAGCTCCTGCCTCCAGGTTCCTGTCCTGCTTGAGTTCCTGTCCTGACTTCCTTCGAACAGCAATGTGGAAGCACAAGCCAAATAAACCCTTTCCTCCCCAACTTGCTTTAGGCGATGGCGTTTTGTTGCAGCGACAGAAACCCTAAGACAGGTTGGTACCAGCACAGTGAGGTATGGCTGCGACAGACCTGACCATGTTTTGGGGAGGACTGTGGAAGGACTTTGAAACTCTGGACTAGAAGAACCTTTGAGTGTTGAGAGGTCAGTGAGATGCTCTGAGGTAAGAGTGTTGAGGGCGGTGCAGAAGATGGAGGCCTGGCTTGGGAAGTTTAAAGACTCTCCTGGGGCCTTTTGTTATTTTGAATTACGATCCTGTGGTTCTGGTTAACTGGGGCTGAAGGACCAGCTGTGATTGACAAGACTCCAGAACTACTAAAGCAAAACTTGTTTTGCTGGGGTACTTGATGCTGGTCGGCTGGAGCTAAGAAATTAGCCATGATTAGGAAGAGACCGGCATCACCGAAAGAAAATCTTCTAGGAGGTGTTTCCTGAGAGCACAGAGCAGCTATGTTCCAGGGGCAGCCAACAAAAAAAGCTCGCTACCCCCTCCCCCATGTCCTTCTTCTCGACATTCAAAGACAGGAGACTCACTGTTGGCAGTCTACCTAGGTTCTGAGGGCCTGCTGTGGCCAAGTACAGGCACTATAGGCTTCCCAGATGTTGAATCTAATCTAATCCTCAAGAGCTTTTGGTGAAGACAGTAGAGAAACCTGGGCATGTTGCGGCACACCTGATTTGTGAGGCAGGAGGATCAGGAGTTCAAGGTCAGCCTGGACTATAAGAGACCTGAAAAAGGTGTGTGTGTGTGTGTGTGTGTGTGTGTGTGTGTGTGTGTGTGTGTGCTCTGAGATAGCCCAGTTAGTAAAATGCTTGTCTCACAAGCATGAGGACCTGAGTTTAAAAC
This sequence comes from Onychomys torridus, assembly GCF_903995425.1. Classification (NCBI taxonomy): domain Eukaryota; kingdom Metazoa; phylum Chordata; class Mammalia; order Rodentia; family Cricetidae; genus Onychomys; species Onychomys torridus. Next base: position 33,192,055 of record NC_050463.1, read on the forward strand.
CCAGACCCCTTGAAAGAGCTGGGCATGGTGGCACTACCTTGTAATCCCCCCAGTATTCCCCAGGCAACATCAATGCAATCTGGGTGACAGTACTTCCTGCCTTTGCTCTCCCTCTCCTCCCTTCCTTCCCTTCCTCCCTCTGTCTCTCCCTGTCTCTCCCTGCCTCTGTCTCTGTCTCTCTGTCTCTCTCTCTCTCTCTTTTCCTGAGACAGGGTTTCTCTGTGCAGCCCTGGTTGTCCTGGAACTCACTCAGTAGACCAGGCTACCCTCAAACTCACTGAGATCCCCCTGGCTCTGTTTCCAGAGTGCTGAGATAAAAGGTGTGCACCACCTCTGCCTGTCTTTTTCTTTTTCTTTTTTCTCTGAGGTTAAAGGTTGCCACAGCAACTAGTTTTCCTTTTTCTTTTTTTTTTCTTTCTTTTTTTAAAGACTGAGTAACCCAGACCGGCCTCAAACTCTGGTGTGTAGCTGAAGATGACCCTGAATTCTGATCCTCCTGCCTCCAACTCCCACGTGCTGGGATTACTGGTGTGTGCCACCACACTCAACTTCTTTATATAATTTCCAAAGTTCTTACAAGAACTCCGGAGTTTGGAAAAATGGATCAAACAGAACAAAAGGGGGCGCCGGAGTGCCATAATAAAACCAACAAAAGGTTTGAGAGGCCGGCAGAGAACTGACCTTTTCAGGGCCTGATATGGAAGCTGCCACTTGAGTAAGGCTTGGAGTCAGGGTAGAGGGAGCCAGGAAGGAGTAGTTGGGGTGATGGGAGCTTATTTTAAATTGGGAGGTGATGGGGGCGGGGAGAAGCTGGAAAGGCGGGTCTCATCCTAGAAGGCTTTTAAATCTGAGGATCTAAACTTGATTTTGTAGGCTGGGTTTCTAAACTGGGAGTAGACAGGGGAGTAGATTTGAACTTACAGCATTAACATGGACAGATGGACAGACGGACAGACAGAAGGGAGAGGCTAAAGGCAAGGGCCAGATAGGAAGTAAGTGCTACAGTCAATGCCAGGTCACGGGATGCTGGTGGCCGCAATTCTGAAGACAGTCGTGACCGAGAGGTGGGATTTGGACTGACTAGTGTCTTGGGCATGGGGAGAGGAGAAAGGTGGGGAGATTCTGAGGCTGCAGGCTTGGGTGCCTGGGAAGATGCCGCATCTCCAGCGTAGGAGGACTGACCCAAGGGTCACAGACCCAGCAAGACCCATGAAGAGAGTTCAGGGAGTCTGAACTCAGATGGGGCATGATGGCACCTTCACTTTCACTGACCTCTAGAGGAACCCAAGGTCTGAACAACAAAGGCATGCCACAAACCACAGTAGTTTACACAGCACCCGTGGCTTCACCCAAAGAAATAGTTGTTTTCATATCACATCACCCTTGGGATCACTTCTCATCATGTTATTAGACCCTCTGCTGATTTCATGATTTGTTTGTTTGGGTGATTTTGAGATGGGGTTGCTCTATGTAACCTAGGCTGTGCTGAGACTCACTCTGTAGACCAGGCTAGCCTCAAACTCACAGATCCACCTGCCTCTGCCACCCCTATGCTAGGGATCAAAAGTGTAGAGCACCTCACCTGACACAACATTGATTTTTAGATGGAACCATAGCTAGTGTGATGGCGCACGCCTTTAAATCCCAGCACTCAGGAGGCAGAGCTGGGCAGATCTCTAGTTTGAGGCCAGCCTGGTCTACAGAGCGAGATCCAGGACAGGCACCAAAACTACACAGAGTAAACCCTATCTCCAAAAAACAAAACAAAACCTAGTAAATCCCAGCACTTTGGAGTCAGAGGCAGGAGGATCTCTGTGAGTCTGAGGCCAACCTGGGCTACAGAGTGAATTCCAAGCCAGGCAAGGCTATGTGACAAGACTCTCTCTCAAAAACAAACAAAAAACATTGAATTGCTTCTTGATCTCTTATTTAAGATCAAGGACAGAAGGGTTCATGGGCTTTACAGTTGGAACCATAGGACAAAAAATAAATTATTCAGCCGGTGGTGGCACATGCCTTTAATCCCAGCACTTGGGAGGCAGAGCCAGGCGGGTCTCGGTGAGTTCAAGGCCAGCCGAGGCTACCAAGTGAGTTCCAGGAAAGGCGCAAAGCTACACAGAGAAACCCTGTCTTGAAAAAAACAACAAAAAAAAAAAAAAAAAGAAAAGAAAGAAAGAAAGAAAAGAAAAAGAAATTATTCTGCCCTGAGTGTAGGTCTCTAAATTTTCTCCTCACAAATAGGAATTTTAGATTCTAGGGTATTGGTGGAAACCTTAAGAAGTCTTCAAAAAAAATGGCTATGTCTATTCTGGGCTAAAGACCCTCCACCTAATTAACATTCAGTTAGCCAGATGTGCTCTTCTGTTTTTCTTGCTACTTCAGGAAGCTGATGGGCTCTGTCATGTACCATGACTGTCTTATCCTTCCCTTAAATGTCATGCCTGGAGTCAGCCCCATAAAGCACAACTTCATGTGCCAAGCATGTGCCGTGTGGAGGGAATTCCACCGCTCTAGGAAACACCTTGGTGGATGTCCCTACCCTGTATCTTGTGTGACTGTAACCTGTAGTCAGTGTTCTTCTCGTGGGACAGCCACGCCCCCGCTCTGCGGAGTCATGTTTGTGAAGATGCCAGTCCACTATAAAGCTCTACATGAACATGAAGGAGACACCTGCCATCTTAGTCTCTATGGTAAAGCACATGACTGCCCAGAGCCACGAGGCATGAAGTAACTGTTCTGGTTTTCACTGTGGAGGTGGAAATAAACCAAGTTGGAAGGTTTGATCCCCAGCATCGTATGCATTGGGTGTGGTGGCAGGCGGGTGCCTGTACCAGCCCTTGGGAGGTGGAGGCAAAAGGATGAGATGTTCATCCTCGGCTACATATTGTGTTCAAGGTCATCCTGAAACACAGGAGACCCTGTGTCAAACAAATAAAGGGAGTTCAATTCTAGGCTTTATGACTTTGGTGCAACAACCATGCTCAGAACTTGGTCTTTCAGAACCTTTCTCTAGAGGGCTGCACGATGCCTTCTAGTCCCTCTGTGATCTATCTAGAGAGGCTCTGTAAATGAGGTCACTCTGGCACGTGTGTACATATCTCAGTGTTTGTCCTCTGCCCTGGCTATCCAGGGAATGTTAATATGGGACATGGGTGTGAGGCACATCATTGGAGGCTACCACCTCTGACCTAATGGCCTTGGATTTTGTGAGCCAGACCCTAAGTCACACTGGAGGAAGTACAGGAACACAATGGGCAGAAGACATCTGATGAGAAGTGGCTCAGCTAAAGAAGAATCCAGGTTTTACCACAAGCTAAAAATGCTGGCTGAGAGTCTGGGGACTGCTGAGAAACAAGCCCCTCTGTTGAAGCAGGGACGCAGAGGCAGAGAGGAATGGGTCGAGTGAGGATGTAGAATAGGAAGGCCTTAAAAGTGATCATCCACACCAAGCATGGTAACTCATGCTTGTAATTCAAATCTGGGAGATGAAGGAAGGAGAGTCAAGAGTTCAAAGCCAGACTCAGCTGCATAGCAAGTTTGAGGCTAGCCTGGGGTACATGAGTGTATGTGTGTGTGTGTGTGTGTGTGTGTGTGTGTGTGTGTGTGAGACAGAGACAGAGAGACACAGAGACACACACAGAGACAGAGAGAGACAGAGACAGACACAGAGACAGACACAGAGACAGACACAGAGACAGACACAGAGACAGACACAGAGACAGACACAGAGACAGACACAGAGACAGAGACAGAGACAGACGATCATCCATAGTCATTTAAAATATTTGGTGGGGAGAGTTCAAAACAGGGTTTCTCTTTGTGTATCCTAGGCTGTCCTGGCACTCACTCTGTAGACCAGGCAGGCCTTGAACTCAGAGATCCTGCCTGGCTCTCCCTCTTGAATGCTGAAGTTAAATGTATGGGCCACCACTGCCGGGCTTATTTTTTTGAATTTTTTGAAAGCAGATTATTAAAATTACAAGAGATGTTCGTATTAGTTCAAACAGCCCTTGGGACTAAGGAGCTAAGTCCCCAGATAAATAGCTTGCCACTCAAGCATGAGGACATGAGTTCAGATCCTCAGTAACCACGTAAAAGATAACCATGGTACTGGATATGTAACCCCAGTGCTGGGCAGGGATGGAGAGCCACAGATGGAGGACATGTGATGGCAACCTCTGTGCTCTGTATGAGCATGCATGGGCACACACCAGCACAACATGCACACACACACACACACACACACACACACACACACACACACACACACTTCTAAAGATGTGAGAAAATAGTGAGATGGTAGGAGGACTCGGCCGTGGAGGGTTCTGTTCCCTGGGGAATTAAAATCCCAAACCCAAGCAAGGTCACTGTGACTCAGCATTTTAACAGATGAGATTCTCAAAAAGGAGACTTGGTCAAGGTGGGCTGGAGAAGCCCCAATGTCCAGCCAGGGGTTGAGGCACAGCACTTAGGAGGCTGAGGCAGGAGGATTGCAGTGAGTTCTAGACCAGCCTCAGCTATATAGAACATATCAGGCAAACCCAGCCAGAAATACATAGCAAAACACTGCCTCAAAAACCCAAAATACAGCAGGCTGCTGGGACTTTCAGTGGCGGTCTGTGCTAAACTCATCTTTCCCAGACTCCTTTTCACTAGAGAAATCTGTCTTCTCTCTCCCTCCCCTCTCTCCTTCCCTCTCTCTCTCCCCTCTCTCCTTCCCTCTCTCTCTCCTTCCCTTCCTCCCTCCCTCTCCCTCTCCCTCTCTCTCCCCCCCCCACTCTCTCTCTCTCTCTCTCTCTCTCACACACACACACACACACACACACACACACACACACACACACACTGACATAGCCCAGGCTGGCCTTGAACTCACTATGTAGAGCTAAGGGTGACTTGTGACATTTCTCATCCCCCTGCCTCCACATCTCAAGTGCTGGGATTGAGACACAAACCACCCACCGCCCTGCCTGGTTTCTGCAATGCACAGCAGCCGAGCACTCTCCATCAGTCCAGAAGGCCTCCGCGTTTGACAGTTCCCTCTGTAAAGCCCTCCCTGGCTGGACTTCCTCCAAGAAGATGGCTCATCCAGCAACCTCCTTCCAGTACCTTCTGGTTGTCTACTAAATGACAACAGGTTGCTTCTCAGAAACAAGTGCCCACAGCAGAGCGGAGGCCGATACAAAAATACACCAAAGACTTTAAAGTGGTTTGGACGTGATTAGAGTTTACAAATACAGAAAGAAACACATGGGAAGATGTTTATGTCAGATTCCCACACCAACAGCTTTGCGCTCCTCCAAATTTTTGGTAGCTGAGTGGGTGCAAGTGTGGGGAAGGGGAGGATTAGAGGGGGCTTATGTCATATTTTGAAGTTTTCTGTTTCATATCAGAGAAAAAGGATTATAGCTTTAAATAGAATTATGACAGCAACTAAGTGAAATAATGAGACAAGGGCTTGAAGGTAATCAAGTAACATGTCAACATAAACTGGGCATCATGTAAACACCTGTAATCCCAATATGGGGAAACTGAGACAGGAAAAGTGTCATCAGTTCAAGACCAGCTTCATCTACATAGTGAGTACTAGGTTAGCTAATGCTACTGTAAGATTCTATCTCGGGTTTGGGAATTTAGCTCAGTGGTAGAGTGCTTGCTTAGCAAATGCAAGGCCTGGGGTTCAATCCTCAGCTCCCCCCCAAAAAAAAAAAAACAAAAAAAAAAAAACCTCTATTTCAAACAATGATAAATTAGGCAAAAATGATAATTGTGTTCGGGAATCAGGATTAGATTATAGATGGTTTTCTCAAGTCCTTAATCTTGATCAGTAATTTCTTTTGAAACAAAAGTGTCTCATGTAGCCCAGGCTCTCATCCAAATCACTGTGTGGCTGAAAATGACCTTGAACTTCGGATCCTCCTGCTTCTGTCTCCTGTGTGTTGGGATTATAGATGTGTACCACCACACAAGTTTTATGTGGTGTTAGGGATTAAGCCTGGAGCTCTGTGTGTACTAAGTGAGCACTTTATCACCTGAACTGTGGCCCCAGGCTAACACCACAGCCACAGTCCCCCAGCAAACACTGAACAACTGCCGGATGCAGATAAACATTTTAGCAGGTGGATTAAATAAACTGCGGCCTGGTCATAATAATGGACACCGTGATGGTATTTGAAACAGAAAACGAGGCTGGGTGTGGTGACTCACATCTGTGATTAGGCACTTGGGAGGCTAAGTTAGGATCTTGAATTCAAGGTCAGCCTGGGCTACATCGTAAGACCTTGTCTCAAAATGGAACCAGCAGGACCAGAGGGCAAAGTCGTTTGCTTCATAACCCTTGTGGCTCTAGTTTGATTCCCAGAACCTGAGGAAGGGTAGGAGAAAACTGACATCATAAAGAAGTGTTGTCCTCTGACTTCTACACACGTGCCCCAACCAAAAGAATACGTAATACAAGCTAAAATACAGCAATAACAAAACAGAAGACATTCTTCTACGTGTGAATAAGGAACAAATTTAAACAAAAACAAAAACAAACAAAAAAAAAAAAAACGGGTGGTGGTGGTCCAAGTCTTTAATCCCAGCACTAGGGAGGCAGAGGCAGGTGGATCCCTCTGAGTTCAAGGCCAGCCGGGTCTGCAGAGCTAGTTCCTGGATAGCCAGTGCTACACAGAGAAACTCTGTCTCAAAAAAACAAAAACTTGAACAAAGGTGGTTGTTCTACTGTAAGTGTGTCTATCCGTGCAAACATGTACCTAAGCATGGAAATTTCTAGAAAGATTCTCAGGGAAGCTGGTAATCATTTGTATTTGGTAAAGGGAATTAAAGGTCTGAAGTTAGTAGCAGATTCATTTTTTTTTCATGCTATGAACGTCTAAGGTGTTTGAAAAAAATGTACACATAAAAATTTAAATGTGATATACTGTTGTCGTGTTTATAACTGTTAACTTTCTAGGCAATGTTCTGAAGGTTTTCTTCCTTAGTGATTTGAAGATGGAGGAACTGAAAGTCCTATTCTTGTCGCCATACTTAGAAAACAGACACTGTGATTATGCCTGGAGTTGTCAAAATGTGGAGGCAGTGTGTGAAAAGCGAAGTATGCTCATCTTTCAGATGGAGCTGTGATGTATAGACATGGGTGCAGCTGGGTAACTGGGTCAGCCTCCCCCAGGCCTTCCCAAATAAAGCATCGAGGACTGAGTTGTCCACTCTGTTCCCTGAGCAGAGCTGAGCGCTCTGCACCAGACCTACAGAACCATCTCAGAGCCCTGCCGGTCATGTTACTTCTCAAGTAATCTACACAGGCTTGGGTCTTGTTTGTTCTTGAGACAAGGTCGCATGTAGCCCAGGCTAGCCTCAAACTGACCATGCCTCCACCTCCTGAGTATGGGATTACAGGTGTGAGAGTAAGCTCTGTGAATACCAGGAAGCACTGAGAACATCCCCAACTTTTCACTTTTGGAGACAGGATCTTGGCAGACTAGCCTGGGCTATCTCAAAACTCAGGGGCTCAAGTGACCCACTCATCTCAGCCTCCTGAGCTGTACCAACAGGTGTGCCATTGAATCTGCTTTTGCACAGGGTGTGTCCCCAAACCTTCCTAGATCTCTCTGGGCTGAGATATATATTCTTGAGCTTCAGGAATTCTGCCTTGAAGAAGGAAGGTCATACACTCACTCTGCAGTCTCTCTATATGGCTATTCCTAGTCTCTGTGCTACACACCTTACCATTTACAAACCAACATTCTCCCATTTGTTTGTCTTTTAGACAGGGTCTCACTATATAACCTTGGCTGGCCTGGAGCTCACTGTATGGACTAGGCTGGCCTCGAACTCAGGAGAGATCCACCTGACTCTGACTTTTGAGTGCAGGTGTTAAAGGTATGTGCCACCACACTCGGCCCCTGGGCTACTTTTTACCAAATACTTTCCTTAGCATTCCAACATTTCTTTGACCTCACATATTTTAAGTTCTAATAATGGGATACCTCAGGGCCAGAGACGGCTCAGTGGGTAAAGTTGCCTGTCAAGCCTGACTGTTGTGGATGGAGAAATCCTACTCCACACATGTGCCATGGCGATGTGCAGAGAGAGGGAGAGGGGGAGGGAGGAAGGGACACACACACACACACACACACACACACACACACACACACACACGGAAGAAAGCAGTAGATGTTTCTGTATAAATACATGGAAAAGATGTCCTTTCTGGATATTTCAGCTTAAAAGGTGTCAGTTTTTCAGAGCAGGGGAAAAGCCAAGATGGTAGAAAAGGCATAGTCACACACCACAGAACTGGCTGAGTAGCCCAGGCTGGCCTCAAACTCGTGACAGTCCTCCTGCTTCCAGGATTACAGGGGTGTACCACCACAGTTTGACAAAGATTTTTGGTTTTATTTGTTGGTTTGAGACTGCATCAGGACAACATGCAGTCTAGGCCCCTAGACAGGGAAATCCAGGTCTCTACAGCCAAATAATGGCGGGTTTGGATACCCAGAATAAAGGGAAATCTGAGCAGGACTCAAGGGGACAGTGGCAGGAGAGATTTTGGGGTGTTGGCTACCCAGTGGAGAGGGTAGAAGACAGGGAATGTAGATGTGCTGTGATGGCCTAACTTAGCTCATTCATTGCCTTCAAACAACTATCTCAAGGTGTTGTGGGAAATTACTTTATGTAAAGGTGTGTTACATTTCTTTATGCTACATTTGTTTAACTATGTAAAGATGTGTTGTCTCAGCTTGCCTGACTGAGGCACCTGACTGGTCTAATAAAAAGCTGAACGGCCAATAGCTAGGCAGGAGAGGGATAGGTGGGGCTGGCGGCTGAGAGAACAAGTAGGAGGAATCTAGGCTCCAGAGAGAACGAGGGAGATGCCCAGGGCTAGCCAGCTAGGCAGTTGCCAGCCAGCCAGCCATAGAAGCAACGGGAAAAGTGGGACATCCAGAAGGAAAGAAGGTAAGAAGCCCCAAGGCGGAATGTAGATGAAGAGAAACAGGTTAAATTAAGTTATAAGAGCTGGTGGAGCAAGCCTAAGATAAGGCCAAACATTTATAATTCATAAATATCTGTGTCACGATTTGGGGCTGATGGTCCGAGAAAGCCTGCTACACCAAGGAGCCTAAAAGCCCATTCTCAACGAAGCTAAGACCGGCTTATGTCGAGGCTGCAGAGACAGCCCAGCCCTTTCGAACACGTGCTCTTTCTGAGCAGCAGAGTTTGGTCCTCAGCTCCCACATCACAAACACTGCAGCTCCAGCTCCAGGGGATCTGACACCCTCTTCTGGCTTCTGTGGGCACCCGTATGCACACACATATGGTCACACACACACACACACACACACACACACACACAATAACATTTTTTTTTTCAAGACAGGGTTTCTCTGTGTAGCTTTGGGCCTTTTTCCTGGAACTCACTTGGTAGCCCAGGCTGGCCTCGAACTCACAGAGATCCGCCTGCCTCTGCCTCCCAAGTGCTGGGATTGAAGGTGTGTGCCACCAGTGCCCAACAAATATTTTAAAAAACAGCTTGTGTTGGGGCTTGTGGGGTAGATCATTGGTAGGATGCATGTTTAACACACACAATGCCTTGGGTTAAGCACAGCACCAAAGAGAGATGGGGGGAAGGGCTGTGAAAAATCTCTGCTCAACCCTTCTCCTCATAGTAGGAATAATTATTTCAATTTTTAAAGATTTATTTTATGTGCATGTATTTTGCCTGCCCGCATGCATGCATGGTGCCCATGCAGGGAGGGTTCAGAAGGGGAGCCTCAGATCTCCTGGAACTAGAGCTACAGATGGGCGTGAGCCACCTTGTGGATGCGGGAACTGAACCTGAGTTGTTTGGGAGGGTAACAAGTACTCTTAGCCGCTGAGCCATCTCTCCAGCCCCAGACACTTTTTTTTTTCTTTTTGAGACAGGGTCTTGCTATATCTAGCCCCTGGCTATATGGGTATATTTGTTCCATAGACCAGGCTAGCCTCTAGTTTGTGGCTACATAGACCAGGCTAGCCTCTAGTTTGTGGCTACATAGACCAGGCTAGCCTCTAGTTTGTGGTTACATAGACCAGGCTAGCCTCTAGTTTGTGGCTACATAGACCAGGCTAGCCTCTAGCTTGTGGTTACATAGACCAGGCTAGCCTCTAGCTTGTGGTGCTCCTCCCAGGCCCTGTAACCACAGACCTGTCATAGAGCCTGGCTCCTGGTCAGAACGGTATTCCTGATGTTCCTGCCATGGATTTGTACACTGAGCCAGCCAGCTCTGACGTATTCAGTTTTACTTCATCTGCGAGGTCTCATGTGTCCCGTCTCTGTACTCTCCCTGACCTCTGACCCAGTACCACAGCCTACCTGAACTTCCATGAATGATGCAGCAAGAAAGCGAGCGAGCCTATGAATGTGTAAAGACTTCTGGGGCATGCATTTATTTAGTTGGTTAGACAGGGTCTCATATCACCCAAGCCAGCCTTAAACTCTAAACTCATTCTCCTGCTACCACGTCCCCAGGGCTGGGACAGCAAGCAGCCATGCATCACCGTGCCCAGCTCTTCTGTTTTTATTTTTGAAATGTGTCGACAGAATGGTATCAGTGACTTCACTTAGTTGCACTTGGCTCCTGAGCACAGATACACAGGCATTTCTGGGAAGTACAATTTTGCTTCAGCCTTCTGTCAGTCACCTGAATATCAGGCCATGGGCCTCTTTACCAGGTCAGGAAGGCTCACAGGTGTGAAACTGGGGAGAATTCCTGCTTCCCTGGCCTGCTGTGTCCAACCAGCTCCCTCATGAACAGAGGAGGAGCTCTGTCTCACTCAGCTCTGTTGGCACAGTAGGCTTCTCATGGTTTTACCATCAACCGTTTTTGTTGTTTTCAAGACAGGGTTTCTCTGTGTAGTTTTGGTGCCTGTACTAGATCTCACTCTGTAGACAGAGATCCGCCTGGCTCTGCCTCCCAAGTGCTGGGATTAAAGGCGTGTGCCGCTGCCACCACCACCGCCCGGCATCAATTTTTAATTTTAGATTTTTTTCTTGTTTTCTGTTTGAGAAAGAGTCTTGTTATGTAGCCCAAGTTGGTCCAGAATTCACTCTGTAAACCAGGTTAGCCTAAAAATCGTGACAATTGATCGATCGCCAAGCACGGTGGTGATGTCTCTCTAATCCCAGCACTCAGGAGGCAGAGGCAGGAGGATCTCTGTGAATTCGAGGACAGCCTGGTCTACAGAGCAAGATCCAGGACAGGCAGGACTACATAGACAGACCCTGTCTCAAAAACAAAACAAAATAATGACAATTCTCCCAAGTGCTGGAATTATAGGTGTATACCACTCATACCCAGTTATTATTTTAAAGGGTGTGTGTGTGTGTGTGTGTGTGTGCATGTAAGTGGAGGTCAGAGGAAAACTTCCAGAAGTCCCATACTTCACCATGTTATGTTTTGGGGATCAAATTTAGGTTGTCAGGTTTGGTAGCAAGTACCTTCACCCACTAACTGTCCTATTATTTTTCAGTACCTCAATATTTCATTGATCTAAAAAAAAAAAAAGGAAAAACTCAAAGCCTCCAAGTAGACAAAACCTAGTACAAAGCTCCCACGAGCCCAGGCAAGAGCTCTCTTCCATGCCAGCTTTTGCTTGTCCCCCTGGGATCACGCTTCCTAGCTGCTGTGGACACAGGCTGTGCTCCAGCCTCAGGGCAACTGCTGACTCATGCTCACTCTGGGATCCTCGGACCCCAACTCCAGTCAGGGCAGTTTCAGCACCTCCCACGGGGTGGGGGTGGGGGGGCTCTCCCACACCCGCCCACTCCTTGACCTAACCCACCTGTCCCCGAGCCCACCCACCTGGAAGACGTCGTTGGCACACTTGCGGCACAGGTTGTGCTGGCAGGGCAGGATCACCACGGGCTTGGAGAACATCTCCAGGCAGATGGGGCAGATGAGCTGCTTCTCCAGATTGTCCATGTTGTGCGCATCCCCAAGCAGCGGCTTGAAACCCACGGTGAAGTTCATCCCTCGGCGCTCTGGTGCCGGCCGTGGCTGTGGCCCTGGCCCTGTTCCTGGCCTCCTCTCGCTGCCCGGTGCACCCTTCCTCGGGAACTTTAGGCTGTCTGTGGAGTCTGAGGATCCCTGATGCTGCTCGCTCTTGAGAGAGTGGTGCTTCCTGTCTGTTCCTCTAACAGCTAGCTCCTCTCACCCCTGGCTCTTTCCAGACTCTTCGTCTGCACTCCTTGCTCAGAACCCTCTCCAGACACTTGAACTTTAGCTCCCCCTGTGAAATTCTCTCGTTCCCCCAAACCACCCTCTTGTTCTCTCATGGGGCAGCACTGTGTGTCCCTTCCTCCCTAGAGAGGTTAATATTACTGTGGGGGTGGGGAGCATCTGTGTGACATTCCAGCTCCCGATTTAGCTCCTGTAAGGCGAGCCACAGCTGTCCCGGACTGAGTGACCCTGACTCACTCAGGAACCGGTGGATTTCTCGAGCAAGAAGAGCAGGGGGTCACTGCTTTCAGGGAGGGTGGGTCAGTGAAGGCGTGGGGCTCGCTTGTCACTAGGAAGGTCCCTGCAAACCCTGCTCTTCGTGTTCTGGCTTGAGACCTCCTTCCAGATAGTGATCTAGTCTCTAAACCAGCATGCGGGAGAGACACCACACATGGCTCAGGGTGGGAGGGGAGGTCTGGGCAGATGTACAGACAGTGTCGTCTCTTCCTCTGTGGCTTAGCAGTGACCCTGGTGCTCCTTCTAGAGACTCAGGAGTCAAAGGTGGAACACCAGACCCTAGAGAGAGAACTTCTGGTCCTATATGTCTGGCCTATATTTGTTCTTGCTCAGCCTTAAAAAACATTTATTTACTTTGGGGGGGGGTGGATATGATATGGGGCATATGTGGAGGTCACAGGTCAAATGAGAGGAGTCAGGTCTTTTTCTCCAGTGTGTGGGTTCAAGAAAGTGAACTCAGGTCATTAGACTTGGTCAATACCTTTACCTACTGAGCAATCTAGCCACACATCTCCCTCTCCCTTGTTAAAGACAGGCCCTCATGTACACTAGGCTAGCCTCAAATTCCCTGTCATCAATGATGACCTTAAACTCCTGACACTCTTGCCTGTACATCCAAAGTGCTGAGATTAGGGAAGAGCACCACCATTCCAAGTTTATGAGGTGCCGGGGTCAACTCAGGGTCTCATGTGTGCTAAGCTCTATACTAACTGAACTATGTCACCCATGGAGAGCCATTGAAGAGGTGAGAGATGGCCGCTGTGCCAGGCCCAGGCCTGCCTTAGGGTTAGGACATGAGAGTGCGTGATTCTGGTCCACGACTACACTAGTGAAACCATTTCAAGGATGCTAAATTTGGTTAGAAACTGAGACAAGTGTGGACTGGGGAAATCCCAGTGGTTGGACTGGAGTTCAGATCCCAACACTCACAACCATCTGTCAGCCCAACTCTTCTGGCCTCCACAGGCACACATGTGCAGAACATTCACACAGACACATGCATGCAGATGCACACACAAACACACATAAATAAAAAAGGGGAAAAGTTGTGAGAAACAGATGTGTCTAGCAAGAATCCACATGCCGCAGTAATTTGGAATGCCAGTGAACTAGTCTGCAGAGAAATCTTAGGGTACTGACAAAGTCACCACCATTAGGCATCTTTGACCCCCAACTCCACAGTGAGCAAATGACCATGCCAGCCTCATCCCGGACGTGAGCAACAGTAGTTGGTCTTTTTTCTCTACCCCACACACAACTTGTCTTTTTGAGGTCCAACATACACTGGAATTGGACAGATCTTTTGTTTATTATTGAGGTCCAACATACACTGGAATTGGACAGATCTTTTTTTTTTATTATTGACATTCTTCAGCCCTTCTTCCAATGAGGGCTGGAAGGTTTGAGGGTCCCTAGGCCCCGACCCCACACGAGTGCAGAAATGGTAAAGAGGATACAGAGAGGATGCCAAGCCCACCACACACCAAGGCTGCAGTGAAGTCTTCCAGTACAGTCTGTCCCCAGTACATTTCATGGCCCTGTGTTAAGAACAAATACATGGGGGTCGGCCTGCATGAGGTGTCATGAAGAATGGAGGTAGCAGGCACTGGTGCCTGGACCACGGCTGAGAACGGCTGTGGGGATGGGGCTGACGTCCAGGGGGAACCCACAAACCTCGAATGCACTCACACCTTTCCCAAGCTGGCTTAGAATAGGTGTCAATGCCAGTGGTGGTGGTACCAGAAGACGGTGAGACCAGCCTCCCAAAGGTATATTGCTTCACTAATGTAGTCATGGACCACAATCACACACTGGTGCTAGAGGTTCCTGGTACACAAAGTTGCAACAAAGGAGGACTAACTGGCCCCCCAGCTCTTGGGACAGGAGCCACCTTGCTTAGTGATCAGGGTCTTGGTAAAGTTCATCAGCAAGTGCTCAGGGACCTACCTGGGCAAGTACCCAGGCACGTACTGGAAAAAGATCTCAGGAAACGCCTGTTGCCACGGCCTGAGACCTCACGTGGATAAAGATGGGAAGGGAGCTAGAGGCAAACAGAAGATCAGTGGAAGGTTCTGTGTGGACAGGCTCAGTGGCATACCCAGGGCGGAGATGCTGCCCTTTCTAGGATGGATGTTGTCATATCGCTTCTGAAGCAGGGATTGTTTTTAAGAACAGGAGTCAAGGCAGGATCAAAGTCAGGACGGGGCTACTTGCTTCTCTCTTCAATGTGTCCGGTGGGCTGCGTGACAGGTGACTGTCACTGTGTTAGCACCTGATGGTACAAACAGTTGCAGTTGGAACCTTATTAGGAATAACCACCGGTAATTGAAAGCACACTGCCTCTGTGTAAGAGTGTAAGTAGCTGTGGTTGATGCTATGAGGAGACTTCCCAATAATGACCCATCTGAAGTACTATATATGCCTTAAGTATATATATAACACATGTATATATATATGTGTGTGTGTGTGTGTGTGTATACGAGGGTAGGCTCTTGCGCCATGGCATGTGTGCAGAGATCAGAGGACACTCTGTAAAGGCCGGTCTTTACTTTCCACCACGTGGGTCCCAGAGGTGAAAGTCAGGTAGTCAGGCTTGGTGGCCATCGCCTTTACCGACTGAGCCATCTCACTCCGGCTTCTCGAATCCTGCAAGCACTGCTGCTTCTCCATTTACATACCTCACTGGTCTTTCCATGTCCTTACTAATCCTCACTGTCTTCATCTTCCATCTCAACTTTCTGGGGTGCTCCTGGGGTGGAATTATAACACGCTTGCACATCTGTAGTAACAACCGCCTCCATCTCTTTAGTGTACAGATGAGCAAAGTAACCTCGCAGTTCCTCGTTGGCAATCACCAGGTGGCAAGGTGTGAACTTCAGCCAACGTACCATTTTAGACTTTTAACTCTCGGGGGTGGGGACCACCTCAAACAATGTATTCCCCCCACCCCCAAGGCTGGAGATGGAAGCCAGGGCCTTCCCCGCGCTAGGCAAGTGCCCCATCCCTAGCTCATCCTTCTAGTTGCAATAAAAACCACATCTGCGAACTTGTCTTCAAACTCTTTCCTTTCCAAGGCCTGTTTCCCCCAGTTCCACTGTCAATCTGCAAGTGTCAGGGACACCGGCTGCCTTCTCAGTCTCTCTTGACCCCGCTGCGAGACTTGAAACAGTCACATTTCAGGGCTCTGCTACGCCTTCCCCTAATCCCTGCCCCTGCTCCCTACCTGATCTCTTTGGCTGGGAATAGACATTCTTCTGCTGCTTCTTGGTAACTTCCTCGGGAGGTGGACTAAGAGCCCCACAGCAAAAGCAGCAGCAGCAGCAGCAGCAGCAGCAAGTCAGAAGGCAGCAAAGGATGATGAGTGTCTACGAGACAGGAGAGAGGCCGTGGTCTCCCGGCTCCTTTTGCAATTCCATGCAGGTCCCCTCCATCCTCACACAACGGAAGCATGTGTCTTGAGAAGAAGGCAGCCCTCCCTTCCTTCCTCTATTGACACAGTCAGGATCTTACTGTGTAGCCCAGGCTACCCAGTGCCTCCCAAGGGCTGGGCTCGGAAGTGTGTGCTACCACAGCTGGCTTGATCTTATTTTATGTGTGGGTGTTCTGTCTTCGTGTATGTCTGTGCACCATGTGCTTGCCTGGTGCCTGCAGAGGCCAGACAATGGCTCTGGATCCCGGGAGTTATGGAATGTGAGCCACCACGAGTGCTGGGAATCAAACCCAGGTCCTCTAAAAGAGCATAAAATGCTTCCAACTGTGTTGTGGAATATTATTTTAAGGTGTGTTACATGTGTTGATGCTGTGGAACATTTGTTTTAGTGATGCAAAGATGTGTTGCCTTTTATGTTGCATTTGTTTAACTCTGTGAAGCTGTGTTACTGTGCCTGTCTGAAACACCTGATTGGTCTAATAGAGAGCTGAATGGCCAATAGCAAGGCTGGAGAAAGGAGAGGCGGGGCTGCCAGGCAGAGAGAATAAAGAGGAGGGAAATCTGGAAGGAGGGATCAAGGAACAAGAAGAGGAGGATATCAGGGGCCACCCACCCAGCTACACAGCCAGCAACAGAGTAAGAAAGTAAGATAAACAGAAATAGAAAAAGGTAAAAGCCAGAGGCAAAAGATAGATGGGATAATTTAAGAAAAGCTGGCAAGAAACAAGCCAAGCTAAGGCTGGGCATTTATAAGAAAGAATAAGCCTCCATGTATTTATTTGAGAGCTGGGTGACAGGCCTCCCCAAAGAGTAAAAACAACCAAAACACAACTGTGAGCCATCTCTCTAGTCCCCCTCCTACTCTTTCCTTCCTTTTTGAGGGGATAGGAAGAATGGTGTACCTTGAACCAACAACTGTTTGCTATAAAATAGTATTTGACGCCTTCTTCACCAAAATGATCAAGCAGGTATATTCCTAATGAGCCATGTTGGTCGTAGATTTTCTTCTTGGTAGGGTCACTGAGTACAGCATGGGCTGTGTTGATCTCTTTGAAGAATTCTCCTGCTTGAGTGTCCCCTGGATTCTTGTCTGGATGATATTTCAAGGCCAGTTTCCTATCCAGGCAATACCCAAAGGACAGTGGGGGAGGGTAGGAGTGACTGGGGTGAGAGAGTTAGGATGGATGGCAGAGCTAGGTCTTTAGATGATGCAAGGGGTACAGGAGATGAGGTAGGTACAAGGGATGGAGGCAAGGTCTACATTTCTTCCAGTGTCAGTGAAGAAGGGGTGGCCACCTTTGGCCAAATAAAAGCTTCTTAGGATTAAAAAAAAAAAAGAGGGTCCAATAATGGTCAAGGGGTTGGGGAGAAATGCCAGGGTTGAATAAAGGTGAGTCTGAACCTGTAGGCTCTTTTGATCTCTTCAGGCTGGGCACCTTTCTTTAGTTCTAATACTGCATAGAGGCTGGTTCCAGTCTGGGATAGTCGCCGGGCTGTGTCATCTTCGTGAGGCATGCTCTGGGCCAAGAGGACAAAAATACAAGCCAGTAGTCTGTGGCTCCTGTGACTTGGAATCGAAAGGATGCAGAAGAACACACATGTGAAAGAGGCTACATCCCCCCTCACATTCCCCGGTGTCCTCCATGGACCTCACAGGCTAGAGGAGGTAGGTCTAAGATGACAAAAAGGCTGATTTTGTCCGAAGCTCCTTTACCTGAAGTGAACAAACAGCCTTACACCTGCCCAAGCTGGTGGCTGGGTTTGAAAGACCAGGGTAACCCAGCCATTCAATAGGGGGTGATCAGAAATCGAGAAAAGTCACAGCAGCCGGGGGAGAAGCACCAGCCAGACCAAAGCCCACCTGTGGGGGTGAGGTGGGGGCGGGAGAGCGGTGGGGTGCAGATTCAGGACCCCAGCAGGGCCCGAGGCCAAAGACTTGCTTTCCCCTCAGCCCCTAACCATCTCACCTCTACCCCTCAGAGCCCACAGCGGTGAGGGCCGGAGGACTCCCCGGACAGACAGAAGCCTACAGGAGCCGCTGCAGGGGATTACACTCGGTGGGATCAGGTCCCAGAGGAGTGGGACTGAGGCCTGGGAGGCCCCTGGGCCCCAGGAGGAACCGGGGCAACCACATGGGCACTCCGGGTGTGTTGAGACAACCTCGGTTGTTCGACTCCCCCACCTGGCTCTTTACCTCGGAATTGGTCTATTAAGCCAGGTAGACCTCACGCAAGTTTCCTTGGTCCTGGGGGGTGCCAAGCTCCATTTTTTTTTTGCCGCTGGTGCTGGGGCCAATTGCGCTCGCGCACTTCTGTAGGCGCAGCGGAGTCGTTTTTTGGTGCCGCGCAGCAGAACCCGGTGGAGGGCTCGAACCCGGGCCTGGGACTTATTTCGCACCAGAAGCCTGACCCTCAGGCCCCGGGCTGGGCAGTTACTTCCAGCCCCCAGGGCAGAGGCACAGCCTTCCACATCATCCCTCTTCTCCAGGGAGAGTCCATGATCACCCCGATCACCGTCATGGCTCTTCAGCTCCCTCAGGGAAAAACCAGGGTGGGCTTGGTGACCCGGCGGATGAGAGGTATGGCAGGGGTTGTCCTCGGGAGTCCGTTTGATTCCCCTTCCCTCGAGAAGCTTGCCCACGAACGTTGAGACTCACCTCAAATGTCAAATCTGGGGAAGAATCAGGCCTCCGCCCCCCGGGAGCCTCATCAAGGCACCTACCCCCGTCCAACTGAAACAGATCGTGGGCACCTCCCTTAAAAACGATCCTGCCCGAAAGCCCCTCGCTACCGCGCTTCCGGGATAAGGAGATACCGCAGTGTCATGGTATCATCTAGACTGGGCAGTATATTAACCCTTTTCATGAAAAGGCTTCCAAGCGGCCTTGAACAGACTTCTGGTTTTCGTCTGAGGACAGCATAGTGGAAATGGAGCTAGCTGAAAGGGAAAAAAAATTTAAACGTTTAGGTGGGGTGTGCGCGTGTGGGAACAGGCACGTTGTGTGGGTGCCCGCAGTGACTGGCTTGTGAGAGTCAGTGCCCTCCTTCTGCTAGGCAGGTCCCAGGGATTGAACCCAGGTGACCATGCTTGGTGACAGGCACCTTCAGCCAGTCAGCCATCTGACTGACCCTGAATATACATATTTTTCCAACTCCGCTTTTTTTTCTTTTTCTTTTAGAGCTTTATTGGAAGAGAAAGGGAGGGAGGGAGGGAGGGAGAGAGAGAGAGAGAGAGAGAGAGAGAGAGAGAGAGAGAGAGAGAGAGAGAGAGAGAGAGAGAGAGAAGAAACAGAGAAACAGATTTAAAAAAAAAAAAGATTTATTTATTTTGTGTGTATGGGTGCTTTGCCTGCACGTATGTCTGTGTACCTTTACGTAGGTTCCAGGATTAAACTCAGCACATCGGGCATTTTTTTTTTTGTAGTAAGTATTTTGTTTTGTTTTTTAGTTTTTAGGTTTTTTTTTTTTTGTGGTTTTTTTTTTTTTTTTTGAGACACGGAACTTGCTCTAAGACCAGGCTGGCCTCGAACCCACAGAGTTCCGCCTGCCTCCACTTAGATGAAAGGTGTGCGTAACCGCTGCCTGGCTGTGGCAATGTTTGATCCACTGTGTTATCTTGCTGGCCCCAAATGGACTATTTTGGAAGCTCTCAGTCCATGTCATTAGCTTTCTTATCCGAGGGGTTCCGAAGGTACCATTTTCCACTCCCAACTGTAGACATGGGAAGGGGCGCTTGTGTCTAGCTGGAGGGACTTCTTGTCCTCCCTCACAGGAGGCAATGTTTGTGGTGTTGGCTTCCTATGCTGAGGAGAGCTCTCAGTGCCTCCCGGAACATGTAACTGAGTGAGCTTTCTTCAGTAATCCCTGTCCGCCACTCTTTTAGTCTTTATTATGGCGGTTGCTGCAGTTTACTGTCTCTCCTAGGGTTTAAGTGCTAAGCCAATACTCACCCCTGAAATGCCAGTCATCTAGGCAAACTGAGTCTATATGTAAAAAAACACACTCACCAAGCCTGTGGGATTGGGCCACATGAGTTTTGAGGTTACCCAACCAAACAGGAAAGGCCGAAGCCAACCACATTCGTGGTTTGTGCCACGTTGGGTTTTCTAACCTCAATTTCAACAGCACCCAGGGGCCATAGACCCAGTGGAACAAACCAGATCATTCCTGCACTGCACGGGGTGTGTGGGGTGGGGGTGGGGGGGGGGGTGGGGCACCAGGCACTAGAAGCAGAGTGAACTTACAATGGATTTCTTACCTCAGTTTCCCAGGCCAGTCTGGCTCTGCCCCTGCCTCTTCCTCCGTTATCATTGGGAACCATGGTCCTGATTGCTCTGGGATTTATTCCAGTTCTTTCCTGTCTCTTCTTTGTGAAGATGCCATGTTTCCTCTGTCTGGAGGGTTCCCATGCTTGACATCTCATCCTCCAAAGGTCTCAGGTGCAAGCTTCCTCAGACAGGCTGTTAAACTGGGTTTTTCTCCCTCTTTACTTCATAACCTTCGCCATAATCTGTTTATTGTCTTAGTCAGGGTCTCTATCGCTGCAACAAAACACCGTGACCAAAAGGCAAGTTGGAGAGGAAAGGCTTTATTAGGCTTACACTTCAGCATTGCTGTTCATCACTGAGGGAAGGCAGGACAGGAACTCAAACGGGGCAGGATCCCAGAGGCAGGAGCTGATGCAGAAGCCATGGAGGGTGCTGCCCACTGGCTTGCTCAGCCTGCTTTCTTATAGAACCCAGGACCAGCAGCCCAGCGATGGCACCACCCACCATGGGTTGGACCCTCCCCCATTGATCACTTATTGAGAGAATGCCTGACAGCTGATCTCAAGGAGGCATCTCCTCAGCTGAGGCTCCTTCCTCTGATGACTCTAGCTTGTGTCAAGCTGACCCACAAAACCAGCCAGGTCATGTATATGCATCATTATTTCCATCTCTTTAATGTCTGACTTTCTCGGTTGACAGTGCCCACAGGGCAGGAACCGTGTTGGTTTGTATCACCGGCACCTACAGCTATGCCTGGCACACAGCAAGTGAATTAATGATTTGTTAAATGAGCTAAAGCTAAAGGCTCCCTCTTGCAGTGGAATGGAAGCTTGGAGATTGGCCAGCAAAAATTCCCTGGGATAGGAGCTGGAGAACTGGACAAGATGACAGACAGTATCTTCCCTCATATGGTTCTAGAGACAAAGATGCATAGAAAGGAACGGAGATGACAGATAGACAGGGTTCCTCTGTGTTGCTTTTGAGCCTGTCCTGGATCTCGCTCTGTAGACCAGGCTGACCTCAAACTCACAGAGATCCGCCTGGCTCTGCCTCCCTAGTGCTGGGATCAAAAGCGTGTGCCACCGCAGCCTGGCCAGAATGTTACTTCTTATCCATCATGCCCTCTGACATTCAAGTTCATCAGTCTGTTGCCCTTGAAAGAGCCTTTCCTTCCTGTGAAGCCCTGCTCTGAATGAGAAGATGCTGCAGATAGGCAGCTGAAGAACATTGGGATAGAGCAGGCCAGAGGGCCTGGCATGCTATGATCTGAGGCTTCTAGGCTCTGCTTTCCAGAAAACACAGCTCTTTTGATGGTTTCTCACGAGCAGGTTTTTTTTCCTCACCCCATCTCTGTAGCAGGTTGAGCGTGCAAGTCAGGCGTTAGATCTCAGGATCTCCATTCTGGCTCTGATTTTAACAAGCTGTGTGAACAGATTCCTTTGCCTCTAAATTTCTTTTTCTTCTTCTATAAAAACCTGAGCTACCCCGAAGGACTGATTCCAAAACTTTAATTAAATCTAGTTGCAAAAAAAAAAAAATTTTTTTTAGAAGCCAGGCATGGTAATGTATACCTTTAATCCCAGCACCTCTGAGGCAGAGGCAGGCAGATCTCTGAGGCCAGCCTGGTCTACAGAGCAAATTCCAGAACAGCCAGGGATACACAGAGAAACTCTGTCTTGAAAAACCTAAATATTAATGATGATGATGATGATGATAATAATAATAATAATAATAATGAGGAGGAGGAGGAGGAGAAGAAGAAAAGAAACAACAAAATAACCTTGTCAATTAATGATTACAGGTTAAAATTTCTTGGGTTCTTTGTCTTCCCATAATGCCTTGAGTCAGTGAGCTTACTGTATCCCCACAGCCATTTGGTCCTGTCTGAAGGAACCGTGAAGCATCCCTTGTTTACCCACAAACAAAAAACCACTAGTCATAGAGCTAGAATACACACATACACAAGACAGCAAACACTGGCATATTTATACCTACAACACCATGCTCTGGAACATATGTAATTGGAGAGAGAGAGAGATCATAATTTGTCACATCTAACAAGCAGGTTCTAGAATTACAGTTTAGAGCTGGAAAGGACTACAGAGATTTAACCCCAACCTGTTCATCTCATTTCCTAACTGAAGCAGTTATTTCCCCAAGAGAAGGACTGAGCTGCTGAGGGTCACCCAGTGGTGTCCAAACTCAGTCTCCTGACCCCAAGTTCGGGGCTATGCGGTGACTGCCCATTATGGTTTCTGTCCTATGTTAGTCAGGATGCTTTCTCTAGAGCAGTGGTTCTCAACCTGTGGGTCATGACCCCTTTGGGGATGGGGGTTGACTGACCTTTTCACAGGGGTCAGCTAAATCCATTGGAAATGTCAAATAGTTACACTGTGATTCATAACAGTGGCAAAATGACAGTCATGAAGTAGCAATGAAAATAATTTTATGGTTAGGGTCAGCACAACGTGAGGAACTATTTAAGGGCTGCAGCACTGGGAAGGTTGTGAAACGCTGCTCTAGAGAGACAGACTGATATGTGAGAAATCTTTGAGCGGCTTACAGGTTTGGGTCCAACTGTTTCTGTAATAAGCACTCGGACACCAATGAGATCTGGAAGAAAAAGATGTTGGCTGGGCGGTGGTGGCGCACACCTTTAGTCCCAGCACTCGGGAGGCAAAGGCAGGAGGATCTCTGTGAGTTCGAGGCTAGCCTGGGCTACAGAGCGAGATCCAGGACAGGCGCCAAAACTACACAGAGAAACCCTGTCTCAAACAAACAAAAGAAAGAAAGAGAGAGAGAGACAGAGAGAAGAAAGAAAGAAAGAAAGAGAGAGAGAGAGAAAGAAAGAAAGAAAGAAAGAAAGAGAGAAAGAGAAAGATGTCATGGGTAGACAGATTCTGAGAGCTGGGAAGTGTGGCGCACTCCTTTAATCCCAGCACTCAGGAGGTAGAAGCAGTTGGATCTCTGTGAGTTCAAGTTCAAGGCCAGCCTGGGCTACAGAGTGAGTTTGAGGCCAGCCAGGGCTGTTACACAGAACTCTGTCTTGAAAAACAAACAAACAAGATACTCAAAATCTTTGATACCCAGTGCAGTTTGTATTCTCATTTTATACTCTAAAAGCACAAGGTGGGGTGGCCAAGCAAGCAAGATTTCACAGAATGGCAGCCATTGGGTTGCTAAGGGCAACCCCCATTGTTTCAGATGTTCCTCCAGGCCATTCTGTTTCAGGTACCAAGTGAACCAGGCTTGATGAATGGGTAGTCCAAGCAGTGCTGAGAGTGAAGCACTAATTAATCAGTATCCAGTAATTGTTTTTTCTACTTTATTCTACTTCACCACTATCCTAACATTGGCTGTCTCCAGATGCAGTCTAAGAATCCAGTTGAGACCAGGAGGCTGGACGTCTCAGCTCGTCTTCAGTATACACCAGAATCCCCAAAAAATAGGTTCTAATGCCAGTGAAGGAGTGGACTTGCCAGAGAGAGTGAGGGCAAGCAGGCAATGAGCAAGAGCTTCCGTCTTCCATGTCATCTTATAGGCAGCTACTAAAAGGTTTGGTCCAGGTTTAAGACGGATCTTCCCATCTCAAGAGATCCAGATTTAGAGTGGGTCTTTCTCACTTCAAATGATTCAATCAAGGAAAATTCCTCCTCTGTCTGGAAGAAAATTAAAAATAAGTAAATAAAAACCAAGAAGAAGAAAAGAAAAAGAAAAATTCCTCACAGGTGGGGTACCCAGCAGCTTGGGTTTTAGTGAGTTCTAGATGTGATCAAGTTGACAAATGAGAATAGCTGCCACATATCCCAATGAAAAACTCAACGTCTAGTGGCTAGAGAGACGCTCAGTGCTTAAGAGTGCTGCTCTTCCAGAGTCCTGAGTCTCGGCAGTTCTGTTGGGAAATTCATGACCCCTTGTAAGTCCAGCTCCACAGACTCTCACACCCTCTTCCGGCCTCCGTGGCCACCTGCATACATGTGGTGTGTACACACACACACACACACACACACACACACACACACACACACAAATAAAATACAAAATCCTGTTCTCTCGTGGGTGATGATGTCTGTCTTCCCCTTCTCACTCCCAGAAGGCATGTGTACTCCAGGGGACAGGAAATCCCATCAGCTCAGCTTTGTCTCTCTGTCCTCCCAAAGCCAGACATCTCAGGCTAGGAGGCAGAGGGTTTCCCATCAGAGTAACCGCTTCAACTCTCTGCCCTCTGTGACCCCAGCCATGGTATATCTGAGGCATGGGTAACAGCATGCCTGCTTCTTCTCAAGGGGATGACAGCTTCTACCTCTTTGGGTTGTTGTTTTGGCTGAATTCTTGTTGTTGTTGGTTGGTTGGTTGGTTTTTTGTTTGTTCGTTTTTTTCTGAGACTAAGTTTCTCTGTGTAGTTTTGGTGCCTGTCCTGGATCTCATTCTGTAGCCCAGGCTGGCCTGGAACTCACAGAGATCTGCCTGGCTCTGCCTCCCAAGTGCTGGGACTAACGGCGTGCGCCACCACCGCCCGGCTTATTATTTTTTAATTATTATTGTTACTATCCTTGTAATGATTTGGTCCTGTCTCCTCCCGACTTCAAAAACAAAGAAGTTGCTTTCCATCTTGTTGAGAGAGAGAGAGAGAGAGAGAGAGAGAGAGAGAGAGAGATATCAAAGATTCTTCTCTGAGATTTGCTTATTGTCCCTGGTGTCTTTCTACCTACTTATGCATCCTTCTCCCAGGTCTGTAGAACCCCGTTTCTTACTCCCCTGCCAGAGTGCTTCAGGCTGGCAGTGAATTCTGCACCTCAAGACCAGCTTACCCTCTCCAAACTCAGTGTCTTCATTTCCCTAACATAACCCTCCCACACTCATCTGACTAGTCTCTACCATATTCCAGCTGTTCCTCAGCTGTTTGCTGCCTTCGTTCCATGTACCCTATAAGATGTCTATTTAATTATCATCAACTCACTTATTCAAGAAGTATCCACTAAGTACTGCCGATATACCTGGGAGCTTAGGTACATTGATAAGTGGCCAAAGTTTTTTAAATGTTTAAAAAAGATTTATTCATTTTCTTTTATGTGTGAGTGCTTTGCCTGCATGTACGTATGTGTGCCACATGTGTGCTTGATGCCCAGGGAGGTCAGAGAGGGCATAGATCCCCAGAAACTGGAGTTACAGATGGTTGTGAATCGTTACATGGGTGCTGGGAATCAAACCTGGGTCCTCTGCAGGAGTGACAAGTGTTCTTAACCACTGTACCATCCCTTCAGTCCTCCAAAGTCCTTTTTGATCGATTTTTTTTTTTACATGTATATGGATGCCTGAGGATGCCACAAAGGGCATTGGACCCCCTGGAGCTGGAGTTACAGGTGATTGTGAGCAGCCTGACATGGGTGTTGGGAATCAAGCTCTGGCCTTCTGCAAGAGCAATAGATGTTCTCACCAGGGACCGTCTCTCCAGCCCCCAAAGTCCTTGTCTCATTGACTAGTCTCAGCCTCGAGAGACATCCATTAGCTCCTTTAACACAAATTTATTGAGTGCTATTATGTCTGGCTGGTCTAGATGCCAGGGATAAAGACAAAACTCTTATGCCCCCTCAGGGTGGCTCAGTGGGTTAAGGTGCCAAGCCTGATGACCTGGGTTCAATTCTGGGCGCCCACATGGAGAAAGGATAGAGCTGATTCCTATACACACTCTACCCTCCACCTGTGCACAGTGGTACACGTGTGTCCACATACATACACACAAAAAATAAATATACACATTTAACATATATGTGTAAACACATATATGCTCCAAAGCTCATGTTCTTCTCTGAAGCATTTTGTTTAACTCTTTAAGATTTACTTTAAATTTTTATTCATGTATATGTGTGTGTATCTGTGTGGGTATGTGCACATGAGTGAACACAGTGTCCCAAGAGGCCAAAAGGAGGTACCAGACCCACTGGAAATAGAGTTACAGAAGCTGTGAGCTGCCTGATGTGGGTGCTGGACTGAACTCAGGTCCTCTGGAAGAGCAGCAAGCATTAACCATGGGGCCACCTCCTCATCACCCCAGCCCCCATTTTTTTAAACAAGGTCTCACTGTGTTTTTGAACTTGTAGAGATCCATCTAAGTACTGGGATTAAAGGCAAAAAAGCACTGGGTTTTGTTTTGTTTTCTTTTGTTTTTTAGTTTTAGTTTTTGGAACAGGATCTCACTATATAACCCTGGCTATCCTGGAACTCACTATATAGGCCAGGCTTGTCTTAAACTCACAGAGATCTGCTTGTCTCTGCCTCCAGAGTGCTGGGATTAAAGGTGTGCGCCACTATATCTAGCTAAAAAAACCTTTTTCTTTTGCTTTGGTTTCTGGAGCTAAAAGCCATTTTTATGTTTATTTACTCTGTGTGCGTGTGTGTACATGTGTGCCCGTGTGTACATGTGTGCATGTGTGTACATGTGTGCGTGCACCTCTGTGTTGGTGTGGAGGTGGGGACAACTGGTAACATTTGGTTTTCTCCTTTGGCCATGTAGGTCAGGGATTGGATTCATGGTGTCCAGTTTGGGAGCAAGTACTTTTACCGGCTGAGCCAATACTCTGGTCCTGTTTTGTCTGACTTTTAAATGAGACAGGATTGTTATCTGCAGCCCAGTGTGGCCTTGAACTCACTGTGTAGCCCAGGCTGTCCTCAAATTCTTAATCCTCCTGCCTCAGCCTCCAGAGTGCTAAGATGACATGCAAAGGCCACACATCTAGCTTGGAGCTTACCTTCCAATGGGCAAAAATGGGGGGAAAATAAGTAAAAGGGTGTAGGCTGGTCAGCCAGTCTTGTAGCTCCATAGTGATGGTAGAGTACTTTCCAGCACGCACAGGCCCTGGGTCTAGTCCCTATGGCTGCAATAGAAAGGGAGGAGGAAATAGGTCATTGGCACATCTGACATCGCCCACTAATGTTAGAGATGCGGACAGGTGCAAATGCCCTGTGGCACGGGTGTTGTAGCCTTGTGGGACTCACACAAGGCCAGAGCAGTTGGGGAAGTGGAGCAGGGGAGTGGGTACATGAGATCAGTGTAGGGGCTTGTAGGCCAGCCGAAGGATTTTGACCTGTACTCAGTCTAAGAGAGAAAATGACTAGCCAGGCAGTGGTGACACACTCCTTTAATCCCAGCACTCAGGAGGCAGAGGCAGGAGCAGGTGGAGCTCTGTGACTTCGAGGCCAGCCTGGTCTACAGAGTGAGTTCCAGGACAGCCAGGACTGTTATACAGAGAAACTCTGTTGGGGGTTGGGGATTTAGCTCAGTGGTAGAGCGCTTGCCTAACAAGCACAAGGCTCTGGGTTCGATCCTCAGCTCCACAAAAAAAAAAAAAAAAAAAAAGGTAAAAAGAGAATGATGTCCTGGGAGCCAGGTGAAGAAGAATCAAACCGTTGTCCAATGACAATTACAGTTCAGGGTGGGCAGTAAGGAAGAAAAAGTAGCATGCCAGGAGAGTGTTGAGGGTGAGACCTGACCTCGTTAAGAGCCAGGGAAGAGTCCCTGGGGCAGAGGAGACATTTCAGCTGCAGGCTCTCCTCCTTCTCTTTATTACCCACTAGAAGCCCGCCTCCTCTGCCCGGCTGCCATTCTCACAACCCACTTCTGTTTGGAATGGCTTTAATTGAGAGCCATGTGGCAGCCGCTAGTGGGGTGCTGGGGCACAGCATGCTTAGATTGCCAATTTGCCTGCTCCCAGCTTTAATCCTGACTTCATTGCCTCCTCTCCCAATGGGAGCTGGTGCAGGGTGGATTTTTAGCCTGGATACCCCTGCAGCTTCTTCCAGGCAGAGGCCCTCTGGAATCTGGCCTTGAATCGTCCCTCAGGACAAGCCTTTGGGACTAAGAGATGACCAGTGAGTCACCTTAGGGAAGATTGCTAGAGGCAAAGCACAGCCAGGTAGTAGGACATGTGGATGAGTCGATATCGCACTGATTTAGCAAAGGACCATAGAAAAGAATTCTAGACATCATTAGGAGAGGAACCTTGTCTATCTCCTTCAGCACCAATCCCTAGCA
The DNA here is from genome assembly GCF_903995425.1 of Onychomys torridus. Lineage (NCBI taxonomy): Eukaryota > Metazoa > Chordata > Mammalia > Rodentia > Cricetidae > Onychomys > Onychomys torridus. Next base: position 33,220,281 of record NC_050463.1, read on the forward strand.
AGGGTGGCGCGGAGGTGGTGGTGGGAAATGTTGTGTTGAGTAAAATTGACAGTTCCATCAGGGACACCAGCCTTAGACTGGCCTTCCCACATCCTCTCCAGGTGCAGCACGATTTCCCCCAGGTCTGTCGTTCCTAAGGACCCTGTGCAAAATTGCGGTAGGGCCTCTTGGTGACTCCCGGAGAAGCAGGCATAAACACCGGGTTTACTGCCAACCTTTCCTTACGTAGGCAACTGTTGGTCTTCCCACTGCCGGCACTCTGGGCTTCTGGAGGCGGCGCGTTCCGCAGCCAGACACACAGAGAGGCTGTCATCCATCCTCTCCGACGTTCCTTTCACTCCCAGGCCTGCGGCTTCCCACCCGGTGGCGGGTCGGGCACGTGCCAATATCCGCGCCCCCTCCTGGGCAGTCGGGGATGCTCTGCGCGCTGCGGGCTGCCCAGGAAGGGAAATCCCAGAGGAAGCCATTGTTGTCACGTCCCCTGTTGTCGTCACCGGCCTAGGCGTGCCTAGGAGCCGGTTCCCCATTCTGGAGCTCGCCCTGGCCACTGGGGGCGACACGGGTCTCTGGAGTGCAGGATGGCTCTTTGCCCGCCCCTCCACCCCCCACCTCCAACCCCCCAGCACCAGCGCAATTGGAATCAGGGGAACACCAGGGCAGGCAGAGAGTTTAGAAAACCGACGGCGCTGAGCATGAGCCCCGGGCGCTGGCTTAGCGAACAGGGACAAGATTTCCACCCTAGCTCTGACATGGGCCAGCAAGGTGACCTTGGCCCGGGGCTTCCCCTCTGTTTGTCCTGAGCCGAGAGCTGAGGCCCTCCTGACTGTAGGGGAGATGGGGAGGCGAGAGCCCGCTTTGGCCCAGGCACCGGTGCAGAGGAAAGTCCCACAGTGGCCTCGGGCGCGCGTGGGAGGAGGCCCGCACCAAAGGCGCGCAGACCAGACCCTTTTCTGCTCGGCTTCGCCACTCACTACCATCCCTTTGCGCATGCCACCCCGCAAACCTGGCGCCAGCCTAGCCGCACTCTCCCCCGCCGGAACAGCCAGCCCGCTGCCCGGCCCGTTTTGCCTAATCCGTTTTAAGCCTCACCTCCTCCGCGAAGCTCTCCCGGGTTAACCCCCTCACTTCCAGACCCTGGCGTGCTCACCACGGTTTCTTTCATTTTGGTTTGGTTTGGTTTGCTTTTTGGAAATGCACACGCGATCTCGTTGTTTGGAACAAGCATATTGAGGGCAGGTGTCAATCCCCAGGACCTTGAATTCAGAAGGCTCGCTGTGCTCTTTGCAAAGGACGCGGTCGGTGGGTTTATTGCCTGGGCTAACGACCCCACAGCTGAGAATGCACAACCCAGTTCCTCTCCTCTTTTCATTCCACAGTGGCGGCAGGTGTGAGGAGTAGAGAGCACTGAACGTTTGCAGTTTCGACTGGAGCTTTGGCCGACGGCTGTAAGTCACTCCTTTCCCTGGGCTCAGTCTTCCCCCAAATGAGCACAGCAGTCGGTGTTACAGTACGTGGGCAAGGCAGGAGTCCGGGGCTGACAGGCTGAACAAGCAGCCCCCCTCAGTGAACAGTGGCTGGTGACCCTGAGAGGTGACAGTGAACCTCGGGCTGCCCCAGCCTCTGTGAGGGGATCGGAACCCACTCTCGCCAGTTGCTAGCCCGGCGGCGGCTCGGTATCTAATCCAGATGGGAAAGGATGGGGCATTTGTTCCAGGTCACATGACCTTGCAGTGGGTCTAGGACTTAGTTTACATTATCTGGAAAGTGGGGATAATATATGGGTTGAAGGACAGCAGAAAGTCGCCGTATAAAAATAAATGGTAATTAGCGGTACAGTGCTTGGGAGCAGATTTTGCTCATGAATTCCTATTCCAGAGCCTCCACAGTGGGATTTCTGGCTGGAGTCCTTGGAGTTGTTTGGGAATGTGTCACCGCTCACCCCAGATTCTCTCTGTTTCTCTCCAGATCGATTTGGCACCTGTTTCTGCCTCCGCGTGGGGGCCAGAGCCACAAAGTGATGGGGTGGTGGGTCGACGCCCCTAAGCCCTCACGCATAGGGTAGAGTCCCTTCCAAAAGTTTGGTGCCAGAGGGGTCCCTAGGTGAGAAGAGCCAGGCCAGGAACTGGAGGGCGGGGCTGGGGAGACGGAGGCTCGCTAGAACCCCAGGGTCAGGGCACCGTGGTGGCTCCCCCACCCCACCCCACGATTTGGCGCGCGCGCGGGGGGGGGGACGGGGTGGATGGGGTCTCTGGGTTTAGGGGCGGGTCCTGGAGGCGGGTCTTAAGTGTCGGGGAGAGAGAAGGAGAGAGGGAGACTCCGGAGCCTGGAGGCGGGGTTTGGGGAGCTCGCCCCACGTGGGGCGGGGCTCCCGCTGCCGCGGGCTCTGCAGTTGGGACCGGGAGCGCCACGGTCGCCGCCGCAGTTCCCTCCACTCTGGTGGCCCCACGGCCCTGCGGGGAGTCCGGGTGGTCCTCGGGCCGCTCGGATTTGGCACAAGGCCGGCCCCGCCTCTCCCCCTCGGTGCGGCCTAGACGGCCGGGGCAGCGGGGACATGGAGCCTTCTCCGGCCACCGGAGGCTCGGAGACCACCCGCCTCGTGAGTGCGGGAGACCGTGGCAGCGCGGGCGGCGGCGGCGGCGGCGGCGGCCTGCGACTGAAGAGGTAGGACAGACCTGGGCTGGCGCTCAGCCCGGGGCCACGGGACTCATGCCACCCGTCCCTTCCGTTGTCTCCCCCAGCGCGGGCCCGGCCCGCCTCCCCAGCGCCCCGGGGTCCCCAGGCTTGGCGAGCCGGAGCGGCCGGCCGCAGCCCGCCCCGGTCCCCGCCTCGCCTCCGTCCCACACCCCGTTTTCCCGAGGCCCGGTGCAGCAGGTCCCCTGCCGCGGCGCCCCAAGCCGCCCGACCCCTGCGCCGCCTCCGCCGCTCCGTCGGACGGGAGCGGGCCAGCTACGGCGATGTCCGCATTGCCTCCCGGCCTCGGAACCCCGGCTTTAGGCCTCGGGCTCGGGGCGCCCCATCCAGCGGCGGCCAGTGGTGGGCCCCGGCTCCGGGGATCGGCTCGGGCTCAGCCGGCGGCCGCGAGGAAGCGAGGGGGCGGCGAGGAAGGAGCAGGTGCGGGCTGGGCGGCGGGGGGTATTCCCGGCTCCGCACAGACGGGGCCGGGGGCGGCGAGGTGTGAAATGAGGCGCCGAGCGGCCGGGACAGCGGGCCGGGGGCGGCGGCAGAACCTCCCCCGCGCCCTGCGGGCCTCCCGCGCCCGCCCGCCCGCCCGCCGCGGCCGGCTCCGTCTGCCCTGCCATCTCGAGCGGCCACCGCGACAGGCCCTGCCTGGCCACCTCCGCTAGCCATTTTGTCTGACCGTCCGTTTGTCTCTGGAATTCGACAGGGTCTCTGGCTTTCTGTTCTTCCATCTCCCTCCATCTACGTCTTCCCAGCCCTCTCCTTTTGTCTCTGTTGTGATCTTCTGCGTGTTTCCAGTTCTTTCCTTGGCAGGGGGGCCTTGAACCTGAGTGGGTGGGGGCATGGGGTCAGAACGAAGGAAGGATTCTTTCTGCAGGGGACCGCAGTGGTGGGCAGCTGTGGGGCTCCAGCTGGGGCCCTGGCATCGCTTCCGATACCCTTTGGCTTTGCAGCAGCCGCTCTTACTTGCCTAAGGAATACTCCAGGCCCCACTGCTTGCCCCACGCTGTATCGTTTTGTTGTTTGTTGGGGGATTTCAGAAGGCCAGGGAGGGAAATGGCCTCCAGGCCTGGACAAAATGTAGCCACCCTCCACAGCCCAGCAGAGAGGCCCCTTTAGTGCCCACTTGATACCAAACAAAAGGGCAGCCTGTTGATGGGTGGCTACAGCCATGGCTGGTCGTGTTGCGTCTTACAAGCCCGAGGAAGGCGGCTGGCTACAGACTCGGAACTGCCCAGCATCTGTTTCCTCTTCAGATTGCATCTTCATCCCGTAGACCATTTTCATCCTCATATGACCATTAGTCACCAGATCCTGCGGGATTTTCCGAGGCTCTGCCTGTTTACCTGACCCTCCTCTGATAGTGTGCCTGGCAGAGCATCCGGGCAGACCCATTCTAGACTCTTCTATGCCCTCCTTCCCGCACTCCACCATCAAGGTCATTTCAACATGAAGATATTTGCACGGTCCACCAGTGGACCCTTCCCCGAGCCCCTTCTCGGCCCTTCACCGAGCACCGCACTTACACTCCAAGCTGCCTCCCTTGTCATAATTCCACCGGTCAGCAGCATCTTCTATGGCGTGTGTCTTCCTCTGATCCCCATTTAAGTCAGTCACTCCCTCCCCTGTGCCCCAAAGTGATTTGTTTGGAACACCCCCACACCCACAGCCTCTTCCTGGTAGAAGTCATGCATTTGTCTGGGGCGCCTTGTGTGGGCTACCCCTTGCCATTCCTCATGCGATGCACAGGGAGGGTCTCCAAAGGCACTGTCATCTCCCTGCCTGTCTCTTCTGGGGACACCAGAATTATGCACACTCATTCTCAGGCTAGGAAGGGGCTTTTCATTTACGAAATAAACCTACCTTTCCACTCCCGAGTTTCCCCCATAACTGCTGGATGCCCCCCACCTCGGCTCACCCCTTCAGCACTCTTCTCCTGCTGAGATCATTTCCCCGCAGGGATAATGTTACTCCTGTATTTCAGGACTGTCCTCTGTGTCCAGGTCCTTTAATTTGTCCTTAACTTGCTGGGGTGCCAGAAGGACAGTGGGGGCCATGAGAATTGGGCTAGAGCAGATCCAAATCACAGTCAGTTGGAGTCCTACCTGTGGCATCCCTGGGTAAGGCCCCATCCCTGTTGTCAAGGGATGTGTGGGCATACTGGGCTTCAGGTGACATGGGCTGGACTCCCAGTCCATTGCTGTCACTACCGCCCCAGATGTAGCTGGCAGGAAACCCCCGCTCCTGTGACAGCCCTGCTTGCTCCCCTGGTCTGTGTTCAGGGCTAACCTTTAACTCTTGATCCTCCTGCCTCAGCTTCCCATGTGCTGGGACTGCAGACCTGAGTCAACACGCCAGTTTCCACTCCCCTTTCAAAGCACCTCACTTGTATCTCCTGGCTTGAGAGGAAAGGACAGATAGGATTTGGGGGCCAAGGCCTTGGAGCAAAGCTAAGAGGGAGATGCATGAAGCGGGTTTGTGGGTACCATCATGCTCTCATACCAACTTTCTTTCAATGTTCCTCTGGCGCTTTGACTGTCTCTGTCAACCCCCCCCCCCATTTTTCAAGGCCTTTCTCATGTGGTTTCTGTGATCTCCCCACTAGAACTCATTTGAGAGCGCCAGAATTCCTCCAGCAGCAACATCTGCCTTCTGCTGTGTATCATCGTGTCTAGTCCACATTTGTTCCATTCACCAAGAACTCACGTCATTCAGGAAGAGTGGCCGTTGGTTTTCCGTTCCTGGGTGCCTCTCGTAGTATAGGAATTTGGTCAGTATCTAGTCCCAGCTCCACCACCTGCCAGCTGTGCGGCTCCCACCGGGTCTCTCCCTTCTGAGCCTTACATTTCACATCCATCCGTTAAAACATTAGACTTTACTTTTCAGATATGGCAGTCTATGGCCCTGTGTATGGAAGGAGAGAGAGCCTGGGTTTGAGTGTTCATTTGAGCCCCCACATGCGCGCAAAGCTTCAGGCATGATTGGGTCTAGCAAAGGGGCAGAGATGGGCCCATCTGCTCAGGCAGGCACCAGGTCTGTCAGCCAGGGAGTGACCAGGTCAGTTCTGTGGTCAAGCTCATGGGTAAACATGTCTCCTGCCTGCCTCAGTCTTTTTACAGAGCCCTCGGAGCCCCTTCCTGAGGAGCCCAAGCTCGAGGGGATGGCCCACCATCATTGCCATAAGAACTCCCAGGCACTGTCAGGCCTCTCTCCTGAGAGGCTGCAGGCCCGGAGGCAACTGTATGCCGCCTGTGCTGTGTGCTTGATCTTCATGGCTGGGGAGGTGGTTGGTAAGTTGGGGGACACCCCTCCAGGCCATATTCAGTACTTCTAGCCACTCTCCCTGGTTTCCTGGGTGGAGAAGCAAGCAGGGGAAGAGAGGGCTGGGAGGGATTAGCAAGGACTGAGCATGGGGTGGGGGGCACGGGGTGGGGGGCTTCAGGATGAACCAGCATGGCGTTTGTGGGCCAGGCTCTGTGTGAACTGGCATTTTAAGAACCCAATTCTCTTGTTGGGGATTTAGCTCAGTGGTTGCCTAACAAGCGCAAGGCCCTGGGTTCGATCCTCTGCTCCAAAAAATAGGAAAAAACAAAAACAAAAACAAAACACATCAGAAAATCAAATATATTACTATGGAAAGAGTAGAAAAAAAATTACCTGTAATTAGATGGGTGGTGGCGCACGCCTTTAATCCCAGCACTTGTGAGGCAGAGGCAGGCGGATCTCTGTGAGTTCGAGGCCAGCCAGGGCTACACAAAGAAACCTTGTCTCGAAAAACCAAAAAAATAAATAAAATAAAATAAAATAAATACTTGTAGTCTTATCACCCGAGAAAACCCCGGTCTCTTTTTGGTGTGTGTATCCATGTGTGTCCCCACACACACACACACACCCCACACACCCACTTTCTTTTCCATACCTATGCTCACATACTGCACATTTCCTAGGTGGGTATCTGGCACACAGCCTGGCCATCATGACCGATGCCGCTCACTTGCTGGCAGATGTAGGCAGCATGGTAGCCAGCCTCTTCTCCCTTTGGCTCTCCACTCGGCCAGCCACCCGAACCATGACCTTTGGCTGGCTCCGCTCCGGTAAAGCCCCCGCATGACTCAGTGCCCACCCCCCCCCCCCAGCCCTGCCCGTGCCTTAGGGCCCTGACCTGACAGCTTGTCTCCCCCTGCAGAGACTCTGGGGGCTTTGGCCTCTGTGATCTCCCTCTGGATGGTCACTGGCGTCCTGCTGTACCTGGCCTTCAACCGTCTGCTGCACAGTGACTACCACATCGAGGCGGGCGCCATGCTACTGACCGCGAGCATCGCTGTCTGTGCCAATATGCTGTATGTCCCAGTGTGGGGTGGGCACCAAGTGGGGTCTAGAGTGAGAGGGAGGGCCTTCTTCCAGGATGGTAGAGCCCCC